>NC_053389.1:787063753-787431253 GCF_905171765.1 Bufo bufo | reverse complement strand
TGGCTAGTGCGGTCCCCCCCACCCCCTATTAAAATCATAGGTTTTTAATAGGGGTGGGGGGGCCGCACTGGCCACCAATGATTTTAATTCTGGGGAGGGAGAGAGGGAGGGAGGGGGGGCCAAATTGGCCACCAATGATTTTAATACTGGGGAGGGAGGGGGGTCTGGCCCCTGCTGCCTGGTAGCACCTGATCTCTTACAGGGGGCTGAGATCCGCACAATAACCCCTCAGGTGCGGCACCTGAGGGGTTAATTGTGCGGATCACAGCCCCCTGTAAGAGATCGGGTGCTGCCAGGCAGCAGGGGGCAGTTATGTACACATTTCATAGTATATTCTAACTTGAAGCATCCCCATCACCATGGGAACGCCTCTGTGTTAGAATATACTGTCGGATCTGAGTTTTCACGATCGTGAAAACTCAGATCTGAAAAAGCTAATACTATTATTTTCCGTTATAACCATGTTATGACGGAAAATAATAAAGTGAAGTTCGGGTCCCCATTGACTTCAATGGGGTTCGGGCTAGGGTCCAAGTTCGGATCAAGTTCGGGTCCCGAACCCGAACTTTTTTTAAAGTTTGGCCGAACTCCCCTAACCCGAACATCTAGGTGTTCGCTCAACTCTAATTGTGACTATGTGCATCAATAAAGCTTTCTGTCTAATATGAACTGAGGAGTGCCATGGCACTAGCTATGTGATATTGAATAGCAAGAGGTCATTGCAGCCTTAAAGTTAAGTCAAAATCACCAAAAACATATATAAAAATAATTTTGTCACTTAAATGGTGTCTACATGAACACAACAAAGCTGTAGTACCCAGTACAAACATTACTATGTGTATGGCCTGCAGGTATAAGTAGCAATGTAAACAATGAAAAGGCGGCAGTGCTCGATGGCCAATTTTATCTCCGTCCCTTATGACTGGTGTGCAGACAGAATAAAAATTATACATTAGTGTCACGGATGAGAGTGGGGGAACCCTAATCCGAGCGATGTTAAGGATAAGGAAGCTGCTAGGCCTGGACAACAGAATTAGGGAGCAGGTCACCTCCTAAAGCGTCCCTAACTCTGACCCTGACTCCTAACTGTATGAGCCAACCCAGATGGTAGGAGGGCTCATACTCAGGAACCTCGAGTCCCTACTAGCCCTCAAGAGATCCCTGGACTAGGAGCAGGGTAAGACGACCTGTTCCTCCTAGACACAGAGGAACAGGAGTCTCACTGGCCAAGCTGCAAGGAAAGAGGAACAACAACAGCATATGGATATGGCAGGCGAGTGAAACCACTTCCACACCTACCTGCCACAGACACACTGACTGGAACCCGTGCTCAATAGCTGTTATCCACACTAAACACAAAAGGACACAGCACACAACATAAACTCACACAGGAAACCAGATCCATAACTGCAATGCAATAAGGTGAGACTCCACTCAAAACATAAGCATAACATCAATACATTAGTTTTTTATGACCACAAGGGTGGCCCTCGCTGGATAGATGGCATCAGGATACCAGGAGGATGACTCCAGCATAACATGCCTGGAGTACCCCTCAGCTACAGGCTTCCAGCAGAGGCTAAATAGCCCAAGTAGCCACACCCACACAGACATACTAGGAAAGGAATTAACCCTTCCAACACCAGAGAAGGTAAGTGTTACTAAAAGGGGAAATGCACACATAACTTAAATCCTGTGCACACCAAACATACAAAGTGCACACCTACAAAGAGAGGTCGCCAGGTGCAACCGCATGCACTTGACAGCAAGCTGCCTAGCAACCAGCTCAGGCTGCTATACTGCCAAATAACATCATGTTGCTAGCGGCAACCACACGTGAAGCATAATACTAACAGGCCTCACCTGTGATTGACAACAAGACCAGACCGCGGGCCACTGCATGCGGCTCAAGGAGTCACGACCATGACCATGGTCGTGACACTCCCACCCCTCAAAGCCCCCCCACCAAAAAAAAAAGGGGAAACTAGTGAGGGACCCAAAAACAGGGATAGGAGAAGGGGAAAAGAAGCAGAATGCGTATCAGTGCCCGCGAGTCTCCCCAGGACTGCTGCCAGCCCCTGGAGCAACACACAGGAACCAGGGCGCTGACTGCCAGCCTCTGGAGCAACACACAGGTACCAGAGACCAGCAAACAAACAGCCCGGAGAGACCGCACTGAACATTGCGTCCACTCTCAGCTACCGTTCCCACCAAGTCGCTGCCAGCATGCATCCTCCACCAGCAAACACCTAAGCCAGTCTAACAAGGACTGCAGCTAGCCACACCGACACAAGTGCAAGAACCACTGAGACGTGGACGAGGGGAGACCCAACCACAAATGCTAGTTCACACACACTGCAACCACTGCTACAGAGAACTGCATTGTATCAGGGTTCCCCTTTCACCCTCCCTCCGGAGGATAAGCATGCGTGCCAGAAAACGGCAGGCGCCACATGCTGCGCCCTCTTCCGAAGGCTGTGACACTCCCACCCCTCAAAGCCCCCCCCAACCACAAAAGGGAAAGGTTGGTGGGGCACAACAAACAATGGGATGGGGGGAGGGGAATGACAAAGTAAGGGGGCACCAATACAGACAACGGTGAGAATCGAATGGTGGGGGAAAACCACTCACCGCGCCGTTAACGGTGAAACCCCCATAACGCTCTCCCTCCGGAGAACGCGCATGCACCGCATCAACAGATGGCGATACATGCTGCACCCTCTTTCGAAGGTTTTCCACGCAAGGAGCCTTTGTGGTCATACTGTCACGGATGAGAGTGGAGGAAACCCTCATCCGTGCGATGTTAAGGATAAGGAAGCTGCTAGGCCTGTACAACAGAATTAGGGAGCAGGTCACCTCCTAAAGCGTCCCTAACTCTGACCCTGACTCCTAACTGTATGAGCCAAACCAGATGGTAGGAGGGCTCATACTCAGGAACCTCGAGTCCCTACTAGCCCTCAAGAGATCCCTGGACTAGGAGCAGGGTAAGACGACCTGTTCCTCCTAGACACAGAGAAACAGGAGTCTCACTGGCCAAGCTGCAAGGAAAGGGGAACATCAACAGCATATGGATATGGCAAGCGAGTGAAACCACTTCCACACCTACCTGCCACAGACACACTGACTGGAACCCGTGCTCAATAGCTGTTATCCACACTAAACACAAAAGGACACAGCACACAACATAAACTCACACAGGAAACCAGATCCATAACTGCAATAAGGTGAGACTCCACACAAAACATAAGCATAACATCAATACATTAGTTTTTTATGACCACAAGGGTGGCTCTCACTGGATAGATGGCATCAGGATACCAGGAGGATGACTCCAGCATGACATGCCTGGAGTACCCCTCAGCTACAGGCTTCCAGCAGAGGCTAAATAGCCCAAGTAGCCACACCCACACAGACATATTAGGAAAGGAATTAACCCTTCCAACACCAGAGAAGGTAAGTGTCACTAAAAGGGGAAATGCACCCATAACTTAAATCCCGTGCACACCAAACATACAAAGTGCACACCTACAAAGAGAGGTCACCAGGTGCAACCGCATGCACTTGACAGCAAGCTGCCTAGCAACCAGCTCAGGCTGCTATACTGTCAAATAACATCATGTTGCCAGCGGCAACCACACGTGAAGCATAATACTAACAGGCCTCACCTGTGATTGACAACAAGACCAGACCGCAGGCCACTGCATGCGGCTCAAGGAGTCACGACCATGACCATGGTCGTGACAATTAGTCCTGGGCTACACTTAATGAGCCCTTAAAGAGGACCTTTCATCGATCCAAAAATTCTGAACTAAGTGTCATGATCTGTACAGCGGCGCCCAGGGATCTCACTGCACTTACTATTATCCCAGGGTGCCACTCCGTTCTCCTGCTATGCCCTCCGGTATCTTCGGTCACTTGGTCATAGTAGGCGGAGACTTAGGGGACTTGGTTATAGTAGTAGGAGACTGCCCTTGTTCTCCTGGGCGTCTCATTCTCTCAGGCTGGAGCGCTGGCCAATCGCAGCACAGAGCTCACAGCCTGGGAGGTTTCTTTCTCCCAGGCTATGAGCTCTGCGCTGCGATTGGCCAGCGCTACAGCCTAGGAGAAGCAGACGCCCAGGAGAACAAGGACAGTCTCCTCCTACTATAACTAAGTGACCAAACATACCGGAGGGCATAGCAAGAGAACGGAGCAGCACCCAGGGATAATAGTAAGTGCAGTGAGATCCCTGGGCGCTGCTGTATATGTCATGATACTTAGTTTACAATGTTTGGACCGATGAAAGGTCCTCCTTAAATCTCCAGATAGACCTACAGTTGCAAGAAAAAGTATGTGAACCCTTTGGAATGATATGGATTTCTGCACAAATTGGTCATAAAATGTGATCTGATCTTCATCTAAGTCACAACAATAGACAATCACAGTCTGCTTAAACTAATAATACACAAAGAATTAAATGTTACCATGTTTTTATTGAACACACCATGTAAACATTCACAGTGCAGGTGGAAAAAGTATGTGAACCCTTGGATTTAATAACTGGTTGAACCTCCTTTGGCATCAATAACTTCAACCAAACGTTTCCTGTAGTTGCAGATCAGACGTGCACAACGGTCAACAGTAATTCTTGACCATTCATCTTTACAGAACTGTTTCAGTTCAGCAATATTCTTGGGATGTCTGGTGTGAATCGCTTTCTTGAGGTCATGCCACAGCATCTCAATCGGGTTGAGGTCAGGACTCTGACTGGGCCACTCCAGATGGCGTATTTTCTTCTGTTTAAGCCATTCTGTTGTTGATTTACTTCTATGCTTTGGGTCGTTGTCCTGTTGCAACACTTATCTTCTGTTGAGCTTCAGCTGGTGGACAGATGGCCTTAAGTTCTCCTGCAAAATGTCTTGATAAACTTAGGAATTCATTTTTCCTTCGATGATAGCAATCCGTCCAGGCCCTGACGCAGCAAATCAGACCCAAACCATGATGCCCCCACCACCATACTTCACAGTTGGGATGAGGTTTCGATATTGGTGTGCTGTGCCTATTTTTCTCCACACATAGTGTTGTGTGTTTCTTCCAAACAACTCAACTTTGGTTTCATCTGTCCACAGAATATTTTACCAGTACTGCTGTGGAACATCCAGGTGCTCTTGTGCAAACTGTAAACGTGCTGCAATGTTTTTTTTGGACAGCAGTGGCTTCCTCTGTGGTATCCTCCCATGAAATTCATTCTTGTTTAGTGTTTTACGTATCTTAGATTCGCTAACAGGGATGTTAGCATATGCCAGAGACTTTTGTAATTCTTTAGCTGACACTCTAGGATTCTTCTTCACCTCATTGAGCAGTCTGCGCTGTGCTCTTGCAGTCATCTTTACAGGACGGCCACTCCTAGGGAGAGTATCAGCAGTGCGGAACTTTCTCCATTTATAGACAATTTGTCTAACCTTGGACTGATGAATAGCAAGGCTTTTGGAGATACTTTTATAACCCTTTCCAGTTTTATGCAAGTCAACAATTCTTAATCGTAGGTCTTCTGAGAGCTCTTTTGTGAGAGGCATCATTCACATCAAGCAATGCTTCTTGTGAAAAGCAAACCCAGAACTGGCGTGTGTTTTTTATAGGGCAGAGCAGCTGTAACCAACACCTCCAATCTCATCTCATTGATTGGACTCCAGTTGGCTGACACCTCACTCCAATTAGCTCTTGGGGTTCACATATTTTTTTCACCTGCACTGTGAATGTTTACATGGTGTGTTCAATAAAAACATGGTAACATTATTTAATTATTTGTGTTTTATTAGTTTAAGCAGACTGTGATTGTCTATTGTTGTGACTTAGATGAAGATCAGATCACATTTTATGACCAATTTGTGCAGAAATCCATATCATTCCAAAGGGTTCACATACTTTTTCTTGAAACTGTATGTTGTGTCTTAGAATGGATGAAGAACTTTCTGAAATAATTATTAGCAAAAACTTAAAGCAGGTAGTCAAACACTGAATGGGGAAATGTAGCAGTTATCGCAGTAGATCTTGGTACAGATATGAACTAGAGAACTTTCCATCCAACGGAAAAACAACTATGGACTACCAGTAGCAGACATAGTTGCCTCCATTGTACAAAAAGCCTCAGAGGTGAGGATCGCATTGTAATCATTGTGCTACTGCCATAAAAATTGAGAGTGATGTTGGAAAGAGAGGTCTTACAGATTTCCCAGAATGCAGTCACCATATGTGTATATCTCCTGCTGGTGTAGAAGGGTGTGTAGGCATCGGTTTCCTTATGTCTCTATCAAACCTAGAATTTTAGGCTCCTGAGGTATTTGAGCAGCAGTGTAGGCAGACATCGGAGCACATGTGTTCTTAAGTTTTGGAGGGAGGAGGCCACGTGTTTCTGACCCTTTCAGGGCCCTCTAGATCATAAGGTTAGGCTACTATTACATCTGTGTTTTCAATTTCGCTATCGATATCCGTCATAGGATCTCAATAGCGAAAGAAAACGCTTACAGCTGGTTTAGAGGAGTGTGTAGACATCAGTTTCCTCATGCCTCTATCAAACATAGAATTTTAAGCTCTAGAAGTATTTGGGCAGCCATCTAGGCAGATGTCGGAGCACAAGTGTCCTTAAGTTTTGGAGGGAGGAGGCCACATGTTTTTGACCCTTGCTGTGCCTTCTGGATCGTAGAGTTAGGGAGAAGGTTGAGCGCCCTTCTTTCAAAGAGGGCTTGCAATGGGCTAGTGTTAAAAGGCTACTTTCACACTAGCGTTTTTGCTGGATCTGGCAAGGTTATTGATGATACAACCGTCTGCATCCATTATAAACGGATCCGGTTAAATTATCTTTAACATAGCCAAGACGGATCCGTCATGAACTCCATTGAAAGTCAATAGGGGACGGATCCGTTTTCTATTGTGTCAGATTGTGTCAGAGAGAGCGGATCCGTCCCCATTGACTTGCATTGTGGACGGAAATTAAACCGCAGCATGCTGCTCTCCGGTATGAGAACAGAACAAAATGCATTTTGGAGCACTCTGTTCTGTTCAGTTACGTTTTGTCCCCATTGACAATGAATGGGGACAAAACGGAAGCGTTTTTTTCTGGTATTGAGACCCTATGATGGATCTCAATACCAGAAAATATTAAGGCTAGTGTGAAAGTAGGCTAAAAGATGGAAGCTGTGGCAGTGTTGCGCCCCAATGCTATATTTGCCCTGTTGGTTATACAGCATGTTCTAACCTACTTCTGTATGGCCTGCATTTTCTTCTTATGAAATGTAGACTGCCGCACAGCCCTACTCCAGTCTGTTCTTCTCTACAGTTAGAGAAAATGGAAGATGCACTCCTCTAGGGGGAGGTGCAGTGGTATAAGGGTGAGAACCCACTAATAGTCAATATGAAAGAAATCACGCACTCTCAAAGTAGTATGCAAAGGTAGTTTTAATTTAATGCTCCTTTATACCAAGTAGGTATATATCTCAGGAATGCAATCAAGATTTTTTTTTTTTTAAATAAGGAAAAGAAAAAAGATAAAAAATCCAAAATTATGAACAAATCTCCATATGTAATAATAAATAACGGTGGGGCACTCTCTATAGCAATGGGAGCAGTGGATGATGGTACATAAAATTTATTAATATATCTAAAATGAGTCGTTCACAGTTGGTGATTTAAATCATTCGCAGTAATAAATCGCAGTAATAAATAAAGCAGCATAAATAATAGTATTAAGCATGCTAAAACAACATATGAATAAATAAATAAATAAATAAATGAGGTAAAATACAATTGGTGATCTGTCACTAGGAACTTAGCATCCAAAAATTTTTTTGCATCAAAAAAATCTTTTAAAAAAGTGCTCTGGGTATCCACAGTGTACAGTCGTGGCCAAAAGTTTTGAGAATGACACAAATATTAGTTTTCACAAAGTTTGCTGCTAAACTGCTTTTAGATCTTTGTTTCAGTTGTTTCTGTGATGTAGTGAAATATAATTACACGCACTTCATACGTTTCAAAGGCTTTTATCGACAATTACATGACATTTATGCAAAGAGTCAGTATTTGCAGTGTTGGCCCTTCTTTTTCAGGACCTCTGCAATTCGACTGGGCATGCTCTCAATCAACTTCTGGGCCAATTCCTGACGGATAGCAACCCATTCTTTCATAATCACTTCTTGGAGTTTGTCAGAATTAGTGGGTTTTTGTTTGTCCACCCGCCTCGGGGATTAACCACAAGTTCTCAATGGGATTAAGATCTGGGGAGTTTCCAGGCCATGGACCCAAAATGTCAACGTTTTGGTCCCCGAGCCACTTAGTTATCACTTTTGCCTTATGGCACGGTGCTGGAAACTGTTGTTGGATTGTTGGAAGAAGTTGCTGTTGGAGGGTGTTTTGGTTCCATCCTTTATTCATGGCTGTGTTTTTGGGCAAAATTGTGAGTGAGCCCACTCCCTTGGATGAGAAGCAACCCCACACATGAATGGTCTCAGGATGCTTTACTGTTGGCAAGACACAGGACTGATGGTAGCGCTCACCTTTTCTTTGACGGACAAGCCTTTTTCCAGATGCCCCAAACAATCGGAAAGAGGCTTCATCTGAGAATATGACTTTGCCCCAGTCCTCAGCAGTCCATTCACCATACTTTCTGCAGAAGATCAATCTGTCCCTGATGTTTTATTTGGAGAGAAGTGGCTTCTTTGCTGCCCTTCTTGACACCAGGCCATCTTCCAAAAGTCTTTGCCTCACTGTGCGTGCAGATGCGCTCACACCTGCCCGCTGCCATTCCTGAGCAAGCTCTGCACTGGTGGCACTCTGATCCCGCAGCTGAAACCTCTTTAGGAGACGATCCTGGCTCTTGCTGGACTTTCTTGGACGCCCTGAAGCCTTCTTAACAAGAATTGAACCTCTTTCCTTGAAGTTCTTGATGATCCTATAAATTGTTGATTGAGGTGCAATCTTAGTAGCCACAATATCCTTGCCTGTGAAGCAGTGGCGTTGCAAGGGGGGTGCGGGGGGTGCGGGCCGCACCGGGTGACACCAGTGATGGGGGTGACACCAGCGGGGCCGGCATTTACGAATCATGGTCATTTGTATTGCCGACCTCAGGAGAGGGATTCGAACCCACGACCTCTTCCTGTGTCCCGCCCTGTATGTCCATACTCTTCATTGTGGTCTTGGAAGCTAGAAAGGAAGGTTGGCTGTTTGTTCCTGCTCTCAGCAGATAAGTGTCTTTGGTTGTTTATGTCATTTATCCCATCCAGGTTCTGTGCGAGCTGGCAGCTCCTTTCTCCCCACTTCACCATCTCAGGGAGTTCAGGGTTCTGTTAGCATAGGCTGGTGGACACAGCAAATCTACCATCAAGATTTGATCTGTGGGCTGAGCATTGTAGGGAAAGAGGTCAGGGATTAATTAGGAGGTGACCCTTCCCCCGTCTCTCGTCCAGAGCCTGGTTGGTGTGTTATCTGTTTAACTGTGCACGTCCGCCGTGACATTATAATCCGCCATACTGTGACCGCCATTTCTCAGTGTTTATGGGATGGCGTCAATTGAAGCACTGGTTGACCGCATGCAGGGTTTGTCCCTGGAGGTTGCGGATCTACGTAGTACGGTCACACAGTGTCAGAGGGTGTTGGCTTCAGGTACAGGTCAAATTGTTGGGGAGCCTAAAGTCGCTCTTCCGGAGAAATTTGCAGGGGGTACTGATGATTTTTTCCGTTTCAAGGAATCATGTAAATTGTACTTTCGTTTGTGCCCATTTTCATCAGGTAATGAGGATCAGAGGGTGGGTATCGTCATGTCTTTGCTGAAAGGGGATGCGCAATCCTGGGCTTTTTCCCTGCCGCCCGGTTCTCTGGCTCTCCGGTCGCTGGAGGAATTTTTTAAAGCCCTGGGATTGATTTACGATGACCCAGATCGAGTTTCAATGGCAGAGTCAAAATTACGTAACTTACTACAGGGTAAACATACTGCTGAGGTTTACTGCACAGAGTTTAGGAGGTGGGCTACTGAGTCGGGGTGGAACGACCCCGCGTTACGTAGCCAGTTTTGTCAGGGGTTATCTGAAAGGTTGAAGGATGCTCTGGCTTTTCATGAATACCCAGATACTTTGGAAAATGCAATGTCTTTGGCGATACGTTTGGATAGACGTATCAGAGAGAGGGGTAAGGGTCCCTCTGTGCAGGGGATTCCTCCCGCGTGTAGTTTTGTTCCACCAGCTGCCCAGGGAGATATTGCTTGTTATTCTGGCCTAGGAGAGGAACCCATGCAGTTAGGTCAGATATCTTTTCATTCGGATAGTAGAGACTTTCGTAAAGCGCACAATTTATGTTTCTTTTGTGGAAAGAGGGGTCATTTTGTTTTTTCTTGTCCGTATGTTGAACCACAGGGGAGAGTGATAAAGAAAAAAGAAAAAGAAAAAAAAAACTCCCTCACACTCCCTCCTTTCAGCTATGGTGGCGCTAGAGTCTCGAAATGTGTTTGTTGATGTTTTTCTTGATTGTGGTGCTGGGGTAAATTTAATTGACTTTCTGTTTCTTCAGAGTTTGGGACTAAGTATTTGCACGTTAGAGAACGAGATTCGTGTTTTTGCCATTGATTCTTCCCCTCTTTCTCAAGGGAGCCTTACTCACGTTGTTCATGATATTCATTTAAGGGTGGGTGATTCACATACTGAGATTATTTCCTGTTTCGTCATGAAGGATTTGCCAGCTCCAATAGTTTTGGGGTTGCCATGGTTGTCTAAACATAACCCAACTATAGACTGGCAGGCGAGACAAATCATTGGTTGGAGCAAGTTTTGTTCGGATAATTGTCTTGTCACATCTATTTCTGAAGTGTCCGTTACGGCCTTGCCTCAGTATCTCTCAGATTTTTCGGACGTGTTTGCGGAGGGTGGGGCTCAGGAATTGCCCCCTCATCGTGACTATGATTGTCCTGTGAATCTCATTCCGGGGGCTAAGTTGCCTAAGTCTCGGCTCTACAACCTCTCCCAACCCGAGAGAGAGGTCATGCGAAGGTATGTCGCCGAGAGTTTGGCAAAGGGTCATATTAGACCATCTAAGTCTCCAGTGGCTGTAGGTTTGTTCTTCGTGAAGAAGAAAGATGGATCACTGAGACCGTGTTTGGATTTCCGGGAGCTGAATCGTATTACAGTCCGGGATCCATATCCCCTGCCTTTGATCTCTGATCTTTTTGATCAGATTGTTGGAGCCAAGGTGTTCTCCAAGTTGGATTTGAGAGGAGCATACAATCTGATCAGGATCAAGGAGGGGGATGAGTGGAAAACGGCCTTCAATACGCACGAGGGTCATTTTGAGAACCTGGTAATGCCTTTTGGGTTGACGAATGCGCCAGCGGTATTTCAGCGATTCGTCAATGATATTTTTCATCATTTGGTGGGGAGGTTCGTAGTAGTCTACCTTGATGACATTTTAATTTATTCTCCTGATCTGAAGACCCATCAGGATCATGTGAGACAGGTTTTGACGATCCTGCGGGAGAATAAGTTATACGCCAAATTGGAGAAATGTTTGTTTGCGGTGCAAGAGCTTCCATTTTTGGGATACATGCTTTCTGATTGTGGTTTTCGTATGGACCCCGAAAAGGTCCGGGCGGTTCTGGAGTGGGACCGACCGGAGAATCAGAAAGCTTTGATGCGATTTTTGGGGTTTACGAATTATTATAGAAAATTTATTTTGAATTATTCCACGCTAGTCAAACCTCTTACTGATATGACCAAGAAGGGCGCTGATGTCTCTGTCTGGTCGGATGAGGCATTGCAGGCCTTTTCGGCTATTAAGGAGCGTTTTGCGTCTGCTCCCATTCTGGTGCAGCCGGATGTTTCTCAGCCATTCGTGGTCGAGGTTGATGCATCAGAGGTGGGCGTTGGGGCGGTGCGTTCGCAGGGTCCTTCTCCTGGCAAGTGGGTCCCGTGTGCCTTCTTCTCCAGGAAGCTCTCGGTCGCTGAGAGGAATTATGATGTTGGAGATAGGGAGTTGTTGGCAATCAAGTTGGCCTTTGAAGAATGGCGTCACTGGTTAGAGGGGGCTTCTCACCCCGTTACTGTGTATACAGACCATAAGAATTTGGCTTACCTGCAATCTGCCAAGCGTCTGAACCCTAGACAGGCCAGATGGTCATTGTTTTTTACCAGGTTCAATTTCGTGGTTACCTTTCGCCCAGGGGTCAAGAATGTCAAGGCAGATGCCTTGTCTCGCAGCTTCCCTGGGGGAGGTGATTCAGAAGATCCAGCGCCGATTTTGGCGGATGGAGTGGTGGTCTCCGCTCTGTACCCTGAATTGGAGATGGAGGTGTTGGGAGCTCAGGAGGGGGCTCCTGGTTCGTGTCCCCCAGGGAGGTTGTTTGTTCCTGAGGGCCTACGATACAAGGTGTTCAAGGAACATCACGATACTGTTCTCGCTGGACATCCTGGTGGTAAGTCCACCTGTGATCTGGTGTCCCGGAGGTTCTGGTGGCCAGGTTTGCGTAAGAGTATTGAGAATTACGTGGCAGCTTGTGAAACCTGCGCTCGGTCTAAGGTTGCTCATACTCGACCGCCTGGTTCACTTCTTCCATTGTCTATTCCATCTCGTCCTTGGACACATTTGTCCATGGACTTTATTACGGACCTACCGAGTTCCTCCGGGAGAACAGTGATTTTGGTGGTAGTCGATCGTTTCAGTAAAATGGCTCACTTTATACCACTAACAAGTCTGCCTAACGCTAAGACTCTTGCGCAGATTTTTGTGGATAATATCGTTAAATTGCACGGTATTCCTTCGGATATTGTCTCTGATAGGGGCACGCAGTTTGTCTCCAGGTTTTGGAGGGCGTTCTGCTCTCGACTTGGCATTCAACTTTCTTTCTCGTCGGCATTTCATCCACAGTCGAATGGTCAGACGGAGCGTACTAATCAAAACCTGGAGACCTACTTGAGGTGCTTTGTGGCTGAGAATCAGGAGGACTGGTCCTCATTCTTGCCCTTAGCAGAATTTGCATTGAATAACCGTAGGCAGGAGTCCACGGGTAAGTCGCCATTTTTTGGCGCATACGGTTTCCAACCTCAGTTTGGTACCTTTTCTGGGTCTGGTTCCTCCGGGATGCCAGAGGAGGAGAGATTCTCTTCTGCCTTATCCTCTATCTGGCGGGGGATTCAAGGGAATTTGGAGAGGATGGGTGAGAGGTATAAACGAATGGCTGACAGGAGACGTGTGACTGGTCCGGACCTGTGTGTGGGTGATTTGGTGTGGTTGTCCACTAGGAATATCCAGTTGAGAATGCCATCTTGGAAACTGGGTCCAAGATTTGTTGGTCCATATAAGATTTCTGCTGTGATCAATCCTGTGGCATTTCGACTTGATCTGCCGCAGACTTGGAGGATCCACGATGTCTTCCACAAGTCTTTACTAAAAAAATATGTTAAACCGGTGGTACCATCGCCATTGCCTCCTCCTCCTGTTCTGGTCGAGGGAAACTTGGAGTTCGAGATCTCCAGGATTCTCGACTCAAGAGTTCTGCGGGGTTCCCTCCAGTACCTGGTTCACTGGAGGGGATACGGTCCTGAGGAGAGGATGTGGGTTTCGGCGTCAGATGTCAACGCCAGCCGTCTGGTGAGGGCCTTTCATAGGTCCCATCCGGATAAGGTTGGTCCAGGGTGTCCGGAGGTCACCCGTAGAAGGGGGGGTACTGTCATGCCCCACTCTGACGATGTGCGGAGGTCAGCCAGGATTGCAGCACAAGTCTAGTATTTGTTTTGATGCTGTGCTGGATCCGCCTCGCATCAGGTGCACTGGGTGGAGTCATTAGTTTAAATAGTCTCCAGCTAAGGTGCTCTGAGCGGATTATACTCTTCATTGTGGTCTTGGAAGCTAGAAAGGAAGGTTGGCTGTTTGTTCCTGCTCTCAGCAGATAAGTGTCTTTGGTTGTTTATGTCATCTATCCCATCCAGGTTCTGTGCGAGCTGGCAGCTCCTTTCTCCCCACTTCACCATCTCAGGGAGTTCAGGGTTCTGTTAGCATAGGCTGGTGGACACAGCAAATCTACCATCAAGATTTGATCTGTGGGCTGAGCATTGTAGGGAAAGAGGTCAGGGATTAATTAGGAGGTGACCCTTCCCCCGTCTCTCGTCCAGAGCCTGGTTGGTGAGTTATCTGTTTAACTGTGCACGTCCGCCGTGACAAATATACAGTATGCCTCTACACTGTGCCACACAATATACAGTATACCTCTACACTGTGCCACACAATATACAGTATACCGCTACACTGTGCCACACAATATACAGTATGCCTCTACACTGTGCCCCACAATATACAGTATACCTCTACACTGTGCCCCACAATATACAGTATGCCTCTACACTGTGCCACACAATATACAGTATACCTCTACACTGTGCCACACAATATACAGTATACCGCTACACTGTGCCACACAATATACAGTATACCTCTACACTGTGCCCCACAATATACAGTATACCTCTACACTGTGCCCCACAATATACAGTATACCTCTACACTGTTCCACACAATATACAGTATACCGCTACACTGTGCCACACAATATACAGTATACCTCTACACTGTGCCCCACAATATACAGTATACCTCTATACTGTGCCCCACAATATACAGTATACCTCTATACTGTGCCCCACAATATACAGTATACCTCTACACTGTGCCACACAATGTACAGTATACCTCTACACTGTGCCACACAATGTACAGTATACATCTACACTGTGCCCCACAATATACAATATACCTCTACACTGTGCCCCACAATATACAGTATACCTCTACACTGTGCCACACAATATACAGTATACCTCTACACTGTGCCCCACAATATACAGTATACCTCTACACTGTGCCGCACAATATACAGTATACCGCTACACTGTGCCACACAATATACAGTATACCTCTACACTGTGCCCCACAATATACAGTATACCGCTACACTGTGCCACACAATATACAGTATACCACTACACTGTGTAGTCTGTTCTATAAGCACCATTGTTTTGTGGCGGCGGACAGAAAATAATCTGGAAGTGCCCCTCCCGAGACCAGGCTCTGACTGCTAGGGGGGGTCTGCTGAGCTAACGGATGCCCCCTATGGCAGTAGCACCACCATAGCCCCCATATATGGCTAAAAAATGGGGTGACACCATTTTGTACCGCACCGGGTGACACCAGCCCTAGCAACGCCACTGCTGTGAAGCCATTTTTATGCAACGCAATGATGGCTGCACGCGTTTCTTTGCAGGTCACCATGGTTAACAACGGAAGAACAATGATTTCAAGCATCACCCTCCTTTTAACATGTCAAGTCTGCCATTTTAACCCAATCAGCCTGACATAATGATCTCCAGCCTTGTGCTCGTCAACATTCTCACCTGAGTTAACAAGACGATTACTGAAATTATCTCAGCAGGTCCTTTAATGACAGCAATGAAATGCAGTGGAATTTTTTTTTTGGGATTAAGTAAATTTTCATGGCAAAGAAGGACTATGCAATTCATCTGATCACTCTTCATAACATTCTGGAGTATATGCAAATTGCTATTATAAAAACTTAAGCGGCAACTTTTTCAATTTCCAATATTTATGTAATTCTCAAAACTTTTGGCCACGACTGTAGTTCAGTTAGGGTTAATAACAGTTGGAACAAAATCACTGTAGAATAGCAGTGGCCAATATGGCGGAACTGCTCAAACCCCAAACACTGTAGCGTGTTTCTCATTGGGTGAGCAGTCCCATCGCATGTGAACCACAGAAATATCGTGGCAGATATGGAGGAGCTGCTCAACCCCAAACACTGTAGCGTGTTTCTCATTGGGGGAGCAGTCCCACCGCATGTGGACCGCAGCAAACGACCATCCCGAGCAATTAATGCGTACAAAGGAGGACGCCAGCGCGGTCCACATGCACCACAAAAGCATCCTGCACAAGCCAGAGCATCGTGCGGATGAAAATACAATTATATAAATCACTGAGAAAAATGCACCAAAAGGATATGCCACTGACTATACTAGCTGGTCATACAAGCAGATATTAAAAGCTGAGACTTTCGCCAATATATTCCTGTCAGGAAAATATCGGAGCCCATCATTGCACCACGTCACGGTCACTCACGGTCTGATATGGGTGGGGCTCACAGCCTTGCTTTGTTCACATTGCACTAGTTGTCCTGCTAGGCGGTTGTGTGCAGGCTGGGCTGTGAGCTGGATTACATCACCTTCAGACCGTGTTCACACCACAGTTAGCGTAGTGGTAGGACCCTTTGCCATGCTGAGTGACCGTGACGTGGTGCAATGATGGGCTCCGATATCTTCCTGACAGGAACATATTGGCGAAAGTCTCAGCTTTTAATATCTGCTTGTATGACCAGCTAGTATAGTCAGTGGCATATCCTTTTGGTGCATTTTTCTTAATAACAGTTGGACTCCAATCTAAGGTGTAGGTTAATGTTAGCTGTATGCAGAGCGGCGTCCCGCTTCTTAGCCTGAGACAGCGGCGTCCCGCTGTAAATTTCGAGAAGCGATCGCTTATTATCGTGGACACTTCGATCTTATCCGAAGGGCTTTGACAAAATCTCCTACCCTCGTCTCGGTGCGCCTTCTGTGTGTATTGGTGCTCTGGTCCCGAGGGCTGTTAGTTTTCGAGAAGATCCCACGCCAACGCCGGAGGTCCACGTAAGTTCGCTGAAGGTAAACTTCCCTTGTACAGCAGAGACCTCCCGCAGCTGGAGTTCTCAGGTCAATAGAACAGTAAATTATTCTCCTCCTAAATCGATCGAAGATATGTGTCTATAATCCAAACGTGGGGGTCCGTACCAAACGCGTTTCGGGGTTTAAGGAGTTGACCCCACTGATGAAGTACAGTATTAGTACTAGGGATTGGAAGTGAATAATGCCATAGGGAGGAAGATAAAAGAAAACTCAACTTATTTCAAAATAATTTTTTCTTGATTGCATTCCTGAGATATACAGTATGCCTACTTGGTATAAAGGAGCATTAAATTAAACCTACCTTTGCATACTACTTTGAGAGTGCGTGGTTTCATTCATATTGACTGTTCTTCTCTACAGACACGTGAACACCATCTTGGCCTCTATCCAACCATTCTGGTAAGTATGAATATTGTCCCATACTACACCGCATATAGAGGAAGGTTACTTTAAGCGATATAGTAGATGGAGCAGGAAACAATAGGAACTATTTGGGGAATTAGCAGTCCCAATGGATCGTCTGTCACCCATTTCTTCTGCTGCTGTTTTCCAGGCGCCCGAGATTTGTCTTTGAAGGAGAGAAAATTCACGCTGCTCGGTATCTGGGGATTTTCTGTTCTGGTTCCTGTTTGCCACCCACACATAGCTTTATTTATGAATTAAATGCTGTGGGCCTGCCATAGTATAATTGCAGAACATAAGGCGCAGCGAACAGGGTGAGCTCCAACAAAGCAAGACAGGGTGTACCTAAAATAGAGATTTCGGGAATCATCTAAATGTCTAAATCGTCTAATATTAGACGTATATCTACTCTGCAAAATTTCTATCTTCTACCTATTGGGACCTGGTTGTGGTTATCAAATGTTCTGGATGATACAATTGGGGTAGGACAGTATCTATCATTTAAAGGGTGTGTGCACTTTTATACGCAGACTAGGGCCCCCTTTCACTACTAGAATGGTGGATTTGTACGTAAGTAACTCCATTTAAAGGAAATGGGTCACCAAAAATTTTATCTACCAGTTAAGACCAGATAGTTACACATCTCTTTTTTTACTAATCTGTCCCGGGTGTCGGGCTAATCTGTCCCGGGTGTCGGACCCCCGCCGATCAGATGCTGATGATCTATCCAGAGGATAGATCATCAGTTTAAACAAACTGCAGAACCCTTTTAAAAATAACCAACAAAAATTATTTAAAAATATGTTAAACACAAAACCGTGATGTAAACAATAGGACAATTTCCCTTTAAAGAGATTGTCTAGGATTAGGGAAAATAAAATATCCAATTTTTCTTCCCAGAAACAGCACCACTCTAAGGGCTGTGTTTGGTATTGCAGCACTCCAGTGAATTGGATGGAACTGCAATCAGACGTAGTCCATGCACAAGAGTGGAGCTGTTTCTGAACCTTTTTCTAGCATTTTTTATTTATTACTTATTTATATAGCACCAACATATTTTACTAAAGCAGATATGCCAGGGGAGAGAATAGCTTCTCTTTAAAATGGAGAACCCAACAGCATAGTACATATGTATAAGGCAGCCATGGTCTAATCTACCAATCAGTAATGGTTCACACTCTTCCCAATGATGGGAATACCCTTTACATCTTAGAAAGCTTGAATGTCTCTATATAAATACAATTATAGCAAAAGAAATTATATCTCATAACACGTACTTACCAACTTTGCAGTTGGATAAATTTGGAAGAAATAGGTCCCAACCCTAGGAACACTGCAACAGTGTGGGACCATACACTTATGGGTGGAGCTTACATAAGGGACTGTCTCAGAAAATTCGGGACTATTGGCAACTATAATAATATCTTGTCTCAAGATACCAAACTACCTTTGCCCCTTAACCCCTTAAGGACGCAGGGCGTACCGGTACACCCTATTTCCCGAGTCCTTAAGGACTCAGGGCGTACCGGTACGTCCTAACTTTAAATCGGGATTCCGGCGCCCCGGGGGTTAATCACAACGGGATGCCGGCTGAAATCATTCAGCCGGCATCCCGTAACAACGCAGGGGGGGTCATTTGACCCCCCCGTATGGCGATCGCAGAAAACCGCAGGTCAATTCAGACCTGCGGTTTGCTGCGCTTTCTGCAGTTTCTGATCCCCTGACTTTAGTGTCCCTAAAATATAGATTTTACACCCCCCCTGCACCCCTGCATGATTTTTTGCCGGCGGGTGGTGCAGGGGGGGGAGTTGTGGGCGGTGGGGGCGGTGCGGGAGGCGGGCGGTGCGGCAGGCGGGATCGCGATCCCCCGCCCACCTCCCCTTGAAAATTCGTTGGTGGTTAGTGGGTATACCAGGATGCCAGCACATTGCTGACACCCTGGTATAAACGGCTGACATCGGTGATGCGATGTCAGCCGTTTAACCCTTTCCATACCGCTGTATGGAAAAAGTTAACAGTAAGAGGGAGCTCCCTCCCTCTCCCATCGGGGGGCTGCTGTGCCTTTGCAGCCCCCCGATGGAGAGGGAGAGAGCTCCCAGACAGCCCCCCGACAGCCCCGTCCTTACCCTTCCCTGTCTGCAAAGTTCTGACCACTACTGAGCAGACAGGGAAGGTTCCCATGGCAACAGGACACCGTCTCAGGCATCCTGCTGTCCATGGTGCTGAACAGATCTGTGCTAAAGGCAGAGATCTGTTCAGACAATGTGTAAGTAAAATACAGTACAGTACAATATATATTGTACTGTACTGTATTATACAGACATCAGACCCACTGGATCTTCAAGAACCAAGTGGGTCTGGGTCAAAAAAAAGTAAAAAAATGTGAAAAAATAGTAAAAATCAAAAAACACATTTATCACTGATTAAAAATGAAAAAAATAAAATTCCCTACACATGTTTGGTATCGCCGCGTCCGTAACGACCTGATCTATAAAACGGTCATGTTACTTTCCCCGCACGGTGAACGCCATAAAAATAAAAAAATAAAAACTATTAGGAAATTGAAATTTTGCCCACCTTGCTTCCCAAAAAAGGTAATAAAAGTGATCAAAAAAGTTGCATGTACGCCAAAATAGTACCAATCAAACCGTCATCTCATCCCGCAAAAATCATACCCTACCCAAGATAATCGCCCAAAAACTGAAAAAACTATGGCTCTCAGACTATGGAAACACTAAAACATGATTTTTTTTGTTTCAAAAATGAAATCATTGTGTAAAACTTAAATAAATAAAAAAAAAGTATACATATTAGGTATTGCCGCGTCCGTATCGACCGGCTCTATAAAAATATCACATGACCTAACCCCTCAGGTGACCACCGTAAAAAAATAAAAATAAAAAAAGCAATTTTTTGTCATCTTACGTCACAAAAAGTGTAATAGCAAGCGATCAAAAAGTCATATGCACCCCAAAATAGTGCCAATCAAACCATCATCTCATCCCGCAAAAAATGAGACCCTACTTAAGATAATCGCTCAAAAACTGAAAAATCTATAGCTCTTAGACTATGGAGACACTAAAAAAAATTTTTGTTTTAAAAATGAAATCATTGTGTAAAACTTACATAAATAAAAAAAATTGTATACATATTAGGTATCGCCGCATCCGTGACAACCTGCTCTATAAAATTACCACATGATCTGACCTGTCAGATGAATGTTGTAAATAACAAAAAAAAAAACGTGCCAAAAAATCTATTTCTTGTTACCTTGCCGCACAAAAAAGTGTAATATAGAGCAACCAAAAATCATATGTACCCTAAACTAGTACCAACAAAACTGCCACCCTATCCCGTAGTTTATAAAATGGGGTCACTTTTTTGGAGTTTCTACTCTAGGGGTGCATCAGGGGGGCTTCAAATGGGACATGGTGTAAAAAAAAACAGTCCAGCAAAATCTGCCTTCCAAAAACCGTATGGCATTCCTTTCCTTCTGCGCCCTGCTGTGTGCCCGTACAGCGGTTTACAACCACATATGGGGTGTTTCTGTAGACTACAGAATCAGGGCCATAAATAATGAGTTTTGTTTGGCTGTTAACCCTTGCTTTGTAACTGGAAAAAAAATATTAAAATGGAAAATCTGCCAAAAAAGTGAAATTTTGAAATTGTATCTCTATTTTCCATTAAATCTTGTGCAACACCTAAAGGGTTAACAAAGTTTGTAAAATCAGTTTTGAATACCTTGAGGGGTGTAGTTTCTTAGATGGGGTCACTTTTATGGAGTTTATACTCTAGGGGTGCATCAGGGGGGCTTCAAATGGGACATGGTGTCAAAAAACCAGTCCAGCAAAATCTGGCTTCCAAAAACCATACGGCGCACCTTTCCCTCTACGCCCTACTGTGTGCCCGTACAGTAGTTTATGGCCACATATTGGGTGTTTCTGTAAACGGCAGAGTCAGGGCAATAAAGATACAGTCTTGTTTGGCTGTTAACCCTCGCTTTGTTAGTGTAAAAAATGGGTTAAAATGGAAAATTAGGCAAAAAAATGAAATTCTCAAATTTCATCCCCATTTGCCAATAACTCTTGTGCAACACCTAAAGGGTTAACAAAGTTTGTAAAATCAGTTTTGAATACCTTGAGGGGTGTAGTTTATAGAATTGGGTCATTTTTGGGCGGTTTCTATTATGTAAGCCTCGCAAAGTGACTTCAGACCTGTAGTGGTCCCTAAAAACTGGGTTTTTGTAAATTTCTGAAAAATTTCAAGATTTGCTTCTAAACTTCTAAGCCTTGTAACATCCCCAAAAAATAAAATATCATTCCCAAAATGCTACAAACATGAAGTAGACATATGGGGAATGTAAAGTCATCACAATTTTGGGGGGTATTACTATGTATTACAGAAGTAGAGAAACTGAAACTTTGAAATTTGCAAATTTTTCTAAATTTTTGGTAAATATGGTATTTTTTTATGCAAAAAAATTAACTTTTTTGACCCAATTTTAGCAGTGTCATGAAGTACAATATGTGATGAAAAAACTTTCTCAGAACGGCCTGGATAAGTCAATGCGTTTTAAAGTTATCAGCGCTTAAAGTGACACTGGTCAGATTTGCAAAAAATGGCCTAGTCCTTAAGGTGAAATAGGGCTGAGTCCTTAATTAAAATTGATAATCTGTCCATAGTTGCCAACGGTCCTGAATATTGCCAATGGCTCAGATTTTGAGTTGTCTCAGGATGAAAATGGGCAAGGCTTGTGTAAACACCCACTAGAGTGGCGTGGGGTTTACCAAGTGGGCACGGGCATTGGACAGTATGGACTATTAGAGATTCTGGATTATAAGCAATAGGCAATTTGGCAATAGGCTCAACAGGACCCCCAAAGGTCAAGAAAAAGAAGCTGAACTTGGAACCAATCACTTTCCACTTGTGTCTACTTCATGTCAACTGTGATATTGGCATCGAACACGCAACATGTTTTCGATCCACTCCAACTAAACAACTACAGTCCCATATAAAAAAAGATTCCACTCAGACACAAAAATAGTGTCCGAAGGGGGCACCATTAACTTGTGTCTGTGTTATATAATGACAACCAACAATAAGAGCCAGTGAAGTCACTTCTGCCTCCACCACTTCTCTTAGAAGCTAATATAAAACGCATTGCTCAGTACGGGGCGATAATGAGCCCCAGGAGAAAGCTTCTCCCACGTAATATGAACGATAACAGTGACCTTTGGCCAAAACTATTTTTATCATAGAGGTGTCCTCTAGTGAAGCCATGATAGTTCATCTATAAGCTGCCAAAAGATCCAAAAGGATATTAAACCTATAAGATGCCTGGATCCAGAAGGTAAGTAAAACAGGCTTTACTTATCTCAGAACAAAGCGTTTCGGGCCCATCCTGTGAAGAATAAAGCTTGTCTTACTTAACTTCTGCGTTCTGGATTTGAGTAGCGCATACTGTTTCTACATAGGCCTTGATACCAGATCCACAGTGATCCAGAGATTGAGCTTGCTTGGGCACCTTTCTTTGATGAGCTTTTAAGGGTGTTGTGCCTTCTGCACAACAAACAAGGTGATCATTCCTATCCCATATTTCTCTTGGAGAGTCCCCGTAGGGTCCTACCTGTCTGTGCGTTTCTCTTTCCTTTATGTTCATCACTATACTGTTCCTACCATGGAGTTCGGCAGTCTGAGCAGTATAGACAGATATGTGATAATTGGTAGTTATCTCCTATAGATCCACGTCTCCAGTAATAAATCACATGCATATCAGACCGATCACAATCCACATATAATGTAGTTATCCACCACATGTATCAGCGGCCTTCCCCCCGACGGTTCATACAGCAATAACCTACATGTCCAAACCATTTCTGTATTGATCAGGAATTAGTTATTCAGTGCCTCAGTCATTCATTATTAAGAGTATTGAAACCTTCATCAGTCTCTCCGTGCCAGAGCTGGGAAGGCGGCCAGAAATGCAGATCAATGAGAGCTTCCAGATGTCACATATTACAGTTCTCTCTGTTTCTTAAAAATAAAAATAAATCAATCTTGGCACGATAAGTCTGATCCATGTGTCCTCAGGTCCCGAGTGATCAGACCTCAAGACGGAGACAAAGGGTCATCTAATAACAATTCTAACAGGGTTTCTGCGAGATCGATGGAGACAAATCTGTTCAGGAAGGGAACATTAATCAGATTCAGTCAATGGGTTAATCCAGAAGTGAGCCAAGTATAAAACACTGGTCGTTTGCTTTATGTATGATTCGCGGGGGCCATTAAAGCTTCATATACACAGGATATTCGGAAAGAATTTCTGATGGTTATGACAAAATCTGTCACTGCTCAAAAGCTGAAAGGGTCAGGAGAGCTTTGGTCCAATGCAGTGGATTTCTTCTATTGTGTATGTAATCACTTGAATTATGCAAGTGTCCCCACCAGCAGAATAGTGAGCGCAGCTCTGGTGTATAATACAGGATGCAACTCAGGATCAGTACAGGATAAGTAATGTATGTACACAGTGACTGCACCAGCAGAACAGTGAGTACAGCTCTGGAGTATAATACAGGAGATAACTCAGGATCAGTACAGGATAAGTAATGTAATGTATGTACACAGTGACTCCACCAGCAGAACAGTGAGTGCAGCTCTGGAGTATAATACAGGATATAACTCAGGATCAGTACAGGATAAATAATGTTATGTATGTACACAGTGACTGCACCAGCAGAATAGTGAGTGCAGCTCTGGAGTATAATACAGGATGTAGCTCAGGATCAGTAGAGGATAAGTAATGTAATGTATGTACACAGTGACTCCACCAGCAGAATAGTGAGTACAGCTCTGGTGTATAATACAGGATATAACTCAGGAACAGTACAGGATAAGTTATGTATGTACACAGTGACTTAACCAGCAGAATAGTGAGTGCAGCTCTGGAGTATAATACAGAATGTGACTCAGGATCAGTACAGGATAAGTAATGTAATATACACAGTGACTCCACCAGCAGAATAGTGAGCGCAGCCCTGGAGTATAATACAGGATGTAACTCAGGATCAGTACAGGATAAGTAATGTATGTACACAGTGACTCCACCAGCAGAATAGTGAGCGCAGCTCTGGTGTATAATACAGGATGTAACTCAGGATCAGTACGAAATTAATAATGTAATGTATGTACACAGTGACTCCACCAGCAGTATAGTGAGTACAGATCCTGTGTATAATACAGGATATAACTCAGGATTAGAGATGGGCGAATTGAAGTTGACGAAGTGGAATTCGATCCGAATTTCAGGAAAAATTCAATTAGCATCGAATCCGAATGTCCTCACGCTTCGCGATAACGAATCACATTTTTTCCTAAAATGACTGCTGCACGTGTTAGGACATGGAGCAAGGAACTCTGGGAACGAGGGATCACCCACAATGCCATGCATGCGGCCAATCAGCAGCCAGCCCTGTGATGTCATAGCCCTATAAATAGCCTCATCCATCTTGGATTCAGCCATTTTTCAGTGTACTTAGTGCAGGGAGAGATGTCAGCAGGTGCTAGGGACAGTGGTAGAAAAGACTTTAAAACTTACATTTTGCTGTATAGAAGTTCAGGGAAAGGATAGGGAGGAATCATTTCACAGTATTGAAGCAGAACAGGGTTCAGTAGGGGAGGTTACAGCCTGGGTAATAGGAACAATCCTATTACACCTTGATGCACTGACTGCTGATCCAAATTGCCATTATATAGCTCTGTAATTCCAGCAAACCGTTCTTGTTATTGGGGTGCAAGTGCTGTGTGATACAGCCATTAACAGGGTTTAATACAAGGAAATATTTCTATGTCTTATTTGCCATTGTTCTAAAGCATTTTTTGGCTTGTGTTAGTGGGAAAAAAGGGCTTATTAGCCGTTGTGTGGTAAAGTGAGAAAATTGCAGCCCTTTTTGGCGTGTATTAGTGGCCAAAATATATATATTTGCCGTTCAGCGGTGCAGTTATATGTTCTAAAGTCCTTTTTGGAGTGTATTAGTGGCAAAAATATATATATATTTGCCGTTCAGCCGTGCAGTTTTATGTTCTAAAGCCTTTTGTGGCATGTATAAGTGGAAAACAATAAGGGCCTATTTGCCGTTCAGCGGTGCAGTTATATGTTCTAAAGCACTTTTTGGAGTGTATTAGTGGAAAAAAAAAGGGCATATTAGCCATTGTTTGGTGAAGTGAGAAAATTACAGACTTTTTTGGGGTGTTTTAATTTCCTTTTTATTTATTTATTTGATCTAACAGTATGTCAGACACAGAAGCGACAGGCCCTGCACAGGGGAGGGGCAGAGGCCTAAACGTTTCTGGCGCAGGCACAGGTCGCAGCAGAGTAAGGGGCCGTGGCAGCAGGTGTCGCAGTGAGAGGCCTGAGCTCCCAGTGTCATCTAGCGGTCGTGTCTTGACCAGCAACTCCAGCAGTTCTTGAATGGTTGACTCGGTCATCCACTTCATCCCAAGTGACATCAGACACCTCCAGCCAAGAGTTGGTGGGTTCATCAGTGTAACTGGCCAGCTAAGACCTGTCCTCGGTTGCTAGTATAGCTTATATGTGTACAGTATACAGCTAGACCTGCTAATAGCCTTAATATAGTTCCTATGTTTATGTGTGAAAGACAAAAGCAGAGTTATTTACTGTGACATCATGTTTTGGATGTCATATAACTGTTATATTTTGTGTTCACAGAAGCAGAAAAAGATAATATGCCTTTAAGATTCGTTTTGTAATGTAAGGTAAGCTCAGTGACACAGCAGAAACAACAGAAAGCATAGTGTGAATCTGTTGTTGCTGGGCAGAAGTCTAGACCAATCACAGCCAGCTTCTCACACAGCAAGAGTTTTCATCAATCACAGCCAGCATCACACACAGCCTGTCTGGGAATTCCCCTAGCAGGAGCTGCTGGAATCATTACTCACCAGAGAGAGGAGCTGAACACACACAGATCCAGCCAGAGTTCAGTTTTATGGAAGCAAAGAGGCCAAAATAGGTATTTAATACAGTTATATAATATTCATATTGTTAGTATTGTGTTTAGAACTGTATACTGAAATATATATATATATGTATGTTTACTTACAGTTCCACCAATTGCAACCATACAAATTCAATTGCAACCAAATAAATTGCAAACTACAAATAGCATACAAACAGCAAGCCATACAAATTGCATACAGATCAGTAGAACTATCAGTCAAATCTTAGATATACCTCTCAGAGAGATCATAAAGTACTTAAATAACTTAAAGTGAGAGTACAGATACTGAAGAGAGAAATATATCCACCATTTTATGTTGAATGACAAGTTTGAACAGTTGAACCATCATCTTAATCATACCGCTGGTTAGACTAAAAGTCAGATATATCAAAATTCTTCTAATGCCACAGCGCAAAAGGCACTTGATAGTGCTGCGCCTGCCACAGTCAGACACAACCCTTAGTTGGCATGGCCCGGGAGCAGGCCCTGTGCCCTCACCTGTCCTCAATCTGCCTCTGTCCTTTTCTGTTCCCTCAGCCAGAGAAATATTATATACTGTGGGCTCAGCTCCAATATACAGCGAGGGGGAGCTACTAGAGGACAGTCAGCAGCTACTGGCCAGCCAAGATGTGGATTAGACATCCGCCGCTTCCTCCGGTAGGCGGGCAAATAGTGATGCGGAGAGTGGCGTGGGAGCTGGTGTTGCGAGTGGTCAGACCCGGAGACCGTTGAGAAGGACATCAGTGACGTGCAGACAGTACTCGATGATGATGATGTAGCTGATCACACTCGGGAGAAGAGGGTGGCAGCTTGCCCGTGAGGCAGTAGCGGAGTCAGCAAGTCGCTAGCGTGGCCGGGAGTCAGCTGGGTGGCAGCAGTGGGAAGTCGGGAGCCAAACATGCTGGGGGTAGACCACCAGCTTTGCAGGAGCCTACCTGCCCGGAAAGTAGTGGTGCAGGGGTTCAGGGAAGCAGCAGCAGTAGCAGTCAGTCAGTGCGGAGTGTTGGGGGTAAAATCACCTACTCAGCGGTGTGGCAGTTTTTTGTTAAGCTGCTCGAGGAGGTGAACATGGCCATTTGTAGAATCTGTGGGCAGAAGGTGAAGAGTGGCCAGGGTGCCAATGTTGGCACCACGGCCCTGCATCAGCATATGCAACGTCACCATAAAGTGGCCTGGGAGAACCGTGGCTCCGATGTGGTGACCGCTCATCTCTACTCAGGATCAGTACAGGATAAGTAATGTAATGTATGTACACAGTGTCCCCACCAGCAGAATAGTGAGTACAGCTGTGGAGTTTAATACAGGATGTAACTCAGGATTAGTGTTGATCACGAATATTCGAATTGCGAATTTTAATCACGAATATCGGCACTTCGAGAATTCGCGAATATTTAGAATATCGCAAAATATATTCGTAATCGCGAATATTCGTTTTTTTTTAAATACCTGTTCATGCAAATTTTTATGAGAATATTTTAGGCGAATTTTATGCGAATTGCAATCAAGAAAATAATGCCTGGAGATTATGAATTCGCGAATTCTCGAATATATGGCGAATATTCGCCCAAATATTCGTGAAATATAGCGAATTCGAATATTGCCCCTGCCACTCATCACTACTCAGGATCAGTACAGGATAAGTAATGTATGTGCACAGTGACTTCACCAGCAGAATAGTGAGTGCAGCTCTGGAGTATAATACAGGATGTAACTCAGGATCAGTACAGGATAAGTAATGTACAGTATGTACACAGTGACTGCACCAGCAGAATAGTGAGTACAGCTCTGGGGTATAATACAGGATGTAACTGAGGATCAGTACAGGATAAGTAATGTAATGTATGTACACAGTGTCCCCACCAGCAGAATAGTGAGTACAGCTGTGGAGTTTAATACAGGATGTAACTCAGGATTAGTGTTGATCACGAATATTCGAATTGCGAATTTTAATCACGAATATCGGCACTTCAAGAATTCGCGAATATTTAGAATATCGCAAAATATATTCGTAATCGCGAATATTCGTTTTTTTTTAAATACCTGTTCATGCAAATTTTTCTGAGAATATTTTAGGCGAATTTTATGCGAATTGCAATCAAGAAAATAATGCCTGGAGATCATGAATTCGCGAATTCTCGAATATATGGCGAATATTCGCCCAAATATTCGTGAAATATAGTGAATTCGAATATTGCCCCTGCCACTCATCACTACTCAGGATCAGTACAGGATAAGTAATGTATGTGCACAGTGACTTCACCAGCAGAATAGTGAGTGCAGCTCTGGAGTATAATACAGGATGTAACTCAGGATCAGTACAGGATAAGTAATGTACAGTATGTACACAGTGACTGCACCAGCAGAATAGTGAGTACAGCTCTGGGGTATAATACAGGATGTAACTGAGGATCAGTACAGGATAAGTAATGTAATGTATGTACACAGTGACTGCACCAGCAGAATAGTGAGTACAGCTCTGGGGTATAATACAGGATGTAACTGAGGATCAGTACAGGATAAGTAATGTAATGTATGTACACAGTGACTCCACCAGCAGAATAGTGAGTGCAGCTCTGGAGTATAATACAGGATGTAACTCAGGATCAGTACAGGATAAGTAATGTAATGTATGTACACAGTGACTCCCCCAGCAGAATAGTGAGTGCAGCTCTGGAATATACTACAGGATATATAACTCAGGAACAGTACAGGATAAGTAATGTAATGTAATGTACACAGTGACTCCACCAGCAGAATAGTGAGTGCAGCTCTGGAGTATAATACAGGATGTAACTCAGGATCAGTACAGGATAAGTAATGTAATGTATGTACACAGTGACTCCACCAGCAGAATAGTGAGAGCAATATCTTGGTCAAATGCCAACTTTGTATAAAAAAATGGGAAAAGTTGTCTTTTGCCAAGATATTTCTCTCACCCAGCATGGGTATATGTAAAATGACACCCCAAAACACATTCCCCAACTTCTCCTGAGTACGGAGATACCAGATGTGTGACACTTTTTTGCAGGCTAGGTGGTCAAAGGGGCCCATATTCCAAAGAGCACCTTTCGGATTTCACTGGTCATTTTTTACAGAATTTGATTTCAAACTCCTTACCACACATTTGGGCCCCTAGAATGCCAGGGCAGTGTAACTACCCCACAAGTGACCCCATTTTGGAAAGAAGACACCCCAAGGTATTCGCTGATGGGCATAGTGAGTTCATGGAAGTTTTTATTTTTTGTCACAAGTTAGTGGAATATGAGACTTTGTAAGAAAAAAAAAAAAAAATCATCATTTTCCACTAACTTGTGACAAAAAATAAAAAATTCTAGGAACTCGCCATGCCCCTCACGGATTACCTTGGGGTGTCTTCTTTCCAAAATGGGGTCACTTGTGGGGTAGTTATACTGCCCTGGCATTTTCCAGGGGCCCTAATGTGTGGTAAGTAGGTAAATGACCTGTGAAATCCTAAAGGTGCTCTTTGGAATGTGGGCCCCTTTGCCCACCTAGGCTGCAAAAAAGTGTCACACATGTGGTATCGCCGTATTCAGGAGAAGTTGGGGAATGTGTTTTGGGGTGTCATTTTACATATACCCATGCTGGGTGAGAGAAATATCTTGGCAAAAGACAACTTTTCCCATTTTTTTATACAAAGTTGGCATTTGACCAAGATATTTATCTCACCCAGCATGGGTATATGTAAAATGACACCCCAAAACACATTCCCCAACTTCTCCTGAGTACGGTGATACTAGATGTGTGACACTTTTTTGCAGCCTAGATGCGCAAAGGGGCCCAAATTCCTTTTAGGAGGGCATTTTTAGACATTTGGATACCAGACTTCTTCTCACGCTTTGGGGCCCCTAGAATGCCAGGGCAGTATAAATACCGCACATGTGACCCCATTTTGGAAAGAAGACACCCCAAGGTATTCAATGAGGGGCATGGCGAGTTCATAGAAATTTTTTTGGGCACAAGTTAGCGGAAATTGATATTTTTTATTTTTTTCTCACAAAGTCTCCCTTTCCGCTAACTTGGGACAAAAATTTCAATCTTTCATGGACTCAATATGCCCCTCACGGAATACCTGGGGGTGTCTTCTTTCCGAAATGGGGTCACATGTGGGGTATTTATACTGCCCTGGCATTCTAGGGGCCCTAAAGCGTGAGAAGAAGTCTGGAATATAAATGTCTAAAAAATTTTACGCATTTGGATTCCGTGAGGGGTATGGCGAGTTCATGTGAGATTTTATTTTTTGACACAAGTTAGTGGAATATGAGACTTTGTAAGAAAAAAAAATAATAATTCCGCTAACTTGGGCCAAAAAAATGTCTGAATGGAGCCTTACAGAGGGGTGATCAATGACAGGGGGGTGATCAATGACAGGGGGGTGATCAATGACAGGGGGGTGATCAGAGAGTCTATATGGGGTGATCACCCCCCTGTCATTGATCACCCCCCTGTAAGGCTCCATTCAGATGTCCGTATGTGTTTTGCGGATCCGATCCATGTATCCGTGGATCCGTAAAAATCATACGGACATCTGAATGCAGCCTGACAGGGGGGTGATCAATGACAGGGGGGGGGGGATCAATGACAGGGGGGTGATCAGGGAGTCTATATGGGGTGATCACCCCCCCCTGGAAGGCTCCAGGGAGACGCCTGTATGTGTTTTGCGGATCCGATCCATCTATCAGTGGATCCGTAAAAATCATGTGGACATCTGAATGGAGCTTTACAGGGGTGTGATCAATGACAGGGGGGTGATCAGGGAGTCTATATGGGGTGATCACCACAGTCATTGATCACGCCCCTGTAAGGCTCCATTCAGACGTCCGTATGCGTTTTGCGGATCCGATCCATCTATCAGTGGATCCGTAAAAATCATGCGGACATCTGAATGGAGCTTTACAGGGGGTTGATCAATGACAGGGGGGTAATCAATGACAGGGGGGTGATCAGGGAGTCTATATGGGGTGATCACCACAGTCATTGATCACGCCCCTGTAAGGCTCCATATTCAGCCGTCCCTTTGCGTTTTGCGGATCCGATCCATCTATCAGTGGATCCGTAAAAATCATGCGGACATCTGAATGGAGCTTTACAGGGGGGTGATCAATGACAGGGGGGTAATCAATGACAGGGGGGTGATCAGGGAGTCTATATGGGGTGATCAGGGGTGATCAAGGGTGAATAAGGGGTTAATAAGTGACAGGGGGGGGGGTGTAGTGTAGTGGTGCTTGGTGCAACATATTACTGAGCTACCTGTGTCCTCTGGTGGTCGATCCAAACAAAGGGGACCACCAGAGGACCAGGTAGCAGGTATATTAGACGCTGTTATCAAAACAGCGTCTAATATACCTGTTAGGGGTTAAAAAAATCACATCTCCAGCCTGCCAGCGAACGATCGCCGCTGGCAGGCTGGAGATCCACTCTCTTACCTTCCGTTCCTGTGAGCGCACGCGCCTGTGTGCGCGCGTTCACAGGAAATCTCGGCTCACGCGAGATGACGCCAATCGGCGTTAGTGTGACCTGGGAGCGCCGCAGAAATGACGCCTTTCGGCGTTAGTGTGACGGTAAGTGGTTAAAAATGCAAAAATAAATCAATACCGGATCAGTTTTTCTGGATGACAACCGGAGAGACAAATGCCATCCGTTTGCGTCAGGATTGACAGAATCGGCAGGCAGTTCCGGCAACGGAACTGCCTGCCGGAATCCTCTGCCGCAAGTGTCAAAGTACCTTAAAACTGTGTGCTGATCCACAGTCTCCACCAATGCTGTGGGTTTAAAATTTGCACAACATGCCAAAATCGGCACAGATTTTTTCTGCAGCATATGATGTAGAAATCTCATCCACTTTGCTACTAATGTAATACTAGGCCAATTTTCCACTCACACATCTGGATGGAAAATCATCAGCGTTTTTGCTACCTTCTTAAAGAGTCACTGTATTTTCACACAATTTAATTTCATTTAATAGAGAACGTATAAGTAGCAAATTTCTAAATCGCTTCACTTAAAAAGTCTGCCTGCATCCACCAGAAAAAAAGCTGCAATGTCATGGCCACTAGGGGTCTCACTTCCACCTAACTTGCATTCCACTACCTGTTGTGAGATCCATATCTGGTAACAGAGACCCAGAAAATGGCAGAGGGGAAGTGGGGGCATGTCATAGCTAGCTGGGCTACTGAGACAGATAAAGCAACTGCACCAACACTGATCCTGGAAATCACAGCACCGCCCTGCCTATATGTAAATGTGTTTTATCCCTCGTTATCTGTTCTGTGAGCTCCGGAGCTGGAAACAAACATAGTGGGAAGTAAAGGAAAGGAAGTCACAGTAGTACAGTGCTGGCAAAAGAGAGATGTCTCCTGCTTCTGAGTGAAATGCATCTAGCTGTGCAGCTGAAACAGGAAATAATAAGGCTGAAAAAAACATTAGGGAAGCCCAAACATCACTGTTCCTGTGTACAAAGAAGCACGGCCATTTTGCAAACATTTTTTTCCCCTGAACAATCAGGTACACCCATTTATGGGTGAGAAGGGAATCCTAAATAAATGAAAGAGCAATGGAGCTCTACAGAGCATCTGAACCTTCTCAGCACTGCTTGGAGATCTCCCCCTGTTGGAATCTCAGTATTTATCACAGGGCGCCAAGGAAATCAGCCACGATATTCTGACGTCTGGAGGTGGTTTGTTACATTAACATATTTCCAGCTATTTCTTCAAGTACTTTATACACTGTATGAAGAATGGCACAGGCTCCAGTGCCGTTATTGTGTCCATCCTTTAATGTACTCCTCCCTTATCACTGCTTGCATTGCTCTAGATAACGGCTCGTCCTGCATTTTGCGGTATGATTAGATTATTGTTGGTTTTTCCATTTGAAGAGGTGGACAAATAATTTTCATTTTATTGTTTTGGCATTTCAGTCTGGACAGCGAGAGACGGTAATTTAGAAACTCTTTTAAAAGCCTTTATTGTACTCATAAAATGGTCCACACACGCTGTCCTCTGTATTAACTCCTCCGTACCGCCACCAATGAGCGGAGCATAGGTCTTTTTTATGACTGCTATTAAAGAGCGGCTAGACAAAGCAGAAAATAAATTATTTCTATATTTGTTCCTTGGAGAAATAGAATGAGAGACATGTATATTAAAATAGGTCTCTATACTGTCTGTGTATTAGGAAGAGTGGACTCTGTGTACTGATGTCTATGGGCTCATGCACATTTTTTGCGAGTTGGGTGCATTGCTCTAGATTGCTGTCCGCATCCGTATGTCCGTTCGGCAGCCCTGCAAAAAAATAGAACAGGTCATATTCTTGTCCGTTTTATGGACAACGATACGACTGTTCTATAGAGGGCAAGATGTTCCATTCCCCAAAATGCAGCGCCACCATAGGGGAAATGAGGCATTACACAGTGCCGATTAACATCAATAGGTTGTCTGGGTTATACAGGACAGGACAGGTCCTCCAGAGTGAGAGATGCTCTTTGTCGATGCTCTCCACTCTGGACAAGAGATGAGGATTCTGAACAGAGGACCCCCCCCCCTATAGAGGGCAAGATGTTCCATTCCCCAAAATGCAGCGCCACCATAGGGGAAATGAGGCATTACACAGTGCCGATTAACATCAATAGGTTGTCTGGGTTATACAGGACAGGACAGGTCCTCCAGAGTGAGAGATGCTCTTTGTCGATGCTCTCCACTCTGGACAAGAGATGAGGATTCTGAACAGAGGACCCCCCCCCCTCTATTAACTTAGCAGAGGATCACGTCGGTAAGGTTAATGAGCTCAGACCACCGGAATGACAGGTCAACAAAGATTTCCTCCACCGCAAATGTGAGAAACAACATTCTAAGGAAATGCCATTGATTTCAATGAACTTTTGTTTAAAATATGTCATATTTCCAGTGATAGAAATCTCTACATGGTGCTGATGGGGTTTGCGTGCTCACTAGTCCGAGCTCCATACGCACCATACAAGAAGGGAATGACTGAGTTCTCTGTCCCCATACCCTAACCGTCCAGATTATTTGTTATGCATAGGCTAGCTGCAGGCACCCGCCGGTTTTATGACAAACCTTTATAATATATTTATACATGAATATTTTGGCCCAGTATTAGCAAGAATTAGAAAAGCTCCAATGATGAGCAGTGGGCGGCTGCCAAATGTTGAGATTATTTTCACAGTGTCATCCAAATCTATAATATAAAAAAACAAAATTCATCAAAAGCTAATGTTTAATACGGAAACAAGCAGAAGGTAGTGTACAAAGAACCCGTAATCCTACCAAATCCCCGGGGAATTAGGGAAATATCAGAAGACGTGTGGAAGGGACATTGCTGGTGAAGCTTTTAGACTATGCTCCAGTACTAGCGTTGGCTTTGGCAAGATGCATGGATGCCAAGTATTGTTCGATGGATGTTATGCAACCTGGGAACACAAACAGTATCTCGACATGTACTTTACATTTCCCCCATTTTATGGATTTATATTGGATTTGATCAAGGGGAAACTCAAGTGAAAACCATAGTCTCTCTCTGTGAAGAGCTGGCTGTGGACTAAAGATTACTCCACCAATGGACTTAGAGCAGAATCTACAGCTCTAAGCAGTGCAGCATGAAGCGCCGGTTACGTTGAGTTTTAGTGTTGTGATTTATCAGGCATATTGCTTTTCTGGTACTTTAAGGTACATAAAACACTTTGTTAGTGGATCGGGAGGAGCGCCGTGGGAGCCACCGTCCATGCATACACATGCCATGCTCATCCAGACCCTGGAGCCATGAGGTGAGATGTGTTGGTTGGACCTTATGTCCACATAAGGCCAGGCAGAAGATTGGGATTAGAGTAAAGGCCCTATTACACAGAGCGAATATCGTACAGATTCTTGTGCATTCAAGCGAAAATGGAAGAGAAACCATTGAAAAATGAGCGACAAGTCTCGTCCATTGTGATCTTTTAGCATAGTATAAAATTATCGTTCCTCGTTAATAGATCTGCTCATAAAATATGGAGTCGTCTACTCCCTAACAATCTACTGCATGGCTTCGGTGAGTGGCAATAGGTGCGTCTTTGAAATTGACATGTTTTTTTCCATTGGCTACCTTAAAACGGAAATACTTTACTAGATGGGGAATGGGACAAACAGTGGGTGGTACAGTAGGTGGTTATCAGGTGGTGTACACAAATCACCACAACGTCATCCATTGTCACACCTTTTATTCCACCTGAAGACCAACCATCTGTCCACCATCTTCACAAGTAATAACAACAAACGATTTGAAAGCGAACGAGGGATGATCGCAGGTACAAACGATTATGGATGCATATAATAAAGCGAAAGTTTTGTCGCTAATGAGATGCTACATCTATGAACGTTTTTAGTGATCAGTAGGACATCTGCTAGTGTAATAGTACCTTTAAGCGGTCATTCTATTAGCCTCGTTAGTGATTCGTGGTCCTCATCCTCAATTAAGCCATTGTTCTCCCATTATGTGGATGGTGACTGGTAGACCCAGTGGTGACGTCCCCACAGGGGGTCTCATATGCGGGGTCTCAGGTGAGGGACTTGGCCTCAGGAAATACATCTACCAATGAACAGTTAGCATTTGGGGAGGTGTTCCCAGGAGGACAAGCTTAAACCTGGGGGTGGTGTTGGGGTACATAGGACACTGTCTAAGGGATGAGGTGGTTGTTGCTGGTTGGATCCATGAACTTTGGTCATGGTGTCCATGGTCTAGATAAGCATCGGCTGTGACTGCAAAATATATCGGTGGGTAATATTAAAACTGTGGGCCAAACTAAACTGTTGGGAGACAGTGTGTAAAGCCTGATACGGGACAGTGGAACTACAGGTCCCAGCTTGGGATATCATGGATTGGGTCTCAGAGGGTGTCCGCCCAAATGTCCAGGGGTGCAGCTTGTTCGGGCCATCTACCTGCATTTACTGTATAACAGTGGACGAAAGAATAAGGACAGTTGCATCGTTATCCTGCTTCCACCCATCTTCATTTAGTCCATTTATGAAAACCATAGTCTACCATATGAATTTTGACCTGCCACCCTCATTTCTCACCCGTCCCTGGTGGCAGCACCGTCCGGCAGTCAAGACATCCTGATACCATTATTTAGTGTCCTTTTTTTTCATTAACACCCTGCACCAGCGAAACTGCAGAAGTAAATGGTGGCACAGCATAGGAATCAAGTGCACTGCCACAGCCCACCGCCTCCTCAAATCTCCAGCATCGGCTCCTCCTCCACTGTCCATTGTGCCAGAAGGAGAATTAAGAAGCAGAGGAACCCTGGAGGAGTCGCTATAAAGAAACAGGAAAACAATCACTTGCTCTGTGTAAGGACCCTCCATAGATACCCCTAGTTCCCAGGACTAGGAGTACAAATGAATATTATCAGGGGGTGGTGTATATTAGTGGGTGTATATTACTGGGTATGTACTATCCCTTTTATCTAAATCCATATTCCTCAAAAAGGCCAATCCCGTTTTTTTGCTGTCACCTGCTGCAAGATCTTCCAGGTTGACATCTCTGCATGTGACACGCATGCTGCTGCACAAAGCACCGTCTACAGCCTTTCCTGAGTATCAGGCCTGAATTTGTGGCTCCCCAGCACCCTATTCACATATGAATTGATCTACTTAACCTTAGACAGATGTAATCTAGCTGCACCTCCCTAAGTGATGTTTAGGCAATGCATCATGGCATATGTAGATACCAGAGATACTGCTGCAGACAGTTATTTCCATAGCTGCCAATAGTCCATAATTTGCATAGACTGTCCAATAATTTTCAGAGATAGTCAGATTTGGGCTGTCCTAGGGAGAAAATGGATGGGGCTTGTGAAAGACCCACCCATGAGTTCCTGTCAGGTTTGGGGTAAGTAAGTATGTACTTCTACAATCAAGATGTCGGACAGAAAACGGACCACTCCTTTCTAAAGAGCAAGTTCCAGGTGACCTAGGGAACAATACAAAGGCACTGTTATAATGTGGGACAATTTAGGGGGTGATGGGAGGGATCTCTTGAACTATTTGTCAACTTTCCTGATTTTTATAGCATGAAGGGGTTCTCCAGATAGGTCATCAGTAACTAGTGGGAAGCTGAGCTTCAGTATACCAGCGCCAAACTACACACAGTACAGAGGCTACTGCGCCATACACTGTTAGTTTCCAGCGCCACTTCTGCCCGAAAAAGCTGCCGGATGTCGGGCGCCCACCGGTCTGATATTCATGACCTTTCCTAAGGATAGGTTATCTATATCTATAGCCCTATAGCCTGGAGAACTCCTTTAATCATTTAACCTTTTAGAAAATGTCTTCCAGTGCTCAGAGACATATCTTGGGCTCTGATGCAAAATCTGTACCAGAGTCAACCTTCCATTATGACATTTATAGCACTGCAGCCCTTTTATGTGGCAGAATGGGTGCCCTCAGACACCAGGTGTACCCCCTTGCTACACCACTGAATGGCAGAATATTCCTTGCTCATGTGTATTTCAGTCCTGAATGATTAGACCAGGTGGATGACTCCTAGGCCAAGATACCAGATCAGTGAACTGATAAGGACCCAGGCACGACTGCCGCCTCTTGGTGCAGGACTATGAGTTGCTGTGGCAGCCAGCTGTAAATCAGCCTGGTATATCTGATGCCCACGGCTGCCGGGTCTTAGGCCCTGAAGTTTTTGCTTCCTTGTTCAGAATAATATTAGTACTGCGTGCTGGATTTATGTGGTATTATTTTATTTTTTATACATTCGGTAAATTCTAGCAGGTTTCCTCCACAGTGCAGCAGCTTTCCCAACAATACATCTTTAGTAGCCCGAGAGGAACCAATTCACAGTGATTGATGGTGAGTCTTTGGGCACCAGGAACTATTGAAGGCAAGATATCCTTTTTCCTGTCTTTGTGCTTAACACTTGCTGATTTCCAGCCGCCCTAAGTTCACCATTATTCCCTCAAGTTCTGTCCTTCGGGCGCACATAGCACACATATGACATAACGGTCTATTATGTGAGCTAAACAAGATGACTGGCTTGATATATAAATGATATCCTTGTGCAGAGCAACCAATGGCAAATTATTAATGCACTTCTTCCAGTGCCTGTTTGTTGGGATTCAAATGCAAGTGATGTTTTTGTCCGGGGTGTACACAGAACTCATAGGGCCCCATTGCAAAACTTATGCATGGGCCCCCCTGCCCCACTCAGTCAATCACTCTCAGGCAATGCAGAATGCAAAGCGCAACTTCACAGATTTCTGATGAATTTATAAAAAAAAATATTTAAAAAATTGTAATTAAAAAGTCGCCCTTGGCCTCACTCACTTTATCCGACTTCTCTATCAGTAAAGTGGAACAGGTACTTTGTATATATGGCACAGACAACTGCCATAAATACATAGATAAATCTCCTGCTTACCTTTTATTATAAAGCTGGCTGCCTGCAGCCACCACTAGGGGGAGCTCGCTGCGTAGGAATTTATGCAGTTACAATAAACTGAAATGGCAGCTGTAATAATCTGTTTGCACTGAGCTCCCCCTAGTGGTGGCTGCATGAAAATGTATTATTTTCACATCGGAAAGAGAAGTTCATCACCAGGCCTTTCCCATCCCCCCAGGCCCCATGGCAGTCACGTTGTCATGCCCCACTCTGATGATGTGCGGAGGTCAGCCAGGATTGCAGCACGAGTCTAGTATTTGTTTTGATGCTGTGCTGGATCCGCCTCGCATCAGGTGCACTGGGTGGAGTCATTAGTTTAAATAGTCTCCAGCTAAAGTGCTCTGAGCGGATTATACTCATCATTGTGGTCTTGGAAGCTAGGATGGAAGGTTGGCTGTTTGTTCCTGCTCTCAGCAGATAAGTGTCTTTTCTTGTTTGGTTGTTTATGTCATCTTACCCGTCCAGGTTCTGTGTGAGCTGGCAGCTCCTTTCTCCCCACTTCACCATCTCAAGGAGTTCAGGGTTCTGTTAGTATAGGCTGGTGGACACAGCAAATCTACCATCAAGATTTGTCTGTGGGCTGAGCATTGTAGGGAAAGAGGTCAGGGATAAATTAGGAGGTGACCCTTTCCCTGTCTCTCGTCCAGAGCCTGGTTGGTGTGTTATCTGTTAACTGTGCACGTCCGCCGTGACATTATAATCCGCCATACTGTGACTGCCATTGCTCAGCGTTTATGTGATGGCGTCAATTGATGCACTGGTTGACCGCATGCAGGGTTTGTCCCTGGAGGTTGCGGATCTACGTAGTACGGTCACACAGTGTCAGAGGGTGTTAGCTTCAGGTACAAGTCAAATTGTTGGGGAACCTAAAGTTGCTCTTCCGGAGAAATTTGCAAGGGGTACTGATGATTTTTTCCGTTTCAAGGAATCATGTAAGTTGTACTTTCGTTTGTGCCCATTTTCATCAGGTAATGAGGATCAGAGGGTGGGTATCGTCATGTCTTTGATGAAAGGGGATGCGCAATCCTGGGCTTTTTCCCTGCCGCCCGGTTCTCTGGCTCTCCGGTCGGTGGAGGAATTTTTTAAAGCCCTGGGATTGATTTACGATGACCCAGATCGAGTTTCAATGGCAGAGTCAAAATTACGTAACTTACTACAGGGTAAACATACTGCTGAGGTTTACTGCACAGAGTTTAGGAGGTGGGCTACTGAGTCGGGGTGGAACGACCCCGCGTTACGTAGCCAGTTTTGTCAGGGGTTATCTGAAAGGTTGAAGGATGCTCTGGCTTTTCATGAATACCCTGATACTTTGGAAAATGCAATGTCTTTGGCGATACGTTTGGATAGACGTATCAGAGAGAGGGGTAAGGGTCCCTCTGTGCAGGGGATTCCTCCCGCGTGTAGTTTTGTTCCACCAGCTGCCCAGGGAGATATTGCTTGTTATTCTGGCCTAGGAGAGGAACCCATGCAGTTAGGTCAGATATCTTTCCATTCGGATAGTAGAGACTTTCGTAAAGCGCACAATTTATGTTTCTTTTGTGGAAAGAGGGGTCATTTTGTTTTTTCTTGTCCGTATGTTGAACCACAGGGGAGAGTGATAAAGAAAAAAGAAAAAGAAAAAAAAACCTCCCTCACACTTGGTAGTATGAATGGTGTGGTAGAGCAGACTGGTATGCAAGTTCCCTGCAGTTCCCGTTTTCTCCTTTCAGCTATGGTGGCGCTAGAGTCTCGAAATGTGTTTGTTGATGTTTTTCTTGATTGTGGTGCTGGGGTAAATTTAATTGACTTTCTGTTTCTTGAGGGTTTGGGACTAAGTATTTGCACGTTAGAGAACGAGATTCGTGTTTTTGCCATTGATTCTTCCCCTCTTTCTCAAGGGAGCCTTACTTACGTTGTTCATGATATTCATTTAAGGGTGGGTGATACACATGCTGAGATTATTTCCTGTTTCGTCATGAAGGATTTGCCAGCTCCAATAGTTTTGGGGTTGCCATGGTTGTCTAAACATAACCCAACTATAGACTGGCAGGCGAGACAAATCATTGGTTGGAGCAAGTTTTGTTCGGATAATTGTCTTGTCACATCTATTTCTGAAGTGTCCGTTACGGCCTTGCCTCAGTATCTCTCAGATTTTTCGGACGTGTTTGCGGAGGGTGGGGCTCAGGAATTGCCCCCTCATCGTGACTATGATTGTCCTGTGAATCTCATTCCGGGGGCTAAGTTGCCTAAGTCTCGGCTCTACAATCTCTCTCAACCCGAGAGAGAGGTCATGCGAAAGTATGTCGCCGAGAGTTTGGCAAAGGGTCATATTAGACCATCTAAGTCTCCAGTGGCTGTAGGTTTGTTCTTCGTGAAGAAGAAAGATAGATCACTGAGACCGTGTTTGGATTTCCGGGAGCTGAATCGTATTACAGTCCGGGATCCATATCCCCTGCCTTTGATCTCTGATCTTTTTGATCAGATTGTTGGAGCCAAGGTGTTCTCCAAGTTGGATTTGAGAGGAGCATACAATCTGATCAGGATCAAGGAGGGGGATGAGTGGAAAACGGCCTTCAATACGCACGAGGGTCATTTTGAGAACCTGGTAATGCCTTTTGGGTTGACGAATGCGCCAGCGGTATTTCAGCGATTCGTCAATGATATTTTTCATCATTTGGTGGGGAGGTTCGTAGTAGTCTACCTTGATGACATTTTAATTTATTCTCCTGATCTGAAGACCCATCAGGATCATGTGAGACAGGTTTTGACGATCCTGCGGGAGAATAAGTTATACACCAAATTGGAGAAATGTTTATTTGCGGTGCAAGAGCTTCCATTTTTGGGATACATGCTTTCTGATTCTGGTTTTCGTATGGACCCCGAAAAGGTCCGGGCGGTTCTGGAGTGGGACCGACGAATCAGAAAGCTTTGATGCGATTTTTGGGGTTTACGAATTATTATAGAAAATTTATTTTGAATTATTCCACGCTAGTCAAACCTCTTACTGATATGACCAAGAAGGGCGCTGATGTCTCTGTCTGGTCGGATGAGGCATTGCAGGCCTTTTCGGCTATTAAGGAGCGTTTTGCGTCTGCTCCCATTCTGGTGCAGCCGGATGTATCTCAGCCATTCGTGGTCGAGGTCGATGCATCAGAGGTGGGGGTTGGGGCGGTGCTTTCGCAGGGTCCTTCTCCTGGCAAGTGGGTCCCGTGTGCCTTCTTCTCCAGGAAGCTCTCGGTCGCTGAGAGGAATTATGATGTTGGAGATAGGGAGTTGTTGGCGATCAAGTTGGCCTTTGAAGAATGGCGTCACTGGTTAGAGGGGGCTTCTCACCCCGTTACTGTGTATACAGACCATAAGAATTTGGCTTACCTGCAATCTGCCAAGCGTCTGAACCCTAGACTGGCCAGATGGTCATTGTTTTTTACCAGGTTCAATTTCGTGGTTACCTTTCGCCCAGGGGTCAAGAACGTCAAGGCAGATGCCTTGTCTCGCAGCTTCCCTGGGGGAGGTGATTCAGAAGATCCAGCGCCGATTTTGGCGGATGGAGTGGTGGTCTCCGCTCTGTACCCTGAATTGGAGATGGAGGTGTTGGGAGCTCAGGAGGGGGCTCCTGGTTCGTGTCCCCCAGGGAGGTTGTTTGTTCCTGAGGGCCTACGATACAAGGTGTTCAAGGAACATCACGATACTGTTCTCGCTGGACATCCTGGTGGTAAGTCCACCTGTGATCTGGTGTCCCGGAGGTTCTGGTGGCCAGGTTTGCGTAAGTGTATTGAGAATTACGTGGCAGCTTGTGAAACCTGCGCTTGGTCTAAGGTTGCTCATACTCGACCGCCTGGTTCACTTCTTCCATTGTCTATTCCATCTCGTCCTTGGACACATTTGTCCATGGACTTTATTACGGACCTACCGAGTTCCTCCAGGAGAACAGTGATTTTGGTGGTAGTCGATCGTTTCAGTAAAATGGCTCACTTTATACCACTAACAAGTCTGCCTAACGCTAAGACTCTTGCGCAGATTTCTGTGGATAATATTGTTAAATTGCACGGTATTCCTTCGGATATTGTCTCTGATAGGGGCACGCAGTTTGTCTCCAGGTTTTGGAGGGCGTTCTGCTCTCGACTTGGCATTCAACTTTCTTTCTCGTCGGCTTTTCATCCACAGTCGAATGGTCAGACGGAGGGTACCAATCAAAACCTGGAGACCTACTTGAGGTGCTTTGTGGCTGAGAATCAGGAGGACTGGTCCTCATTCTTGCCCTTAGCAGAATTTGAATTGAATAACCGTAGGCAGGAGTCCACGGGTAAGTCGCCATTTTTTGGCGCATACGGGTTCCATCCTCAGTTTGGTACCTTTTCTGGGTCTGGTTCCTCCAGGATGCCAGAGGAGGAGAGATTCTCTTCTGCCTTATCCTCTATCTGGCGGGGGATTCAAGGGAATTTGGAGAGGATGGGTGAGAGGTATAAATGAATGCCTGACAGGAGACGTGTGACTGGTCCGGACCTGTGTGTGGGTGATTTGGTGTGGTTTTCCACTAGGAATATCAAGTTGAGAATGCCATCTTGGAAACTGGGTCCAAGATTTGTTGGTCCATATAAGATTTCTGCTGTGATCAATCCTGTGGCATTTCGACTTGATCTGCCGCAGACTTGGAGGATCCACGATGTCTTCCACAAGTCTTTACTAAAAAAATATGTTAAACCGGTGGTACCATCGCCATTGCCTCCTCCTCCTGTTCTGGTCGAGGGAAACTTGGAGTTCGAGATCTCCAGGAGTTCTGCGGGGTTCCCTCCAGTACCTGGTTCACTGGAGGGGGTACGGTCCTGAGGAGAGGATGTGGGTTCCGGCGTCAGATGACAACGCCAGCCGTCTGGTGAGGGCCTTTCATAGGTCCCATCCGGATAAGGTTGGTCCAGGGTGTCCGGAGGTCACCCGTAGAAGGGGGGGTACTGTCATGCCCCACTCTGACGATGTGCGGAGGTCAGCCAGGATTGCAGCACGAGTCTAGTATTTGTTTTGATGCTGTGCTGGATCCGCCTCGCATCAGGTGCACTGGGTGGAGTCATTAGTTTAAATAGTCTCCAGCTAAAGTGCTCTGAGCGGATTATACTCATCATTGTGGTCTTGGAAGCTAGGATGGAAGGTTGGCTGTTTGTTCCTGCTCTCAGCAGATAAGTGTCTTTTCTTGTTTGGTTGTTTATGTCATCTTACCCGTCCAGGTTCTGTGCGAGCTGGCAGCTCCTTTCTCCCCACTTCACCATCTCAGGGAGTTCAGGGTTCTGTTAGTATAGGCTGGTGGACACAGCATATCTACCATCAAGATTTGTCTGTGGGCTGAGCATTGTAGGGAAAGAGGTCAGGGATAAATTAGGAGGTGACCCTTTCCCTGTCTCTCGTCCAGAGCCTGGTTGGTGTGTTATCTGTTAACTGTGCACGTCCGCCGTGACACACGTGTTCTGACTTCATTCAAGGTACATCACAGATTTTCATATCTGTTGCGTCCAGCCGCAGCGCCTGCGTGGGAAATGTCTTATTACATAGCGGCCACTATTTCCAGCTTTACCTTTAGTTCCCTGATGTCATCAATAAATGAAAGTTGTGCATCTTTCACCTCCTTTGTATGAGCTGCCAACAACAGTGGCAGAAGGGAGGTGACAACCTGTCTGAGCATATTTCTGGTTTGACACCTTTTAAGCCCATTTATTCTCAAACTAAGGGGCCGATTACGCTGAAAGACCTGCTCACAACGAGCAACGATCATTCATACAGCAAGTCGAACGGCGCTTGTTTGAGGACCTTCTACATGGTCAGATAATTGCCCGAATGAACAGCCACATGACGGGTCATTTGCTACTAACAATGCTCGTTTGTTGGGTGATCACTAGGCATCTTTACACAGTGCAATGATTGGGTATGAGAATTTGCAGTTGCAATCGTTTGCCTGATCATCAGTCTGTGTAATACCCCCTTAACTTAAATTCCAATGGGACAGGAGAAACATGCAAGAGCTTAGTTTACAGTATGCCGCTCTATATGTGCCCTTAGTGCTCGACAGAGTAGTGATTCCCCCTTAGTGTCTCCTAACAGTAGAATGCTCCCTTAGTGCCCCCACAGAGTAGTCATACCCCCTTATTGCCCCCACACAGTAGCTATGCCCAGTTAGTGCTTGAACACTGTAGATATGCCCCCTTAGTGCTCCCTTCACAGTAATCATGCCACTTAATGACCCCACACAGTAGTTATGACCCCTATGTTTCCACACTAGTCATGCCCCTTCACAGTAAAAAAGCCCCCTTACTGCCCCCACACAGTAGTCATGCCCACTTTGTGCCCCCAGATACAGAATGCCCTCTTAGTGCCTAAACACAGTAGAATTATCCCTTAGTGCCTCCACAGAGTAGTTATGTTCCCTTAGTACTTCCATTACAGTAGTGCTGCCCCCATAGTGCCCCCTTGCAGTACTGCTACCCCATAGTGCCCCATTTACAGTTGTGATGCCCTCTTACTGTTCCCCTTACAATGAAGCCTGTATAGCATTAATATAAAAAAAATAGCAATACTCACCTACCTCCATTCCCCTGATGAACTGAGCAAGTCCTGCTCTCCCAAGCAGCAGGTGCGATGCAGTGATGTCAGCACGGCTGCTGGGTTGAGTAGAAGAACGAACAGGCTGAGGACAGCCCAGGGAATGATCCTTAGCCCACATGTTCTTCTACTCACCCCAGCAGTTGTGATGACGTCTCTGCATTGTGCCTGCTGGGAAGAGCACAGATGAAAGATACAGCAGTCGGACTCGGGCCCGAATTTGGGGACGGAGTCTGGCTTTTGTATCGGTCATCCATTATGGCCAGGACTTCCACAGTAATCATTACTGTGTATGTGTAATTTTCTGGGCACCCTTGCCATTACGGGTACCTTTAGAGTACGGCACTGACCAGGACATCCTGTGACCACTTACTCATCAGGAGACTGTTGTAAACAAAAACAGATTGCCCAAAATGGACCACCCCTTTAACTCATGTGTATATCTCTATGCTAAATTTGCCTCCATTCATTGATGTAGTTAATTTCTAATAAATGAGCTGCATTTGGAATGAATCCAGACCATTCCCTGACAATGAAAACCAGACGAAACAGATGATAAGTGCCGACCTTTCGCAACTCATTCTTCAAACATCACTGATGACATCATCGGTCAATGAAAATCAATTAACTATGCTGTATAAGCGATAAATTCTGTTGCATGCATTACATATTACGCAGTTAATCATCCCGTGAGGTCGCAAAGTATAAACAACCGCACCATGTGTTTACTAGACCGTCTGTTCATCCCATAGAAAGTTTGATCCCTTTGCAATGTGCGCAATATTCCCGGGTGTTACAGCCTTCAAGTAATTAGAGGATTCTTCAAGTAACGTAAGTAAATTCCTTATCACCATGCTTTATTTACTGTTAAGAAGGAATATCCTTACAAGGAGGGATGCTACTAACCAAGAGCTTGTAAAATAATCCACCATGTGCGCAGTTGGAAGGGGCGACCGTGGGTTGTCTTCTATTATAAGGTCCATTCTTTTACATGTGGGATGTAATAGTGTCTGGTTAGCTGACATTAACGAAGACTCTGCAGCCGGAGGAGGGACCCCAGGATTTTTTTATTTTTATATAATGAAATGTTAGTATTATAATAACCTGTATATAACAATAAAATACATGAGGGGAGGGCGTCACAGAGCTTCAAATGACTAAACACACAATGGTTTGTTTCATGCTGCTGATTTTAATGGAATGAGTGGGTCGCTGGATAAAGGAAAACTATTATCAGCAATACTTTATAAAAAAATAAATTAAAAAAAGCTCAGTACAATTAAGTATAATTGGAGATTAGGAATGATTTCGGTAGAAAAACGTTGGCCGAGTGATGGTGATTAACTTTATTATACTCCTAGGGGTACGAAAGGATGACATCTCTCTAATGGGACAGGAGGTAGGCTCCATTTACATCTGCGTCGTAGTTTCAGCCTATAACCACCGGTACCCAAAATGAGCCTGGCGGGTTCACTCAAGGAGTCAGGCAGTTTGATGAGAAACTCTGATGGAAATAGATATTCAGGCTAAAAGGATTGATAGGGATGGAGCACAGTTAAGGTTGGACTCTGGGTTAGGATTATTGAGATGCTGGGAGCTGTCTCTGTCTGGATGACCACACTACTTCATTCGATGATATCACCAAACCTCTTGACCTAACAGTTTCACTCTGTGACATCACCAACCCTTGCAGATAACCCAGTCTCCTCACTCTATGACATCACTTCCTCACCAGACTGCCCAGCCCTTCTACTTCATGACATGACCATATAACTATCCATATAACAGAAACCCTTCAGTGACATCACCAGTTCTCTGAATATAACTCCACCCCCCATTGTGACATCATAATCTTACTAACTAATTCTTTGACATTAATAAACCCCACCAGGCCTTTTCATTCTGTGACATCACTAGACCTCTCAGGTAACCAAATCCCCTACCTGTAAGATACCATCAGTCCTCCTAAATAATTCCGCCACCACCCTGTCACATTACCAGTCACCCCAGATAACCCAGTCTCCACACTCTATGACATTGTCACTACCAGAGCTTTGAGACGTTCTCACAGCTCTGTTTCTCCGCCCCTGTGATGAGCTCTTTACTTTCTGTTTCCTTCCTCCCAGCTGTTCCTCCTGCGTTTGTTTTCCCTGCCTTTAAATCACCCCTCCTCCTTTTGTAGGCTGTGGATTATATTTCTCATTTGAGTTGTAGCTCTTGCTTGAGTATCTTCCCTTGTATGCTATCCTTTCACTGGACCTGTGTTCTGCTGCAGCAAGTACTCCGGATATTGCCAGCCTGTCTTTGGATCCGTCTTCACTGCGGCTGCAGCTCCTTCAGCTAAGTGTGCAGACATTGTAGTGTATCTGTGTGTTTTCTGACTGGATCCGAGGCGACCACGGTTCCCTCCATATACTGAGCAGGGCACCGGTAGCCGTGCCCCTTCCACTATTGTAGGGGTTACAGTGGTCATCAGTCTTAGGTACGCGGGCATGCCTCGTTCCACCATTTGGATCCGGGCATGGGCTTAGCAGCATAGGGAGAGCTTTGCGGGTCTGACAGGGGTCACCCTTTATCCTCCCTAGTTTGGGTTCGGTCAGTAGCTCTATTTTCTGTGCATGCTCTTGTTGCTCACATACAGCCGTGAGAGACATCACTTGTCCTCTCCAGACTGCCCGGCCCTTCTACTCCATGACATTACCATGTAACTATCCATATAACTGAAACCCTTCAGTCAAATCAGCAGTTCTTTGCAGATAACTCCCCCCCCCTCATTGTGACATCATAATCTTACCAACTAATTTTATGACATCAATAAACCCCACCAGGTATCTCAGCCTTTTCATTCTGTGATATCACTAGATCTCTCAGGTAACCAAATCCCCTACCTGTGAGATACCATCAGCCCTCCTAAATAATTTTGCCGCCACCCTGTCACATTACCAGTCACCGCAGATAACCTAGCTGCCTCACTGTATGACATCACCAGCCCTCTCAGATAGGAGACCCTGTCAGATTACCAGTCATCCCACATAACCTAGTTGCCTCACTGTATGACATCACCAGCCCTCTCAGATAGGAGACCCTGTCACATTACCTGTCACCCCAGATAACCTAGTTGCCTCACTGTATGACATCACCAGCCCTCTCAGATAGGAGGTGCTTGTTCAAGATCCAAATCTATAAACCAGATTGAAGAGTGACTACAAAGACGGGACCTTTGCTCTACATGGACTGTCAACTGAGTTAAATGACTACTGTGTAATACTTCATTTCACCTGTGGTGGCACTGCAGGTAAATTGAGCACTTTCTGTTGCAGTGCAGCCGATCACTGCAGGTTCCTGCAATAAGACATCCTGTAACCAGGTCATTATTACTGGATCTTTCAAGCCAAAAGATTGTCCAAAGTGGGACTACAGGTCATGTGAGAAACTAATTACATCTCCTATCTGGAAATGTTAGGCAAGTTTCACACCAGCGCTAAACTGTTATTTGTGTTACTAGTAATGACAGCTGGCACTTAGTGACATTAATGTGAATTGATGGTAAAACAACATTTACATGTCCACTGGGAGCTGGTGGCCGACATACAGTGTAAATTTAGTGATGGTAAATTAGCAAGGCGTTCAGTCAGCTGTTACAGTACATGTGGCATATTCACAGGGGCTGCAGCTCAGGGGTCCGGGATGATTCCAAATAGGTGGTCTGCAATACCAGATGCACTGAAGAGTGGCGCTGTTTCTGGAAAAAATGTCCAAAGGCACTTTTAGATTTTATCTGTAATTGACAGGAGAGAGAGTGCAAACAGCACTGAATCTACCAGTTATTGACTGGAATGACTGGTCAATGTAGAGAAGGATTTGGGTGTCCCTGTGGATCATAGATAAAATAACAGCATACAATGTCAATCAGCTGCTTCTAAGGCCACCAGGATATTGTCATGCATTAAACGAGGCATGGACTCGCGGGGCAGGGATGTGATATTACCACTTTACAAAGCGCTGGTGCGGCCTCATCTGGAATATGCAGTTCAGTTCTGGGCACCAGTCCATAGAAAGGACGCACTGCAGCTGGAAAAAGTACAGAGGAGAGCAACTAAACTGATAAGGGGCATGGAGGGTCTTAGTTTTGAGGATAGATTAAAAGAATTACATTTATTTAGTCTTAAGAAGAGTCATCTAAGGGGGACATGATTAACCTATACAAATATATACACTTACCTAAAGAATTATTAGGAACACCTGTTCTATTTCTCATTAATGCAATTATCTAGTCAACCAATCACATGGCAGTTGCTTCAATGCATTTAGGGGGGTGGTCCTGGTCAAGACAATCTCCTGAACTCCAAACTGAATGTCAGAATGGGAAAGAAAGGTGATTTAAGCAATTTTGAGCGTGGCATGGTTGTTGGTGCCAGACGGGCCGGTCTGAGTATTTCACAATCTGCTCAGTTACTGGGATTTTCACGCACAACCATTTCTAGGGTTTACAAAGAATGGTGTGAAAAGGGAAAAACATCCAGTATGCGGCAGTCCTGTGGGCGAAAATGCCTTGTGGCTGCTAGAGGTCAGAGGAGAATGGGCCGACTGATTCAAGCTGATAGAAGAGCAACGTTGACTGAAATAACCACTCGTTACAACCGAGGTCTGCAGCAAAGCATTTGTGAAGCCACAACACGCACAACCTTGAGGCGGATGGGCTACAACAGCAGAAGACCCCACCGGGTACCACTCATCTCCACTACAAATAGGAAAAAGAGGCTACAATTTGCACGAGCTCACCAAAATTGGACTGTTGAAGACTGGAAAAATGTTGCCTGGTCTGATGAGTCTCGATTTCTGTTGAGACATTCAAATGGTAGAGTCCGAATTTGGCGTAAACAGAATGAGAACATGTATCTATCATGCCTTGTTACCACTGTGCAGGCTGGTGGTGGTGGTGTAATGGTGTGGGGGATGTTTTCTGGGCACACTTTAGGCCCCTTAGTGCCAATTGGGCATCGTTTAAATGCCACGGGCTACCTGAGCATTGTTTCTGACCATGTTCATCCCTTCATGACCACCATGTACCCATCCTCTGATGGCTACTTCCAGCAGGATAATGCACCATGTCACAAAGCTTGAATCATTTCAAATTGGTCTCTTGAACATGACAATGAGTTCACTGTACTAAAATGGCCCCCACAGTCACCAGATCTCAACCCAATAGAGCATCTTTGGGATGTGGTGGAACGGGAGCTTCGTGCCCTGGATGTGCATCCCTCAAATCTCCATCAACTGCAAGATGCTATCCTATCAATATGGGCCAACATTTCTAAAGAATGCTATCAGCACCTTGTTGAATCAATGCCACGTAGAATAAAGGCAGTTCTGAAGGCAAAAGGGGGTCCAACACTGTATTAGTATGGTGTTCCTAATAATTCTTTAGGTGAGTGTAAATGGGCTGTGCAAAATAATACAGTGAAAAGCTGTTCCATGTAAAAGCAAGGGGGCACTGCCTCCGACTGGAGAAGAAAAGGCAGACAGTAAAACATAGGGATGAATTTTGCTCTAACAAATTATGGACATTTGCACAAGTTGCTCCTGTTGTAAATCCAGTTACACAGGGCATTTTGGATATGTGGAGGTAGAAAATGAACCGGTTAGTGTCACATGCCCTGCTGATGTCACAACACATCTCACTGCCCAGGGACAGCAGTCACACAACAAACCAGGAAGTAGGATTCAAGCATGGGGGATAAGAGAAAAATGCAAATGAGGTAAATCTGAAAAATACAAATAAAACAATCGAAGGAGGAATAATGTCATGGCAAATCTCACTGCCCAGGGACAGCAGTCACATGACAAACCAGGAAGTAGGATTCAAGCATGGGGGGTAAGAGAAAACTAAGAGAAAACGGCAAATAAAGTAAATCTGAAAAAAACAACAACAGTCCAAGGAGGAATGGCAGCTAGAGTACTTGAAGAAAATAAACTTTATAGTGAGATGTGGTTCATGGCACAACCCGTTCAAACTGCATGGGACCCTAAGGATTACAAGACACTAATAAATTAGTGTATGGGAGTCCCATGTGGATGAGGATTGTCTAAGCCAGACAGTTGCTTAAGTTACAATATAGAAGTACACCAGTACAATGGGGTCATACATGGATTCATTAGTGCAGACTACACGTGGGAAGTGGAAGATAATGAGGGATTAGATCGTCATTTCATTAACTAGTCAACCATACATCCGCAGTAAGTCAAGGACGCTTTGCCGGAGCATCATATTTTGCAATTTTATAAACGAACCCATGCGTCCATGAATAATTTATCATGTAATTAGTCCTTGTTTCTACGCCATGTCGGCCAATGTTGCCGTCTTTAACTAATATTTCTTTTCCCAAGCAAACAAGGTGTCAGCTCCCATTAAGGTTAATAGTGTTAATTAATGCTGTGTATAACCTGCGCTCCTGTTTATTAAAGATTCATAGGAAGATTTCTACCTGCTCACAGGGTGGATGCAAGCGCAGAAATTATTCATGCAGACTTATGGACTGAGGGTCTTTACGGTATAAATATAAGACGGCCGCAGGGAAAATGCTGTGGGCTCGGGTCCCCGGAGCCCGCCACATCTACGGTGATTCATGTGAACAGTAACACAGGCAACGCAGTTCTGGACTGGGGCGACTTTCAGTTCAGACTCTACGGTTTTTCGGCTGGCTTGATGAAGGTAGAAGAAACGTAGCTTTGTGTTGTTGTACAGGTACTCTATAAGGTGAATTTGTTTTATCAGTGGCTGAGGCTGCTGTTCTCTCCCTCCTTCATGCTTTACACTACAGTTCTTCTTATTCCAAAGTAGAAAAATATCAACTGACTAGTAAATATTACTTTTCGTACAGATCATAATAAATTAACAATATTGTGTGCTACAGACTATGGGATATTCCTGAGGGTTGTATTCTGGGGGTCCCCTGGTTTTCACCCTTTAATCCCTATACAGGGGTGTGGCCTTTGATGCAGGGGAGGCTGATACCTCTTGGAATAGTCCTGATGTGGTTGGCTGCTGACCCATAGAGGTCAGAGACACTGATGGAAAGCACTGGGAGATCAGGCAGTATACAGAGTCAGGAAACAGGCAGAGATCAGGGCAGGCAGAGTATATACAAATCCGTGAAACAGTCCTGAGGTCAGGGCCGGCAGCTCAGAGTCAGTACCGTGAACAGGCATGGGTCAGGTCAGGTGGCAGAGGGTCAAAATCCAGGAATCAGACAGAAATCGGTTCACAGACAGAAAAACTGATTATAGCGCTTTTGTAGGGCCGAGCAAGCAAGTGAAACCAAAGGTAATCTATTGCTTTGGCAAAGGGTGGAACAAACAGCCCAGCATAAATAGGAGGGCTCATGAGCTCATTAGTCAAACAGCTGAACACAGAACAAAAGGTGAATTAACCCTTTTAGTGCTGTAGGGAGAGGTTCAATGAATAGGCACTAATACACACACACACACACACCAACAGCATGGGACACAGGAGTCTAGCAGCCAACCCCGGAAGAAGTTAGGTGAGTGATGGGGCACCTGTGTCTACACCAAATAATGGGATGGCAGCGGGCATGGAGCGTCTCCATGACATTTTCCATTCACATGCTGTTAAAAATGGCCTACTAAGAAGTTATGACATTTACTTAACTAGTATGGCGCCATCTGGTGTACAAACTGTATAATAAGGAGTGCGTTCCCCTACAGAGCTAAGTTCTGGTGGACACTTATGCTCAGTCACTCTCCACACTGCTGGATCCTCATTTAAATTCTTAGCATTATGATCCTCTTTTTAATGGACAGCAGCCTATTAAATGGTTTCTATGCTGCTTATCAGGGAATGAGCAGACCCTGGGCAGCAGCACAGCAATAGACAGCAATGCTGAGGAGTCTCCTTCTGAGGTGGGACCTGTAAACAATCAAGTACTAGTTTTCCACTGCTCCAGACCCCATGGTACAATAATTTTCCTTTGTATATATATAGAGGAACTTACTGTGGACTATATTTATGCCTGCCAGAGGGGGCAGTAGAGCTACTGGGAAATTACTGGTGACCTTATTTATTGGTGCCAGAGGGGGGAAGAAGTGTGACTAGGAAATTACTGGGGACTATAATTACAGGTGCAGTGGGGAGGAAGAAGACTGACTAGGAACCTACCGGGGACTATGTAGGTGTTAGATGGGGAAGGAAGCTGACTGGGAACTTATTGGGGACTATATTTACAGGTGTTTGATGGGGAAGAAGGCTTACTGGGAGAATACCAGGAAATAAAATTACAGGTGCCAATGGGGGTAACTGACTGGGAATTAACTAGGTACTATATTAATAGGTGCTAGAGGGGAAGGAGACTGATTGCTGATAATGTTTAGTAGAAGGGAATGAAAGACAAAGAAGGCCAAACAATGCAAGAGGTTTTGGGGGCTGTAGGCAAAAAAACTGAGAAATGGATCACCTGACACAATATGAAAAGGAACAGAAGGAAAATAAATGAAAAAGTTAAGTATTGGATGGAAAGAACGCTAAGAAGTTATTGAGTGGAAAGAATGCAAAGCGGTTAAAGGGTTATTCCCATCTCTTATGGGGGGGGGGGGGGGGCATTGGTAGCCAGGTTTGTAAAAAGCTACCTGCACTTGGCTGCTCCTTCCTAAAATCACATCCTTTCTTCTATAGGAGTTATGGAAACTGGAACCCTCTGTAAGCACCAGAATTTTACTGTTCATGTTCAAATTCACATTGAATTCTGTAGGAATCTTAAAGTCATCTGCTGACATTTGCAAACAGAAAAGATTTGTAGCAAAGCTTGAGCGGAAATCAATTGTGAATAATCTTGGGGTTGCAAGGGGCCGCGTCGGAGCGTTAATGATACGGACGGGCCCTTGAGAAGCAGTAATGAGTATTGAGCAGAGGCTGATCAGAAACTACAGAGGTGAAATGAGACTATTGACTGGAGTGTAAAGTGTGGTCACAGCGTGGGGAGCCTAAGGGTACGGCCACATGCTCAGGTTTCTACATGCAATTTTGGAAGCCAAATCCAGGAGTGGATTCAAAAAGGAGGAGAAGTTGTATCTACCCTTCATGCTTTCTGTCCTTTTATGATCCACTCCTGATTTCGGCTTCCAAAGCTGCATGCAGAAACCTGACCATGTGGTCGTACCCTAAGATGGACAGGTATCTGTCACATCTACATTTGTAACCTTCCCCATTAGTACATAGCTATACCTCCTCCATGTGCATGTAAACCATGTCTAAAGCTCCAACCTCAACACAGCATAGTCATTGTAGAAATGGATTGCATCTTCTTATCCACTTTGGAATTGCTCCAGCTGGTTGGGGTCATAACGTTTGGATGGGGCTCATAGTTTCTGACTTTTTCGTTGCGTTACTTGATTTAGGTAGGTCGTAGGCAAGAGCACATTTTGGTTGTAGACTCCTATGTCTTGCTGAAATGAATTGGGTGGTAAGTAGTGTTGATCACGAATATTCGAATTGCAAATTTTTATCGCGAATATAGGCACTTCGAGAATTCGCGAATAGTTAGAATATAGTGATATATATTCGTAATTTCGAATATTCGAGATTTTTTTTTAATCAGTACACATGATCCCTCCCTGCTTCTAGCTTGTGGGCCAATGAGAAGGCTGCAGTAGTGTTGATTGAGAATTTTCGTAAAGGGAATTTTCAATTGCCGAGTAAAAACATGATTCCTCCCTGCTTCTTGCTTGTGGGCCAATGAGTCATTTGCCCACCAGCAACTTAAGCAGGGAGGAATCATGACTTTAGGTGGGAAAAATGACAAATATTTAAAAAAACTAATATATAGCGCTATATCGAATATATTAGTTTTCGAATATTCGTAATATTCTAAAACAAGAAAATGTAGCAATATAGCGAATATTCGAAAAAAATAAATAAATAATATAGAGCAATTTAGCTAATATAGTGCTATAATCTTCTTTGTCTAATAGTTGTAATGTTTTTCTCATCTGAAGTTCAGATTGGAAAAAAAATTACAACTATAAAAAAAAAGATTATAGCACTATATTAGCTAAATTGCTTTACATTAGTTTTTTTAAATATTCGCTATATTGCTATATATTCTTGTTTCAGAATATTACGAATATTCAAAAAAACAAATATATTCGATATAGTGCTATATATTTGTTTTTTAGAATATTCGTAATTTTTCCCATCTAAAGTCACGATTCCTCCCTGCTTAAGTTGCTTGTGGGCCAATGACTCATTGGCCCACAAGCAAGAAGCAGGAAGGAATCATGTTTTTACTCGGCAATTGAAAAATTTGCGATAAAAATTCGCATTACAAAAATTTCCATTCCGAAAATTCGCATTTTTGCATATTACGCGGTCATTACCTTGCCGATTTTTCGAGTAAAAAAATTGTAGAATATAACGAATATTCGAATTTGCGAATATTCAACGAATATTCTACTAAATATTTGCATAATATCACAAATTCGAATTTGACCCCTGCCGCTCATCACTAGTGGTAAGCCTCTGACCAACTGACCTTTTGCCCTTCCTGTAATCCAGCCCTGGCGAATGGGGAGAAATAAGTTAGATTTTTCCTTTTAGAGTCTACTGTCATACCTCGCAATGCAAGCCACGTTAGTGTCCTACTAATGATATTTATCACCTATCCATAGAATAGGTGATAAATGATCCCTGGGGGCCCCACTGATCATTAGGTGAAAAAACTAAAATATTCTGGTATTGCAATTCATCCCCATTCACTTATATACAAATACAGACAGCATGAAACACCAAACATAGTCTATGGACAAGAAAGGAGCATTTCGGGGGAAAAAAACTGCTGAATCTGCCAGGGAAAGCCAAGGCAGTGGTAGCTGCAGGGGTACCAGGTCTGAACTGGGACTAAAAAGCAGCCCTGGCATAGAAATGCGGCATGCCGCCCCCCAGGGGTGAGCGGGTCCAGGGTTTAAGAATACTGTGTGGTATGTCGTGGATCGTAATGGTTTGTGTCGCGGGGCTCCTACCTGGACACTGTCGCTCTCCGGGGTTAGGATCTGTAGCAACAAAAGCGTTGTAGTTGGTGGAGCAAGTAGAGTCCAGACTGAGTGAAGTTTAACGGTTTTACTTGAATAAACTTGTGTCATCCAAACAATACTTGATCTTTCTCTTGGTTCCAGCAGGCTAAGGGTAAACTAGCAGGTAAACTTGAATAGTTTGCTTTATCTCTCTTCTGCTGCGCTAATCTCTGGCTTCAGTCTGGTTACTGGTACTGTTGAGTGGGGTGTCTTTGGCTGTTGACCCCCTCATAATACTCCGCCTATGAACTGTCTGGAGTCGGGGTGCTTTCCAAGCTGCTTCCCCTGGAAGACTCCTACAACAGGAGGGGGAATGCTCCCCTCACTGCACCATGTCTGGTCCCTTTGGATTCTAAAACGCAACTCCCCATACAGCTTCCTGCAACTCTCCCTTGGTGGGAAGCAGGACTAGCCCACCTCTGCCCAAAAGAGAGTAAGTTCCATTCTATCTAAAGGTACTCTGCCAGATACACTGCCACCTGCTGGACAACCAGGCACAGTGCATGTAATACAATACATAACAGTTACATAGCAATATTATTAAGGCACAGTATCAGAGGACCTGAAAATAAATACACAGATGACATTCTGTGCTAGCCACTAGAGACAGTAGCTAGGTGTACAAATGGTATTACTCACTCTGGGTTACTACACAAACCCCACCAGACACATACAACATTGTTAAGAAATAGGATTGTGCAATGCACACTGCTGCAAATGCTGTCTTACTTGGCCACACTTCTCACTGCTGCCTTAAAGGGGCTGTCCCATGAAAAATATTCTACAGTTTTCAAACCAGCCCCTGGATCTGAATATTTTTGTAATTGCATGTAATACAATTTTTTATATAGTTACTTAGTTATTCAATGAATGGGGAGATCTCTGGATCCATGTGAGGTACAGGGCTGGTTCTAGCTTTGTTAGAAAGGTATTGTCATGTAATATGTGATGTCTGATTTTTTATTTTTTTTGCATTAATCATGGGATAACCCCTTTAAATATAAATGGTGTAAACTATACCATTAAGGCAAGAAGGAATAATAATGAAAGGGGACCAAGTTTATTGCATAGATATGGTAACAGAACCAAGCTTATTGCATAGATATGGTACCAAAACCGTGTTTACTGGACAGATATGATAACAGAACCAATCTTACTGCATAGATAAGCCCTCACGGGCAGGGCCCTCTCTCCTTCTGTACCGTCTGTAACTCGTCTCGTTCATGCTTAGTGCAATTGTCTGCATTATGTATGTATACCCCTTATCATATGTACAGTGCCATGGAATGACTGGTGCTTTGATAATCTAATATATAAAGCATTTACAATCACGAAATTTGGCACATAGGTACATCAGGTGTCCGGGAAGGTTTTAGACCAGGTCTCGGCTCTCTAGGACGTACCGTTCCTGAGATATTCCCCCAAAAAAATGCATTAGGCAATAAAAGCTTGGTCACATGACCCTTATCAGCCAATAGAAGCTCACAGGCCCATTTTTCTTCACTGCTGTAGGAGAGCTTTAAAGGAAATCTGTCACCAGGATAATCGCTATTGAAGAAAAGCCATGGCCTAATAGCACTTAGTACCTTATTTTCAAATGTGCCTTTGTTCCAGCAATAGATGTTTTTATCCTCTGAAAATCCAGTTTATTTGGTATGCAAATGAGCCAGTAAGGTGACCAGAGGGGCGTCACTCTTGCAGGAAGAAGCCAAGACACTCCCCCTGCCACAATGTGTCCACCCTCAAAAGACTTAAAACCCTGCCCCCAGGCCCTGCTAAGCCACGCCCCTGGTCTGGTTAGGCCACGCCCCTCCCACTCCTGAGCCGACGCAGATTGAAAAAATGAAGGTAAAAACAACTTCTGTCAGCTGCAGGGGTGGGAGGGAGGGTGACTTTCTCCCTGCAGCTCACACTCAGACAGCACAGTGCTGCTGTCTTAGAGTGAGCTGTTCAAAAGGACATGCCCCTGATCCGGTTAGGCCTCGCCCCGATCCAGTTAGACCAGGCCCCCCTTCCACTCCTCAGCCGAATGAGATTGAAAAAATGAAGTTAAAAATCAACTTCTAGGTCTCCCGCTAAGCTACACCCTGATCTGGTTAGCCACGCGCCCTCCACTCCTCAGCCGACATATTGAAAAAATTAAGTTAAAAATCAACTTCTGTCAGCTGCAGGGGTGGGAGGGAGGGTGACTTTCTCCCTGCAGCTCACACTCAGACAGTACAGTGCTGCTGTCTTAGAGTGAGCTGTTCAAAAGGACACCCCCCCCCGATCCAGTAAAGGCCACTGTTAAGGGGCCTGGCCCCTGTGGAGGTCACTGTCAAGGGGGTGGTATGCTTTGAAAGTCACTGTTAAAGGGGCGGGCTGCTGTAAAGGTCAAAGTTAAGGGGGTGGACTGCTGTGGAGGTCCAATTTTAAGGGACGGGGCACTGTTAGGGGGTTAGTGTTAAGGGGCGGGGTGCTGTAGATGTCACTGTTATAGTGGATAGTGTTGATATCTTTTAACGACACACATAAACATTAAATGAAATAGATTAAATATACCCGAGCAAAGCCGGGTCCTTCAGCTTGTCAAAAAATAAAAATAATAATAATAGATATGGTACTAGAACCGAACTTACTACATAGATATGGTAACAGAACCAATCTTACTACATAGATATGGTGACAGAACCAAGCTTACTACAGATACAGTACCAGAACCAAGCTTACTTTATAGATAAGGTACCAGAACTGAGCTTACTATATAAATAAACTAACAAAACCAAGCTGACTGTATACAAACCGGATTCCAAAACAGTTGGGTCACATGTTGTGATTGATGCAGAATGTGGTCTGGCATTATCTTGTTGAAAAATGCAGGGTCTTCCCTGAAAGAGATGACGTCTGGATGGGAGCCTATGTTGTTCTAGAACCTGAATATATTTTTCTGCATTGATGGTGCCTTTCCAGACATGCAAGCTGCCCATGCCACACGCACTCATGCAACCCCATACCATCAGAGATGCAGGCTTCTGAACTGAGCGTTGATAACAACTTGGGTTGTCCTTGTCCTCTTTGGTCCGGATGACATGGCGTCCCAGATTTCCAAAAAGAACTTCGAATCGTGACTCGTCTGACCACAGAACAGTCTTCCATTTTGCCACACTCCATTTTAAATGATCCCTGGCCCAGTGAAAACGCCTGAGCTTGTGGATCTTGCTTAGAAATGGCTTCTTCTTTGCACTGTAGAGTTTCAGCTGGCAACGGCGGATGGCACGGTGGATTGTGTTCACTGACAATGGTTTCTGGAAGTATTCCTGAGCCCATTCTGTGATTTCCTTTACAGTAGCATTCCTGTTTGTGATGCAGTGTTGTTTAAGGGCCCGGAGATCACGGGCATCCAGTATGGTTTTACGGCCTTGACCTTTACGCACAGAGATTGTTCCAGATTCTCTGGATCTTCGGATGATGTTATGCACAGTTGATGATAGATGCAAAGTCTTTGCAATTTTTCGCTGGGTAACACCTTTCTGATATTGCTCCACTATCTTTCTGTGCAACATTGTGGGAATTGGTGATCCTCTACCCATCTTGGCTTCTGAGAGACACTGCCACTCTGAGAAGCTCTTTTTATACCCAATCATGTTGCCAATTGACCTAATTAGTGTTAATTGGTCTTCCAGCTCTTCGTTATGCTCAAATTTACTTTTTCCAGCCTCTTATTGCTACTTGTTCCAACTTTTTGGGGATTTGTTGACACCATGAAATTTTGAATCAACGTATTTTTCCTTTAAAATTATACATTTACTCGGATTAAACGTTTGATCTGTCATCTACGTTCTATTACAACTAAAATATTGACATTTGCCATCTCCACATCATTGCATTCAGTTTTTATTCACAATTTGTTTAGTGTCTCAACTTTTTTGGAATCCGGTTTGTAGATGCAGAAACAATTAATGCTGCAGCTTGTGGTGATTACCTAGTTAGATGTAATTCGCTGCATGAGCAAGGCTTCTCTCAAAGGACCCGTCCAGTGACAGTTCCCACATGAACTGCCCCCTCAGCTTTCCTGCATGGCACATGAGGCATGAGAACTTAATGGCTCCCCCTCCAAATTCAGACTGCCACTTTCATTATGGGAGCCTGTCCCTCCCTTGAAGAACTCATGGTTCCTTTCATTACAGCAGGCTTCCTGTAGTAGTTGGAAAAGGTAGTAGTACATAGCCTTTGGCTGAATGCTCACTTGGCCAACAGTTATTCCTTCTGATGTCCCCATACTCTGCCAATGGGCAAAAGGTAAATAAGAGGCTGCCAGACACCTATGGTGGCAGCTTGTCTACCTTGAAGAAAAAGAACCTTGCTGTAAGGGGAGGGTCAAGTCCTTCCGAAATTAGCTGGTTCGAGAGACATCCTCCTAATGTGTAGCCACCGTAAGTGCTAAATATATGGCAGTGGTTACCAGGGAGGACCCTCCAGTACTCTTCCATATGAGTGTCCAAAGGATGGAGAATGGAGAACTATCCCATATCCTAGGGAAACTTTCTCAATTTGTAAGGTGGACCACAATAGCAAGAGGCAGCCCTGTATTCAAGGTTGTGCAGCTGGTATCAACTATGGCTTAGAGACAATCCCTCCCTTCAAACAAGTGATATCATAGAGGTTCCCAGTTAGAGCCCAGGGCACTATTATGCATGGACTTGGCAAGTCACAGAAGTAAAATTTCCAGCACCCTAGAACAATTTTTCCCAACCAGGGTTTGCTCTGGTCATGATTTCCTTAGAAGACAGCTGTCACAGATGAAGTTGCAGATAGCTGGAACTTATAAATAAACGACCGACTGGCTTGATCACAAACTAAGGAGCATATAGGTGAGCCCTTTAAAACCCTAAGAGCTCTCCCTGACTGCTATGCACATGCAAGGGTCTCAATGGTAGACGATTGCATGCCCATGTACCTAAGACTGTGTGACACCTGAAAACCCTATAATAGTGAGGGGACACGACCACCGACTCCCTGCACTTAATACGGATGGAGTCAGGGTCACCTAGAATCAAGCCAGCAAGGAAACACAATAAAGGAAAAGACTTATCTGAGCAAACAGCAGCAGCAGCCTCCAGCAGTAAACACTTCATCCAGGAAGTAGTATAAACCGCAAAGTTAGGCAGTATGGGAGGGAATATAAAGGAAGACGATTAGTCTAAATAAGTGACACCTGGCAGAAGGAAAGGAGATGACAAAGTGAAACCAAAACAAAGAACGTCATACAAGAGGTAGAGAAGAATGTCTGCCAGACCTTCTCACAGAACTGGCGGTGACAACAGCATTAAGATAAGGTGTGACTATTATTGTAGGAATGGGGTAGCTTTAGAGGTTCTTCAAAAGAGGAGATTTGTGTCTGTGCTTTCCCATGAAAAGATGGTTGCTCTATATTAGCTTCTATATCTGCTGCCAGTCCATCCATGTCATGTACATATAAAAAATAATATCACCATGAATATATCCTTTAGTTAGTGACCCTCCATCACCTCTCCTTGTACAGCAGAACTGAGCTGGGAACATAAGCATTTTACAGAATCAGAAAGCAGGAAAAAATGACTAAAAGACATAATGAAGTTTGTAGTGTACAGTGTAGGAGGATTTTACATCAATAATGTGCACCAATATCATGAATCTGCCAGCCTTGAAGCCACTTTATGTAATCTGGATACATGTTATTCTGCTCTTGACCTCTTCCCATTTTTATCTCATGGTCTTAAGTCTCTGAGCGTTGAAATTAGTTTAACGTCAAAACATTTCATTTCCAGTAAAGGCTCTCAAATTTGTTCTTCTTTTCTTTATAGTGGCACATAAACCTCTGAAAATGTGGAAATTTCCGTGTGGGTAACCCACTGGACACCAGGACTTTTTCTTTTTCATTACCCTAGTTCTGCAGGCACTACCAATAACCCTTGGCCACCAGAGACCCCTCAACCATCCTGGTTTAAGGATGTTGACATCAACACCTCTGCTAAAGCAGTGTTCTGTACCTGCAGTCCTCAAGTACCCTCCGCCTCCCAACAGGTGAAACACAGCTCTAGAGCACCAGTGATGTTACCAATAACTCACAGGCCACCACAGAGCCCTCAACCATCCTGGTTTAAAGATGCTGATATGAACAACTCTGATAGAGCAGTGCTTCTGTACCTCTAGTCCTCAATAACCTCACAACAGGAGAAACACAGTTCTAGAGCACCAGTGATGTTACCAATAACCCATAGACCACCAGAGGGCACTTAACCATGCTGGATCAAGGATGCTGACATCGGCGCCTCTGCTAGAGCAGTGCTTCTGTACCTCCAGTACTCAAGTACTCCCCCCCCCCCCCCCACACACACCAGGAGAAACCCATCTCTAGAGCACCAGTGATGTTACCAATAACCCATAGACCACCAGAGGGCACTTAACCATTCTGGTTTAAGGATGCTGACATCAATGCCTCCGCTACAGCAGTGCTTCTGTAACTCCAGTTCTCAAGTACCAATAAGTACACAGCTCTAGAGCACCAGTGATGTTACCAATAACCCATAGGCTACTAGATCATGCATGTTGGAATGGATCCTTTCTCTACTGTATACCTCCAGGGTTACCACCACTCAAAATAAAAATTATTAACAACTAAATCACCCTGGTTTGGATAAAATTTTTAACCCTTAAGCCAACATATATTCTCCCCGATATTTGTATTAAAGGGGTTATCCAGGCTCCTGACTGGTGACCTATCCTTGGGATAAGTCATCAATATCTGATTGCTGAGGGTCCAACTCCCCACAACCCCACTAATCAGTTTTCTGCAGCCTCTGGTGCTGGGACTAGCACTTTGAATGGAACAGGAAGCCCAGCTACGATCAAAGTGTAGTGGTCACGCTGGGTGTGGTCGCAAACCGACCTTCTGATGTGATGCGGTGTCCTAATAGTTCTAAAGTTGAGTGAGCCGGCTTGAGCTCAAGACACAGAGACACGTGCAAGATGTGTTTCTCGTAATGGCCTTTTTTTATTGTAATGAACAATGCACATATTTATACACAGATAAACGCAATAAAAGTGTCCTAGTGTAGACAAGATTTGAGTTACTATGTTTGGTTTAAAGAAAAAGGAAAAAGTCTGGTACAGTGTTAGCCAATAGAAAACTAGTTTAGTGCTCTCATTAAGAGAAACAAAATAAGAGTATTGCAGGCCAGGTTTGATACCTTTTAATGGCCAAGTAATGATGTTACATAGAGAGCTTTCGAGACATCACCAGTCCCTTCATCAGGCATACTACAAGAATATAGGAAGAAACAGCAATATAGTGTATATACAATAAGAACAGAGACATGGGAGAATGAACGGACAATGAATCGAGAATGAGTCCTTAATTATCTTACAGATAAGGGGTGTGAAAGTTTTATGGTCTCTAAATTGATGTTATCTCGGAGACCTGGTGCCCTGACTATGTCTATAGAAGACTCTTTAGATCTTGTAGTGTGTCATAAATTCAGTCCAGTATTCAAAGTATCAAGCAGTGTTATAAATTTGTATTCCCAAATTCTTCTAGTTCTTTGGGATTAGAAGTTACCTTTTAATATGAGAACTTTCATGTGTTCTTCATTGTGTCCTGGGCTACAGAAATGCTTAGCCACAGGAAAGTATAGCTTTTTCTCTTTAATTGTGTGGCGGTGGAACCTCATCCTTGCATTGAGTTTCTGTCCTGTTTCTCCAACGTAGAGGCTCCCAACAGGACATTTAGTGCAGAGAATCAGATTAACAACATTAGATGTAGAACATGTGAATGTCCAAGGTATCTTATAGTCCTGCTGTGTGTTGGGGATCCGGTTCTTATCTGTTGTCATTGTATGGGAACAGGTTTTGCATCTTGTTATATTACAGGGATGGGCTCCTTTTTCTGTGGTACATGGCCTTGAACTTGATATGATCAGAATATTCCTTAGATTTGGAGATTGTCGGTAAGCTAGTAAGGGGGCATCTGGGAACATTGTTTTTAGTCGTTCATCCTTACGTAGGACATGATGTAATTTATTTTGCAGTTTTCCTCAGTACCTCTAGTTGTGGGTTGTAGGACACAACCAGAGGGACGCGCTGGTTCTGTTTCTTTTCATTGTATTGGAGAAGTTGACTTCTGGGGATCTTGGTGGCTCTTGTGATCTGATCTTCAATTGAAGCAGGATGATAGCCCTGGTGTAAAAATGTCCTTTTCAGATGTTGTAAATGCTCATCCCTGTCTGATGGGCTGGAACAGATTCGGCTATATCTGATGGCTTGACTATAAATGATGGACTTTTTAATATGCTTGGGGTAAAAGCTGTCCCATTTGAGGTATGTAGGCCGATCAATAGGTTTTCGATACAGGGATGTCTGTATTGCGCCGTCTTGAAGTTTTATGGTGGTGTCCAGAAAGCTGACTTCTGTGTGTAAATAGTTGAGGGTCAGGTTTATGGTGGGATGGAATTTGTTGAATTGTTCATGAAATTTTATCAGTTCATGTTCAGAGTCAGTCCAGATTATTAGGATGTCATCAATGAAATGGAAGTAGGCCAATGGTTTTTTGGGACAGGATACCAAAAAGTCATTTCCCAGTTTGGCCATAAAGAGATTTGCATATTGCAGTGCCATTTTACTGCCCATGCCGGTCCCAGTGCACTGTAAATATATCTCCTTGTCCAAAGAGAAATAGTTATGGGTGAGGATGATTTTGATCAGTTGTAGTATAGACTCTGAGACGATCCCATTCGCCTCCAGGTATACTCGGCAAGCAGTTAATCCATCATCGTGTGGGATATTCGAATACAAGGATTCCACATCTATGGTGGCCAAGATTGTGCCTTTAGGGAGGGGACATATGGTTGACAGTTTGTTCAATAAGTCAGTGGTGTCCTGTAGATAACTTGTATTCCTCACTAATGGTTTGAGGATGCCCTCTATCTAACCTGAGATTTTTTTTTAGTGAGGGTTCCTACACCTGAAATGATTGGCCTCCCTGGATTCCCTGCTTTGTGTATTTTGGGAAGCATGTAGAATACTCCAATCCTGGGATTCTCAGGTATCAAGTCAAAAAGTTACGTGGATCTTGCAGGAAGTCCCCTGATGACCTTTTTTAGCTCTCTCAAATATTTCTGTGTTGGGTCTCCCTCCATTTTGATATACTATTGTGTGTCTGTGAGTTGTCAGTGTGCTTCTTCTACATAGTATAGTGTTCAAAAGGACTATAGCGCTACCTTTATCTGCAGGTTTTATGGTGATTCCTTTGTTGTTTTTTAAGGTTTGAATCATCCTCCATTCCTGTATGTTGATGTTGAATGTTTCTTTTATATGATTGTCCAGTATTGCAGACTGTTCTACATTTCTAAAGGAGTCAATGTACTGGTTCAAAATGGTATTGCGGCCAGCGGGAGGGGGTCCAGTCAGACTGTTTTTTGTCCACCAGTGCCAATTGTGTTTGGCTGTTTGAGAATTCTCTCTCCTGTTTGTCATGGAAGAACTATTAATCTCCTAAAATATTTCTCCATAAGACTTTTGGTAGGGCAGAATGAGAGTCCTCTGGCGAGTACCTTGAGTTCCACATTATCCGGTTTTTATGATGACAGATTAATGACACAGCTGACTTTATCAGGTTCCTGGTCGATGTTCTGATCCATCCTGTTAGCTTTGGCTTCTACTCGATTGGTGTGTGAATACAGCCCTGCTTTAAGTCGAAGTCTGCAGAGTTTCTTTTTCTTGTTGTCTATCAAATATAGTTGTAGTGTTCTGTAGTATTTTTGCATTCCCAGAACCAAATTCTTGGTACGTTTGCTTTTTAGCATTTGTATTTCTATTTGAATCTTTTTTTGGAGCTGTAGAAGACATGGATAAGGTGGTTCTGCAGCCTTTCAGAAGTCCTGTAGCATCATCTATATCATCATCATCATGCATCAGCATCATATAGTCCATCATCTATAGTCAAGCCATCAGATATAACCGAATCTGTTCCAGCCTATCAGACAGGGATGAGCATTTACAACATCTGAAAAGGACATTTTTACACCAGGGCTATCATCCTGCTTCAATTGAAGATCAGATCACAAGAGCCACCAAGATCCCCAGAAGTCAACTTCTCCAATACATTGAAAAGAAACAGAACCAGCGCGTCCCTCTGGTTGTGACCTACAACCCACAACTAGAGGTACTGAAGAAAACTGCCAAAAAATTACATCATGTTCTACATAAGGATGACCGACTAAAAACAAGCTTCCCAGATGCCCCCTTACTAGTTTACCGACAATCTCCAAATCTAAGGAATATTCTGATCAGATCAAGTTCAAGGCCATGTACACAGAAAAAGGAGCCCATCCCTGTAATATAACAAGATGCAAAACCTGTTCTCATATAATGACAACAGATAAGATCCAGATCCCCAACACACAGCAGAACTATAAGATCCCTTGGACATTCACATTTTCTATATCTAATGTTGTTAGCCATTAAAAGGTATCAAACCTGCAAGACTCTTATTTTGTTTCTCTAAATGAGAGCTCTAAGCTAATATGTTTGGTTTGAGATAAGAAAATGAATGGTCAGCATGGGTGGATAAGGGGCCCACTATGGAATTTGTACTCCTGCCTACTAAGGCTAAATGCGCCTCCTATCTAAGTGCAGGTTATACATAGATATAAAATGAATACATATACAAAATGGACACCTTTATGCTTTCCCTCACATGAGTTACTGCAGCTCAGCTCCCAATCACTTCAATGGGAGGTTAACTGCAGTACACAGTACCACCACTGAATTTTGAATGGTGCTGTGTGCTTCCTGTTCCATTCAGTGTTAGTTTCAGCATCAGAAGCTGCAGGGCACAGCAGATCGGAGAGGGTGCGGGGTGTTGGACCCTCATCAATCGGATATTAATGAAAAACTCCTTTTAATCCCAATCCTATACTCAGAGTTCAATATTCAAAAAGGTATCAAACACAATGTTCACCATCCACTGTTTTCTTTGTCCCCATGCATCTAAAACAGAAAATAAATTAATTCTTATAAAAAAAAGGATGCATATAATTACTTAAAGGTCACGTGCAAGTGAAAACCAAAGAAAATAAATTTTTTGAGAATGACCCCTTAAAACTTACTATTTATTAATTCCTTTTATAAAAAAACTAAAAACGCAGGCTAACTATACAACAATGCACAGGGTAAGTGAACAATAATCCGTGTATTTACCAGATAGCTAGTGGGCCGCCAGTGATTATAAAGGTCAAAAGGAGGGAGGGCAAGGACAAATAACAGAGGGGCACAGAAATTTCCCAAGTGTAGCTCTGCTAAGTCCTCAGCCCGGAAATGACTCCTGAAGGTGGGGCCTCCCCGTCCCCGTACCTAACCTGGCTGGCTCTAAAAAAGCCCTAATAGAAATTGGGTTTCCCTACTGTCCCGATGCGTTTCCCCCACAAGGGTTCATCAGGGGGTCGTGCGGGGAAAAAAAGAGATACAGGGCCCAAAACACTTAGATGCTGCAATAGATACCAAACAATGATACATTACGTGCACCAGAGATTGGCAAGGGTTGTCAATACAAAAATAAAGTAGAAGGTGCTCTGGTCAGATAAGACCAAAGTTGAACTTTTTGGCCTAAATGCAAAACGCTATGTGCGGCAGAAAACTAACACTGCACATCACTCTGAACACACCATCCCCACCGTGAAACATGGCGGTGGCAGCATTATGCAGTGGGGATGATTTTCTTTGGTAGGGACAGGGAAGCTGGTCAGAGTTTAAGGGAAGATGGATGGAGCTAAATACAGGGCAATCCTGGAGGAAAACCTCAGACTGCAAAAGACTTGAGACTGGGACAGAGGTTTACCTTCCAGCAGAACAACGACCCTAAAAATACAGCCAGAGCTACAATGGAATGGTTGAGCTCAAAGCATATTCATGTGTTAGAATGGCCCAGTCAAAGTCCAGATGTAAATCCCAATGAGAATCTGTGGCAAGACTTGACAGACGCTCTCCATCCAGTCTGACTGAGCGCGAGCTATTCTGCAAAGAAGAACGGGCAAAAATTTCAGCTTCTAGATTTGCAAAGCTGGTAGAGACATACCCCGAAAGACTTGTAGTAATTGCAGTTAAAGGTGGTCCTACAAAGTATTGACCCAGGGGGGGCTGAATACAAATGCACAGCACACTTTCCAGATTTTTATTTATTAAAAAGTTTGTAAAAAAGATAGAACATGTCCTAAGCATTTCTATCACAGGGCCGGCTATGTGCGTTCCGCAAAATGTGGAACGTACACGGCTTGTATCCGTGTTTTGCAGTTCTGCAATTTGCGAACCGCAAAACACTTACGGACGTCTGAATGGATCCTAAGGGCTCTTTCACACGAGCGGATGTCATGCGGGTAATCTGCTGCGTGAAAGAGAGCCAAGCCCCGTTCAGGACAGCAGAGACACGGAGCATTGACATGATTGATAATGCTCTGTGTCTCTCTGTGACCTTTTTACTACAAAATCACAGTGAAATAAAGTGGTCATCGTGATTTTGTAGTAAAAAGGTCACAGAGAGGCACAGAGCATTATCAATCATGTCAATGCTCCGTGTCTCTGCTGTCCGGAACGGGGCTTGGCTCTCTTTCACGCAGCAGATTACCCGCATGGCATCCGCTCGTGTGAAAGAGCCCTAAGGAGTTCTATTTTTCCAAGATTTGTTAGGAACAGTCCAAATACAGCAGAAATTAAAAGTCTGGATCTCCGGACTGCATTTCCGTCAGACATCCGTTATTTTCTGCATGCAGGACTTTTTTTCTGCAGACGGATGCCAAATGTGCATACCTGATTCTCAGGATCCGATCAGAAGAATGGAAAAATAAATGATAATGTGAACTCGCGCCTTATCCACAACCTTTCCCCCTGAATGTTTACTATATATATATCAACCAACCAACACGGTAATGTAATAAAATACATTTTGCACACGGTTGCTTGATTATTCTTATATGCATGATATATATATATATATATATATATATATATATATTCTTTCATCTCTTGGAATTTCTCAGAGGATGCAAATATAATATTCCATTTAAATGTATAGCGACAGTGTGTCATACAGTGTCTGTCGCTTCCATCATTACAAGGGTAACTCATTTCCATATTTGTCATGCATAGACGTACATACAGATTAGCACACTGAGACTGCTCATTATGCAGAGTGCGTTTCTGCACATCGGAGTCAGAAAATATCCCCCTTTCCATTGTCTTATGTTATCAGCCACCTCAGGCTGCGGTGGTAGTAATGATCTGCAATGGGAATACAGATACTACAGCCTGCCGTACATATGAAAGCTCTTTTCCAGCTCCACCATCTCAGTAACTTGTCTATTGCAACAAGGAGAGAGAAAAATTCCTCGTGGGAACAAGGATGATGCCTCTTTCCTCCGATGTCTGCCATCAGAAGAAAGTCGGGGTGCCCACATAAACATACAATCATCAGGCGATTCTAGGGAAACCAACTTTTATCTTATGTGTTTGTATATGGTTAACATAAGTCCAGAAAGTTATTTTTTTTTTTTTAAATGGGACTGAGCTGCACCTAGACCATGTGACAGATAAATGTGACATCACTCTCCAGGAAGAGGCCACGGCCAATCAGATACTGATGACCTATCGTAAGGATCGGCTATCAGTATAAAACACTCAGAAAACCATTTTAATAAGCACCATTCCCCAATGACAGCTTCATGAAGGGTAATTTTTGTGTAAAACTAATATAATAATTCTGTAATAACAATATTATTCTGTGTGTACGCAGTGAGCTCCCCCTAGTGGTGGCAACAGGTTGCTGCTATGAAAGTATTCTGGCTAGCAATGGAAGCAGTTCAGTGTCGGGCCCCATAACAGTAGTGCTCCCTGCTTCTGTGGTAAGTAAGATGCTGTAGGGAGATGAGCTATTCTATACAGGCATCCTTCACTTGGTATAGAGAAGCCACTACAGTCTTGTTATTGATTTATAGAGCCGGCATCTTCCATAGTGTCATACTGCATTGAAAGGGTTTCACACCTAGAGCATAAGGGATGAATGATAACTCGGTGGAGAACCAAGTGCTGACAATAATTGGGTTTTCCTTGACTCCCATTCACACTGTATACCACTTATGGATGGGGTATAATGTTGCAGGTGGGAATCATTTGCTCAATACTACAAGGGAAATAAAAATATCTAAGGCATTTATGTCCCATAACACTTGATGAGATTATGCATAAATAAAACAGCCGTCCTTCCCTTACCTGTCAGCATCCGCGTGAGTGATGGAGATGCGCGGAGGGATCCGCAGGGGAAGTGTGGTTGGTCTCTGCATGCTGCCATAATCTGGCGAGCGTGCCCTCTCTCCAGGTCTCCAGGGTGGAACCTGGAGGGTGCAGGAAGGTCGTCTTCGCGCTCGGCGGATCTCTGCCCCCAGGGTGCTGGATGAAGTGTACGATCTGCTGTATCTTCCTGATTCATCCCTGGGTTTCTGCTGTAAGGGACAGGAACAACAAATAAAATTTCAAGATGGGTAACTTTAAAGAGATCCTATGTCAGTGTAGGCACATATCATGGGAACTAGACATTACGATACCTAGGTAAAGAAATATATAGATCTCCTTCCTTTTTTTAACAGGCATTTAGTATTAAACACCTTATAGTAGAGAAATGACCCCAATCTGCTAACAGATGCAAAACTACATCTCCCAGCATAAAGCATATTGTGACTCCTCAAGTTTTGATGTGTGTCAGACACCTTCTATTGTACTAAAATGAATGAGGTTCTCACAGGGTACAAATCTAAAATTGGTTAAAGGGGTACTATTCTGTTACCAATGTATGTGAGAGAAGTCTCTGATGAGTGTGAGTGGCAATCTCTTGTACAAGCAATGGAAGATAATGAACTTGCTATTCTGATTCCCCTAGCAACACAGTTACAGTAGAATTCTAGTGAAGGAGATGCAATGGATATGCCTTTGGGCAAGTTATTGAATGGACCTTGAGAAATTATGATCAAAGTCGAAGGAAAATCCTCTATCCAGCTCTGTGATACATATGTGATAATCAGAAAAAGAATGCAGGACACAGGATATGACCTCACAGAAGAGGAGAAGTTACAAGATTAATTATATAATGATTTGCAATCATAGATAACTTACATAAAACCAAATATAACAATGGCCACTAGAAGGCAGCAATGTAAAAAAGGTATAGTGGATATGTTATGAATTCTAAATGAGAAACATTTGCTGGGACAGCACAGGTACTGCCATATTATTAAGTGATGGTTATGATCGACAACCTCCACAAATACGGAGAATGAAGCGGCGCTGCGGCCCCTTCACTGCTTCCTGCTCCTGACCTAAAAGCTATACATGTCCATAACCTTCTATTGCCAGACAGAGGCCTAAAGAGTGTCCTTCATCGGTCACAAAACCTATACATTTAACAGATGCCATAATAGCTTATGGATGATGGATGGCACAGTATGGCATCAGTCACAGGCCTCTGTTAAAATGTATGCATTGGGAAGCTCCATGATATAACGCTTATTACTTCCCTGGCTGCTTTGGACGGAAAGAAAGTGGTGAGTGACAAAGAGGAGGACAAGCAGTGGCAGTCCTGCTACTGGGCTACTAAGCAACTGTATGCCTATAGAGTCGGATATTTTGCCGCCTTCCTTGGGAAGTATACAGATATGTCCTCCTGGTGTATACTTCCAGCATAGGCTGCAAATGTGATGAGCTCAGGGCCTAAGTCCTTACCACTTCTGCACCCTGCCACTATCTCTTATGGTTAACCTAATGGCATCCTATGTATTAATTTCCAGTTCTCACATAATGTGCATCTCCTATTTTGCAACTGTTTGTGTTCTCATGTAATATGCCTGATTCACCAGCAGGTGGCAGCATACTCGGTAGAGCTGTAATTATGTAGAATCGAGCTAACCATTCCATTCTAACCCCCCTCTGGAGAGTAGTGGGTGAGTCCCACTTCCTGCAGGAAGGGTGGGGACCAGTGTCTAGTTAGTCTAGCTTACCCCCTGCTAGGGGAAGGTTGTAGAGTACCCCCTGCCAAGGGAGGGTGTGCATCAGGTGCACGTCCCTGTTGGACGAGCCCTGTGTGGACCAGCTTGAGCACCTTCAGCTCAGCTGGACGTGGAGGCAGAAGCTGGAAGCCTCAGAGACCAGGAGTAAAGTGTTCCCTGGACAAAGTTAGAGACAGACCAGATTACAAAGTGAAGTACAGCATAGAGAAGAAGCTGAGTTCTATAGCTACCCTGTCAGCACAGTAGAGTCAGAGAGCAACAGTTAATGCTAACGCCTGCTGGGACCAAGACAAAGTTTGAAGACTGTTTCTGATGAACATTTATTCAAGTAAAGCTGTTATAAACTTCATCGCAAGGTCTGGACTCAATTTATTTCTCCATCCCCTTCTTCTTTCGGAAAGCAAGGCCTGGGGTCCAGCGTATCCAGGTAGGAGCACCGTGACACATTCACAACACCTTAAGGGACATTATAGGCCACCCTACACCACCCTGGCATTTCTTCACCTGGGTACCATCCACCATATCACTAAAAAGGGCCATGTTGCTGCACTGCAACTAGCGTCACGACAAATATGTATTTTAAGGGACCCCAAGTAGTGCGCCCGACGACTGCACTTTCCAGGGGCAGACTGGGCCCTGGGAAAAAAACTTAAAAGTGGCTCCAATGTATAGGTGGGTCTAAATTGACAGAAGGTGGGGAAGACAAATAAAAAGGGCCAATTCAAGTTGGCAGGGTTAGTAACACCATAGAGCAGAGCAGGCAGAATACTATCCCACAGAACCAAATACCACAGTGCAGCACAAAATACTTCCCTAGAATCTGCCCCCCTGTGGTGGCCATCAATAGCTGCCACATTTTGTCCTTCTCTATTTGTCTCTAATATGGATATAGAGCGAGGGGCTTAGAAGGTGAAATGTGGGCCACAGCACCAAGCCAGCCCTACCTTCAGCATGCTGCCTGGACTTCCTCTAATAATAACCCCTATAGTGCCCCCAGTAGTATGTACCCGGCAGGTGAGGAGGGCTTGGGTGGCCCTGTGGGCATCAGCCCCTGTGGTAAATTCCCTGTAGGGTCTATGGCTAGTCCGCTCCTGGTCCTTTCCAAACATGAGTCTAATTTATGCTGTCATGGACGTTCATCAGAAGATTGGAGTAGGACGGATGCAGGATATAATTTATCATACTCTTCCTAATAATCCAAACACACGTTTACTGTGTAACTTTTACATTTCAATGAGCGGAGGTAACCTGGCATTTAAAGTGCCCAAGGAAGCATGACCACTTCCACCTCGCTTCTCTTGTACATTTGCATAATACAGAATGATTTATCATTTCTGTATTTCCTACAACTGACTTCAGAGAAATTGAGCTGAGTTTTTCTTTAATTATACATGAATTCCCATCATAGGATAAACCATCACTTTCTGATTTAAAAGGTCCAACCACGGATTACCTAACTAAAACATACTTACCGACTCTACCCAAAACGTCTGTGAGTCTTCTGCATGACAAGTCAAATTCTACGTGTGCCATGTCTTTTTTTTACTTACACTTCTGCCCCTTTCTGCACTTCTCTTCACTCCTGGGTGCTGACAATGTCCTGGAGTCAAGTGAAGAGGGGTAAAGGAACGAGAAGAGGTGAGCATCTTTCTGTCTGGCCTTTGGTCTATATTAAAAGTAAAGTGTCACCTCTGGAACCTGCACCTATTTCTAGAATGGGGCCCCCAAAGTGAACAAGAGCACGCCATGCATGAGATTTTTGGAAGTTCCATGGAAACTAATGGAAATTGCACCGCCATCCATTCATTCGCCTCTAGGGGACTGCTGGAAATAGCCGAGCCAGCGCTCAGCTATTTTTGGAACTCCTATAGAAATAAATGTAGGGCAGCTGTGCATGCGAGGCTGTTCTCTGTTCACTTCGGAGGTTCCGTTCTGGAGACAGGAGCAGGTCCAAGAGGTGGAATCCGACCCGATCTGATTGGTGAAATATCCTAGCAATATGCCACAAATGCTTGAGGTGAGACAACCCCTTTAAAGGATGGGCTGGGGTATGTTTAAAGGGGTTATCCGAGGCTGGAAATGCCCCTCCATATGCCAGGGCCCCTCACACTGATGCTAATTACACGGTTCCCCGGGCCGCTCCTGGTCCCCGCACGGCCACTGCTGCTTCCCCCCATGCGTGGATGAAAACATCTGTTGTCGGGGAAGGGGGGGGGCAGTCAATGGCAGGTGGCGACGGGGACGAACCACCCTAGCATCGCGGGTGACGCTACGGAGGCTCGTCCCCGTCACCGCCTCCCATTGGCTGTCCCCCACCCGACACCGGATTTCATCCGCACACGGGGAGAAGCAGCAGCGGCCGTGCGGGGACCAGGTGTGGCCGTATGGGGAGACATTTCCAGCCTCTGATAACCCCTTTAAATCTGAGGTCTGGTTTGGGTGTCTGTATATAAAAGGTCTGATCTCAAGTATATGTTTATTCTGGGAGTCTGATCTGGAGTCTATATTTTTGGGTTGGGATCTATAGTTTGGGGGTCTAATCTGGAGTCTATATTTATTTTGGAGTCTGGTATGGGGTATAAATTTACTTTAGTCATCTGTAGGCTCATATTTAGTTAAAGCATCTTTGCTTTTTATTTATACAGGGGTTTGGTGTCCTGAAGCCCTTTGCAAGAGGTTGTTAGCTGGTGGCTGGCTCCCCCCTTAACTCTACAGTGTTCTAGGGTAGCCTGAGGAGTAAGTTAGGAGAGGTAGGACACACTGACCAGGGTTCCCTCTCCTTAGGCCTGAGGATTCAGGGACTAACAAAGCTCTGTGTGATTGCTGCAAGATCTTGTCACGCCCTGCCCTGCGAGAGGCCTGAGAAGATCTGACAGACTTGCTACACGTGAGTCTATCTGACAGATTGTTCTGTTTCTCTTTGTTGTGGTTTTGGGCAGGATCCCACCTCCCCACAGGTTCTGCTCATTAGCTATTTATTGGTGCTATTTATTCCCTCCTCTCACTATAGCCCTTGCGATTCGTATTTTTGCTTCTGGAGTTCTCAGCTGGTGTTTGGTGGATCTCCTGCTCCCCGTCCGTCTTAAGCTAAGTCCTATGCCTTCCCTTTTGTTGTTTGTTCTGGTTAGGCCTCAGGAAGACGCTGGTTCCTGCACCAAACGCTAGGAACCGGTTGTCTTATCCCCAGCTCCCTAGCTGAGGGTTTGTTACAGTTTCAGCTAGGCTTAGGTTCCAGCGCATGAGCACTTCCACCTTTAGGAGTTGCTCATGTTGTCAACAGTCAGGGAAAGACTCAGGGACTGTCAGGTGGTGACCTTTCCCTGTTCCCTAGCTTTGGGGCCTAGCCTGGTGTGTTGTTGCTTTTGTTGTATTTGGTTTGCTTCCTTTCCCTCACCTACCCTGACATTATAAACCGCCCAAACCGTCATTTTTTTTCTTCTTTCCCTTGCTCTGTGCAAAATGGAAGCTGTTGATGCACTGGTGGATCGCATGCAGGAATTATGTTGGGAGGTAGCTGACCTCCGTAATTCTGTTGCACTGTGTCAGGAATTCCTGGCGTCTGGCTCCGCTGGTGGGAACCAGGCCAGCCTTGAACCTAAGGTTGCTCTCCCAGATAGGTTTTCTGGGGGAAGTGATAACTTTGTTCGGTTCAGGGAATCTTGTAGATTGTATTTTCGTCTAGGTCCGATCTCATCAGGAGACTAAAATCAAAGATTGGGGATTATCATTTCTCTGCTAAAAGGTAATGCTCAGTCTTGGGCCTTTTCTCTGCTGATCGGTTCTCTGTCCCTCCGATCGGTGGATGAATTTTTCAGAGCCCTGGGCCTGATTTATGATGATCCAGACTGGTCTCTCTGGCTGAATCTAAGCTGCGTAGCTTGAGTCAGGGAGAACGCTCTGCTGAGTCATATTGTGCTGAATTTAGAAGATGGGCGACTGACTCGGAGTGGAATGACCCAGCTCTCCATAGTCAGTTCTGTCAGGGGCTATCTGAGAGACTAAAAGATGCCCTTGCATTTCATGAAAACCCTGATTCTTGGGAGGCGGACATGTCCCTAGCCATACGGATTGATATATGCCTGAGGGAGAGGCAGAAAAGGTATATTTGTATTCTACCTGCAATACCCGATTTCTTCTGCCTGCCATGGTGGCGCTAGACTCAGAAAATATTGAGTTAGAAGTATTTGTGGACGGTGGTGCAGGAGTTAACCTTGTTGATTATCCATTTGTTCAGAGTCATGGTTTTCAAGCGCATTAAGCAAAGAGATATCAGTATTTGCTATTGATTCTGTTCCTCTCTCACAAAAGTATCCAACTCATATTGTGCAGGATATTCATTTGAGGGTGGGTGATTCTCATGTTGAGTCCATTTCTTGTTTTGTTCTGAAAGGTTTTCCTGCTCCTCTGGTACTGGGTTTACCATGGTTGATCAAACATAATCCTATCATTGATTGGCAAACTAGACAAATCAGTAATTGGAGTGATTTTTGTGTGGACAACTGTCTCGGCGCATCTATTTCTGTGGTTTCCACGAAGGCGTTACCTTCGTTCCTTTCTGATTTTGCTGACGTTTTCTCTAAAGGGGGGAGATCAGGAGTTACCCCCTCACCAAGAGTATGATTGTCCGATCAATCTTATTCCCGGAGCTAAATTGCAAAAATCTCGGCTATATGTTCTTTCCCAACCCGAAAGAGTAGCTATGCGGGAGTATATTGCCGATAGTTTGACAAAAGGGCATATTAGGCCATCTAAGTGTCACGGCCATGGCTATGACCGTGACTCTTCAACCGCATGCGATTGTCAGCGGTTTGGTTTTGTTGTCAATCACAGGTGAGGGCAGTGGTATTTGCCTCACCTGTGGTTGCCGCTGACAACGCTGGCTTGTGGCAGCTTTCCTGCTGTGCATGCGGTTGCACCTAGCAACCCCTATGTTAGGTGTGTGTGTGTATTGTGTTCACTGTGTTGTTTGTTTGTGTGCACTCTGTGTAGTGTGTTGTGTGCACTGACACTTTTCCTGCACTGTCGTTGCCCCTGGCAACGTTTGGCTGTCTGTACATGTGGTGGCAGTGTCCCGGCCTCTGGGCTATTCCCCAGGACACGGTTGCCACCCATGTCGTGGCCAGCGGCAACAACCACAGTGGCTTGCTACTGTTGGACACTTTCCCTTTAATGTTGTGTTTTTCCTTCCCGGGTGTTGGAAGGGTTAACTTCCTTCCCAGTGTGTCTGTGTGTCACTGGGTGTGTCCGACTGTGGGGTGTGGCTTCCTGGCCTATATAGCCTCACTGTTAGCATGGCTCTGGGGGTTGTTTCAGCCATGCTTGCTGGAGCAGCCTCCTGTGTTACTATCTGCCAGTGAGAGCCACCCCTGTGGTCATAAAGATATTGTCCTTATGTTTATGTCTGCTGTGTGTTGATGTTGTATGTTATGTTCTGTTGGGTCCTTTCTATGTGTTTGGTGCAGCTTACGGTTCTGGATTCCTGTTTGCGCAGGGATCCAGTCAGCAAGGCTGTGACAGGTTGGTGGAACTAATAGTTCGCCTGTCATTCCCGTAAGGCTGTATGAGTTCCCCTTTTCCCAACAGCTTGGCCATTTAGACTCCTGCTCCTCCGTGCCTAGGAGGAGTAGGTCGTCTAACTCTGACTCCTAGCGCAGGGACCGGACGGAGGGTGAGTTAGGGATCCGAGGTTCCTGCGCATGGGTCCTCCTACCTTTAAGGTCGGCCCATGCAGTTAGGAGTTAGGGTCAGGGTAGGGACGCTGTAGGAGGTGACCTGCTCCCTATCCTGTTCTCCTGGCCGAGTAGGCCTACAGCACATGGCAGCGCTCGGCTGAGGATTTCCCCCATCCTCAGTCGTGACACTAAGTCACTTATAGCAGCTGGCTTCTTTTTTGTTAAAAAAAAAGATGGGACCCTTAGACCATGTCTAGATTTACGGGAACTTAATCTCATTACTGTCCGTGATCCTTATCCTCTTCCCATGATCCCGGATATATTTGATCAGATTGTTGGAGCCAAGGTGTTCTAAGTTGGATTTTAGAGGGGCTTATAATCTGATAAGAATCAGGGAAGGGTATGAATCGAAGACGGCCTTCAATACCCCTGAGGGCCACTTCGAGAACCTGGTCATGCCCTTTGGTTTGACTAATGCCCCGACCGTCTTCCAGCACTTTATCAATGACATTTTTTATCATTTGATGGGGAGGTTTGTTGTTATTTACCTCGATGACATACTAATTTACTCACCTGATATGGAGAATCATCAGGATCATTTAAGACCAGTATTATCTATCCTTCGGGAGAATAAATTGTATGCTAAGTTGGAGAAATGTGTGTTTGCTGCCCTGGAGCTGAAGTTTCTGGGTTACTTACTTTCTGCCAGGGGCGTAGCTATAGAGGGTGCAGAGGTAGCAGTCGCTACCGGGCCCAGGAGCCTGAGGGGGCCCAAAAACCCTTGTGCCACATAAGACACTGGCATAATAGAAAGTGCATGCTGGTCAATTTTACACCTCTGGCTGGAGGGAAGAATATGGCATGAGGGGGTGCCCTTTCAATGTTTGCTTTTGACAGCAGGAAGGCTATGTGCTCCCCTGCCCCTTGCCAACAAGCACCAAGGGAATGGGGGCCCAAGCTGAACTCTTGCACCAGGGCCCGTGAGCCTTTAGCTACTCCCCTGCTTTCTGCCTCAGGTTTTTGCATGGATCCTGAAAAGGTCCGTGCGGTACTGGAATGGGATCGGCCGGAGAATCAGAAAGCTCTGATGCGGTTTTTACTAAATACTACAGAAAATGTATGCTCAATTATTCCACTTTTGTCAAGCCTTTGACCGATATGACTGGGAAGTGTGTGGACTTCTCAGTCTGGTCGGAAGAAGCATTTTTCTGCTATAAAGGAATGTTTTGCTTCTGCTCCCATTCTGATGCAACCCGAGGTGTCTCAACCCTTCATTGTGTTGCTGGCCATTAAATTGGCCTATGAGGAGTGGCGTCATTGGCTAGAAGGAGCGATTCATTTGATTACGGTAATTACTGACCCTAAGAATCTGGCTTACCTGCAATCAGCAAAGCGTCTGAACCCTAGGAAGGCCAAATGGTCATTGTTTTTTACCAGATTTAATTTTGTGGTCACCTATCGCCCTGGAATAAAAAACATCAAAGCGGATGCTTTGTCACGTAGCTTTCCTGGGGATTTTAGCTGATGGGGTGGTTGTATCTGCTCTTTATCCCGAACTGGAGGCAGAAGTGTTGGGGGCTCAAGGTGAGGCACCTGATTCCTGTCCTTCAGGGAAGTTATTTGTTCCTTCTGAACTTCGACACAAGGTGTTTAAGGAATATCATGATACTGTCCTTGCGGGATACCCTGGGAGTAGATCTACGGTGGATCTTATTTCTCTGAGATTCTGGTGGCCAGGTTTTGGTAAATGTGTTGAGGGCTATGTAGCAGCCTGTGAAACCTGTGCACGTGATAAGGTGGCTTACACTTCAGGATCTCTTCTTCCTTTGTCCATCCTGTCCCGTCCTTGGACGCATTTGTCCATGGACTTCATCACTGATTTACCGAGTTCCTCTGGGAAAACGGTGATTTTGGTGGTGGTGAACTGCTTCAGTAAGATGGCTCACTTTGTACCATTGTCTGCCCAATGCTAAAACTCTCGCTCAAGTGTTTGTTGATAACATTGTGAAATTACACGGCCTCCCCTCTGATGTTGTGTCTGATAGGGGGAAGCAATTTGTTTCCAGGTTTTGGACTTCTTCATCAAATAAGTCTCCAGGTTCTCGTTAGTACGCTCAGTTTGTCCATTCGACTGAGGATGGAAAGCCGAAGAGAAAGACAACTGAATACGCAGACGAGTACACGTCTGCGTATTCAGTTGTCTCTCTCTTCGGCTTTCCATCCTCAGTCGAATGGACAAACTGAGCGTACTAACGAGAACCTGGAGACTTATTTGATGAAGAAGTATGTTGAACCTGCTGAACCATCTCCTTTGCCACCTCCTCCTGTCTTAGTAGATGGCAATCTGGAGTGTCAGATCTCCAGAATACTCAACTCGCGTGTTCTTCGTGGCTCCCTTCAGTACCTTGTGCATTGGAGGGGATACGGCCCTGAGGAAAGAATGTGGGTTCCAGCGACTGATGTCAATGCTCGCTGTCTTGTGAAGGCCTTTCACAGACCCGGATAAGGTTGGTCCTGGGTGCCCGGAGGTCACCCTTAGAACGGAGGGTACTGTCATGCCCTGCCCTGTGAGAGGCCTGAGAACATCTTACAGACTTGCTACACGTGAGTCTATCTGACAGATTGTTCTGTTTCTCTTTGTTGTGGTTTTGGGCAGGATCCCACCTCCCCACAGGTTCTGCTCATTAGCTATTTAGTAGTGCTATTTATTCCCTCCTCTCACTATAGCCCTTGCGGTTTATATTTGCTTCTGGAGTTCTCAGGTGGTGTTTGGTGGATCTCCTGCTCCTCGTCCGTCTTAAGCTAAGTCCTATTCTTTCCCTTTTTTTGTTTGTTCTGGTTAGGCCTCAGGAAGACGCTGCTTCCAGCACCAAATGCTAGGAACCGGTTGTCTTATCCCCAGCTCCCTAGCTGAGGGTTTTACAGTTTCAGCTAGGCTTAGGTCCCAGCGCATGAGCACTTCCACCTTTAGGATTTGCTCATGTTGTCAGCAGTCAGGGAAAGACTCAGGGATTGTCAGGTGGTGACCTTTCCCTGTTCCCTAGCTTTGGGGCCTAGCCTGGTGTGTTGTTGCTTTTGTTGTATTTGGTTTGCTTCCCTTCTCTCACCTACCGTGACAGATCTACAGCAAGAAGGAGAAAAAGAAAAATGAGAACTTGGAATCTGCATAGTTGATCAAACAGTCAGTCAATAAGGTAACCACCATTGAGGGCAATACAGACTTTACTTCTGTGAAGGTATTACAGTTAAGACACTATACACTTAAGGAATGACTCTGCCAGTCGTATTATTCAGCCTGCACGTTGTTGTGCGCATTACAGGTATAATCGCAAAAGTACAGTCGCCAGCCACAGATAAAAGTAATATAGTGTATAAAGAGGGCCATAATTCCCATGTTTTACTAAAATTGGATGTACTACAACTCCCATTTTTAAATTACAGTAAAGAGAGACATTTATTCTTCTACCTCTGGCCTGGTTTCTTGACTCCTACACAATACGCTGTCCATTGCACTCTACACAACCTGCATTGCACCCATCCTAGCACCTGACATCAAGGGCACTTCCAACTACCATCAGAAAGGAGACTCAGAATAAGGGTGTGGTCCAAGTGAAGAAAGGGTGCCCTTCTACTTACGCCACACTGGCCTTAGGGAACACCGGTGAGAGGACAGACACTGTGATAAAACTGGGTGATAACCAGAGCCACTACCACTCTCATCCTCCAATCCAGCTCCTGGGCTACTTCCTTTGTTAATCAAATTCTGTCAGTTTTGGGTTTGTACTATATAAAAGGGTAAGGCGTGTTTTCCCTCTTAAATGTACGCTTCTTTTCTCAATCACCCTGATGTCAAAAGTTGGCAAGCATGACAAAAGGTTTCAGAGCTAGTAGAAAACAGCAATCCCGTGAGTTTTTTTTGCGTGCCCAGTGCTGCTCCTGACTTAGCGTTATATTGGCACTAAAGATAGACTCCAATGACTTGAATGGCACGGAGTTGTGGTTAGCTATGGCTAAGATCACATTCAGTGATGCTACTGCGGCATGCCGCCCCCCAGGGCCGATTGGATCCCAGTGTTTAGGAATGCTGAGTGGTATGTTGTGGCCTTAATAGTTTGTGTCACGGTGCTCCTTCCTAGACACTGTCGCTCCCCAGGGTTAGATTCCGCAGCGACAAAGTAGTTGTAGTTGCTGAGTAGGGGTCTTTGGCTCTGTTTTGCCTCTCAGAGGTACTAAGTCCTTTTATATATCAGGAATGTGCTGCTCTCTGAGCTACTTTCCCAAAGATACTACAGCAGTGAGGGTAAACGCTCCCTCACCACACCAAGCTACCTCACTCTCTTGGTCCAACTCTCCACTCCACTTCTCAACTTCTCCACTCTCGACTCAACTATAGCTTCCTCCAACTTCTCCTTTGGTAGGAAGCAGGACTGGCCCGCTTCTGCCCAAACGGGGGAGAATGGAATTATAAGTTCCATTCTATCTAAAGGTACTCTCTACCAGATACACTGTCACCTGCTGGACAACCAAGCATAGTACATGAAATACAATTCATAACAGTTACATGGCAATATTATTAATGCACAGTAAAAGAGAACCTGGACTTAAATATTCAGATGACTTCCTTACTAGCCATTAGAGACAGTACAGTAGCTAGGTGTAGTAATGGGAGTTCCCCCTTTGGGGTACTACACTACTGATAGGGATGACCCTATGACAACTACTTAGACAGGTGACTAAATGTCACCACTAATAGATCAGATTATTTTTATGCGATCTTCACAAATCCCAACATTTTAGGTATTTGGAAATATTTCCAGAATAAAACAACCCTAAATACAAAATTCTGTTAGTTTTTCAATGCAGCATTACAGAGGTAGAAGCTCAGTTTTCATAACCCAGAGCTCCAAATCCCCAGGGAGTTAAATTGTAAATTTCACATGACCTGAAGGCACCACTAAGAGGAGATGAATAGAAATTGTTAGAAGTTGAACTCAAAAACAGACCTGTATGCAGTAAGATTCCAAGCTCCCCCTAGTGGTGGCTCCTGGCATGCAGAATTTTAAGTGATTGGTGGGTGTTTGTCACCTCATGTACATGCCGGTCTGCTATGATGCTGTCATGTTGTCTCCGTAGACATGAAACAGTTGATGGATCCCACAGCTTGAGATGTTATATCTATAACATCTCATATCTACAGTTTCATATTTATATTGTAATTAGTTATAATAAGAAGTAATTGATGGGCAACCATCCCCCATAACAGAGGATCCCATCCCCAGCCACCCTTGCAGCTCTGAGCCAGCTGTCAGTCTGTGGCAGCGGGTGAATGACTGCAGACATGATGTACAGGAGGCTGCTGATAAAGCCGGGGTGCGTGGTAATTGTGTGTGCTCTCTGAAGGGCGCTATCACCGGTGCACTCCACAAAGCGGCTCGTGCGCTGATTGAAGTTTAATTAGATGCAAGTCCTGGGAATACGGAATGGCTTATTGAGGTGGAAAATGAAATACTTGTTCTAGCAAAAGGCCAACGTGTAGCACTCACTATTATTTAATTACTAGCATCCAGACGGCAGCCAACACACGGGCGTCCATGATAATGACAGCGGGTAAGCTCCAGTATACATGGCATCAGTGTATCCTGTCACCTATCGGTATGTATGTATGCCTCCTGAGGAATCTCATATCTATCTATCTATCTATCTATCTATCTATCTATCTATCTATCTATCTATCTATTATCTATCTATCTATCTATCTATCTATCTATCTAGATCCATAAGGAAAATCTGGCAGCACTCCCTTCAGCAGTATCACAGGGTGCAGGCGGTAGTCCCTCGATTCAGGATGGAAGATAAGAAAGAAGATCTGCAGCACTCCTTGCTGGAGGTTTTGTGGAGTAGGTACTCCACAAAACCTCCAGCAAGGAGTGCTGCGGATCTTCTTTCTTATCTATCTATCTATCTATATACACTCACCTAAAGAATTATTAGGAACACCATACTAATACGGTGTTGGACCCCCTTTTGCCTTCAGAACTGCCTTAATTCTACGTGGCATTGATTCCACAAGGTGCTGATAGCATTCTTTAGAAATGTTGGCCCATATTGATAGGATAGCATCTTGCAGTTGATGGAGATGTGAGGGATGCACATCAAGGGCACGAAGCTCCCGTTCCACCACATCCCAAAGATGCTCTATTGGGTTGAGATCTGGTGACTGTGGGGGCCATTTTAGTACAGTGAACTCATTGTCATGTTCAAGAAACCAATGTGAAATGATTCGAGCTTTGTGACATGGTGCATTATCCTGCTGGAAGTAGCCATCAGAGGATGGATACATGTTCTCATTCTGTTTACGCCAAATTTGGACTCTACCATTTGAATGTCTCAACAGAAATCGAGACTCATCAGACCAGGCAACATTTTTCCAGTCTTCAACAGTCCAATTTTGGTGAGCTCGTGCAAATTGTAGCCTCTTTTTCCTATTTGTAGTGGAGATGAGTGGTCCCCGGTGGGGTCTTCTGCTGTTGTAGCCCATCCGCCTCAAGGTTGTGCGTGTTGTGGCTTCACAAATGCTTTGCTGCATACCTCGGTTGTAACGAGTGGTTATTTCAGTCAACGTTGCTCTTCTATCAGTTTGAATCAGTCGGCCCAGTCTCCTCTGACCTCTAGCATCCACAAGGCATTTTCGCCCACAGGACTGCCGCATACTGGATGTTTTTCCCTTTTCACACCATTCTTTGTAAACGCTAGAAATGGTTGTGCGTGAAAATCCCAGTAACTGAGCAGATTGTGAAATACTCAGACCGGCCCGTCTGGCACCAACAACCATGCCACGCTCAAAATTGCTTAAATCACCTTTCTTTCCCATTCTGACATTCAGTTTGGAGTTCAGGAGATTGTCTTGACCAGGACCACCCCCCTAAATGCATTGAAGCAACTGCCATGTGATTGGTTGACTAGATAATTGCATTAATGAGAAATAGAACAGGTGTTCCTAATAATTCTTTAGGTGAGTGTATATATCTCATATCTATCTATCTATCTATCTATCTATCTATCTATCTATCTATCTATCTATCTATCTCATATCTATCTATCTCATATCTATCTATCTATCTATCTCATATCTATCTATCTATCTCATATCTATCTATCTCATATCTATCTATCTATCTATCTATCTCATATCTATCTATCTATCTATCTATCTATCTATCTATCTATCTATCTATCTATCTATCCTCTTTCTGCCTCATATATCCCACCCCATGACCAGTGCCAATGTCAGGCAATAACGCTGTTCACTTCACTTGTCAATAATATGGCTGATCACTCTATAAACTGGAGTCATTTTTGGGTCTCATCCAGGCCAAGGGGCAACGGAACCTCTGCACCCTTCAGACCCCTGCTAAACTTCCCAAAACTGAAATCTTCCCACTTTATATCGTACATCTACATCATGAGAACTATGTTGTGCCTACAGATTAATGTAAAGGTGCTGCACTGTGATGGTGTGAGTACAGGAGCTGTGCCCGGGTCATCACATGCGGGTTGGCGGCTTTACTGCTGGAACGGTCCCACATCTGCCATCATTATTACTCCTATTAGGCCGAAGCAGCCCTTTATTCCCTATTGATTATGCTAAAAAAAAAGAAAAAACTGTGCACATAATTATCGCTGTGTTTGTAACATCCCGAACTACAATATTACTTATTCCACATGATTTCTTTTTTAAAGGTTGAGAGAATTGATGTTTTTTCATCCTGACTCACTAAAAAGGAACAAAAAGCAATCAAAAAGTTGTCTAGCTCAAAATTCTGGTAATGAAAATGTCAACTCATCCTGCAACAGAAAAATTAAAAAACCTATGACTGTCAGAATATGGAAACACAAAATAATTGACTTTTTAAAGGACTTTTTTATTTCATTTTTACGGCACAGAAAGGCAAAAAATTAATAAAAATAAACACAAAAGATGTTTGGGCTTTGGGTGCCAATGACTCCCGGAAAGCAAGAATGAATAATGAAAAAAATCACTTCCTAAAGGGCCCAAAGAAAGTAGGCCTTTAGAGGTTTAAAAGGCCCTAACGTGAATGTGTCGTCCGAAAATGACCTATTGTTTAAATCATGTTTTTATGTTAAAATTTTTTGGGTGATGTTATTATTAATTTTCCATGTCAATATCTATATTAAAAAATATACCTAAAATGATGCAGTATTCACACTGGTCCCTAAGCCTAATAATCTGTCCAAAACATCTGTACGGGTAACTTTTCAGTAGTCATCATATTATCATCACAGGTAGGATTACACAGGATCCATCATTCAAGGCAGGTGATATCACAGCTTATCTACTCCCTCCTGTCCTCAGCACAGGTCACAGAGCATGCCTTGAAAACTCTCCCATAGAAGTCAATGGGGTCAGCTCCTGTCCACTGTGTCTATGGCCCACGGGGCTGCTCTCAAAGAACAGGAATTCTTGACATATTTAGAAACCAGTGGCCAGTTTGAAAAAAAAATTAAAAAAAATGCAAGATTATAGAATTTTTTTAAAAAAATATAGATACATGGAAAATTAAAAGAAAATCATAAAAAATTTTTTTTTTTTTTAAAGGGGTTGTTCCACAAAAAATATTCTACATTTTTGAAAACACTGCCTGGCTCTGAATACTTATGTAATTGCACGCAATTAAAAATTTCTTATAGCTACTGAGTTATTCAATGAAATCTATCTGTATAGCGACACCTGCTGTTTGCTCTTTTTCTAATTTCTCTGTCCTGCTCACTGAGGTGGACGCACCTGCTCAGGTCCATCCTTCAACTGCCACCAGCTGCAGCAGAAAGGACACAAACCCCCTGAGAAAGGACACACCCTCGAGAAAGGACACGCCTTCCCTGAGATGACAGCTTGAAGTAAATCTGGATTCATGTGAGGTGTCAGGCTGGTTCTAAGAGGTTGTCATGTACCACATGATGTCTGATTTTAATGTTTTTACTTTAATCATGGGATAACCCCTTTAACATAAAAACATGATTTAAGCAATAGGTCATTTTCTGGTGACACATTTCCTTTAACAGCTGATCTAAAAACATGTCTTAGCCAGGGGCGGATTAAGTGCACGATGGGCCGGGGCTGTCTACCCGACTCGCATCACATTCATCGTTCACATGGTCTTGGTGCAGCTCTGTTCCATCTGAGTGATTGGGGCTGATCTGCAATACCAAGCGCAGTGCTATCAAATGGACAGCGCTGTGCTTGGTGAAAAGCAAAGAGGCTGCGGCGCTCAATGGGACACCGCAATCTGCTCAAACAGCTGATTGGCGGGGTGCCAGGAGTCGGACCCCCACCATCTCATGACTCTCTGAGTACAGATGTCATAGATGTTACCTGCAGTCCTATGTAACACCCCACATAACACAGTGAACTATTGTGTTATGTGGGGTGTTACATAGGACTGCATGGAACATCTGCTACATTATCTGCACACAGAAAGTTTTCACTGTTATCTGGGCTGTTACATAGGACTGCAGGTGACAAATTAACATTTTAGTTGCCAAATTTTAAATACATACAATTATGATAAATAGACTTGGAGGAGAAGATGAGACGCAGGTCCCAGTAGTGAGCCAGCTCTACATATAGGGGAATACAGCACCACATACCTCTTACATCCAGTGACTTCTCCTGTCATGTAGATCTTCTCTTTCATCTTCTCCTCCGTTTGACCCAGACCACCATGACAAATTCTTTTAGCCGCATCTCGTCTCTACAGAGTTTGTTACACAGACGCGTTAGATTTCTCATAATTGGGGTAATTTATCAAAGTGGTGTGAATTAGAACTGGCTTAGGTGCCCATAGCAACCAATCAGACTTCTCCTTTCATTTTCCAAAGGAGCTGTCAAAAATGAATGGTGGAATCTGATTGGTTGCTATGGGCTACTAACCCAGTTCTACTTTACACCAGTTTGATAAATTACCCCAAAGGTCCCTATAGTGTCTACAGCAATTATAATGTCCCCTAGAGTTCCCCCAGTAATAATATTGTGCTCCAGGTAATAATGCCTGTATAGTGTCCCCAAAAATAATTTCCCCTAATAGCAACGCCCCCTCACACTGCCCCATATAGTAATTTCCCCCACACTGCCCCATATAGTAATTTCCCCCACACTGCCCCATATAGTAATTTCCCCCACACTGCCCCATACAGTAATTTTCCCCACACTACCCCATATAGTAATTTCCCCCACACTGCCCCACATAGTAATTTCCCCCCACACTGCCCCATACTGTAATTTCCCCCACACTGCCCCATACTGTAATTTCCCCCACACTGCCCCTATATAGTAATTTCCCCCACACTGCCCCATACAGTAATTTCCCTCACACTGCCCCATACTGTAATTTCCCCCACACTGCCCCATATAGTAATTTCCCCACACTGCCCCCATATAGTAATTTCCCCACACTGCCCCCATATAGTAATTCCCCCACACTGCCCCATATAGTAATTTCCCTCCACACTGCCCCATACTGTAATTTCCCCCACACTGCCCATATTGTAATTTCCCCCACACTGCCCCATATATAATTTCCCCCACACTGCCCATATAGTAATTTCCCCCACCCTGCCCCATACAGTAATTTCCCCCACACTGCTCCATATAGTAATTTCCCCCACACTGCCCCATACTGTAATTTCCCCCACACTGCCCCATATAGTAATTTTCCCCACACTGCCCCCATACAGTAATTTCCCCCACACTGCTCCATATAGTAATTTCCCCCACACTGCCCCATATAGTAATTTCCCCCACACTGCCCCATATAGTAATTTCCCCCACACTGCCCCATATAGTAATTTCCCCCACACTGCCCCATATAGTAATTTCCTCCACACTGCCCCATATAGTAATTTCCCCCACACTGCCCCATATAGTAATTTCCCCCACACTGCCCCATATAGTAATTTCCTCCACACTGCCCCATATAGTAATTTCCCCCACACTGCCCCCATATAGTAATTTCCCCCACACTGCTACATATAGTAATTTCCCCCACACTGCCCCCATATAGTAATTTCACCCACACTGCTACATATAGTAATTTCCCCCACACTGCTACATATAGTAATTTCCCCCACACTGCCCCATATAGTAATTTCCTCCACACTGCCCCATATAGTAATTTCCCCCACACTGCCCCTATATAGTAATTTCCCCCACACTGCTACATATAGTAATTTCCCCCACACTGCTACATATAGTAATTTCCCCCACACTGCCCCATATAGTAATTTACCCCACACTGCTACATATAGTAATTTCCCCCACACTGCCCCATATAGTAATTTCCCCCACACAGCCCCATACTGTAATTTTCCCCACACTACCCATATAGTAATTTCCCCCACACTGCCCCATATAGTAATTTCCCAACACTGCCCCATATAGTAATTTCCCCCACACTGCCCCATATAGTAATTTCCCCCACACTGCCCCATATAGTAATTTCCCCCACACTGCCCCATATAGTAATTTCCCCCACCCTGCCCCATATAGTAATTTCCCCCACACTGCCCCATATAGTAATTTCCCAAACACTGCCGCATATAGTAATTTCCCCCACACTGCCCCATATAGTAATTTCCCCCACACTGCCCCATATAATAATTTCCCCCACACTGCCCCATATAGTAATTTCCCCCACACTGCCCCATATAGTAATTTCCCCCACACTGCCCCATATAGTAATTTCCCCCACCCTGCCCCATATAGTAATTTCCCCCACACTGCCCCATATAGTAATTTCCCCCACACAGCCCCATACTGTAATTTTCCCCACACTACCCATATAGTAATTTCCCCCACACTGCCCCATATAGTAATTTCCCAAACACTGCCCCATATAGTAATTTCCCCCACACTGCCCCATATAGTAATTTCCCCCACACTGCCCCATATAGTAATTTCCCCCACACTGCCCCATATAGTAATTTCCCCCACACTGCCCCATATAGTAATTTCCCCCACACTGCCCCATATAGTAATTTCCCCCACACTGCCCCATATAGTAATTTCCCCCACCCTGCCCCATATAGTAATTTCCCCCACACTGCCCCATATAGTAATTTCCCAAACACTGCCCCATATAGTAATTTCCCTCACACTGCCCCCATATAGTAATTTCCCCCACACTGCCCCATACTGTAATTTTCCCCACACTACCCCATATAGTAATTTCCTCCACACTGCCCCATATAATAATTTCCCCCACACTGCCCCATATAGTAATTTCCCCACCCTGCCCCATACAGTAATTTCCCCCACACTGCCCCATACTGTAATTTCCCCCACACTGCCCCATATAGTAATTTTCCCCACACTGCCCCCATACAGTAATTTCCCCCACACTGCCCCATATAGTAATTTCCCCCACACTGCCCCATATAGTAATTTCCCCCACACTGCCCCATATAGTAATTTCCCAAACACTGCCCCATATAGTAATTTCCCCCACACTGCCCCATATAGTAATTTCCCCCACACTGCCCCATATAGTAATTTCCCCCACACTGCCCCATATAGTAATTTCCCCCACACTGCCCCATATAGTAATTTCCCCCACACTGCCCCATATAGTAATTTCCCCCACCCTGCCCCATATAGTAATTTCCCCCACACTGCCCCATACAGTAATTTCCCCCACACTGCTCCATATAGTAATTTCCCCCACACTGCCCCATACTGTAATTTCCCCCACACTGCCCCATACTGTAATTTCCCCCACACTGCCCCATATAGTAATTTTCCCCACACTGCCCCCATACAGTAATTTCCCCCACACTGCCCCATACAGTAATTTCCCCCACACTGCTCCATATAGTAATTTCCCCCACACTGCCCCATATAGTAATTTCCTCCACACTGCCCCATATAGTAATTTCCCCCACAATGCCCCATATAGTAATTTCCTCCACACTGCCCCATATAGTAATTTCCCCCACACTGCCCCATATAGTAATTTCCCCCACACTGCCCCATATAGTAATTTCCTCCACACTGCCCCATATAGTAATTTCCCCCACACTGCCCCCATATAGTAATTTCCCCCACACTGCTACATATAGTAATTTCCCCCACACTGCCCCCATATAGTAATTTCCCCCACACTGCTACATATAGTAATTTCCCCCACACTGCCCCATATAGTAATTTCCTCCACACTGCCCCATATAGTAATTTCCTCCACACTGCCCCATATAGTAATTTCTCCCACACTGCCCCCATATAGTAATTTCCCCCACACTGCTACATATAGTAATTTCCCCCACACTGCCCCATATAGTAATTTCCCCCACACTGCCCCATATAGTAATTTCCTCCACACTGCCCCATATAGTAATTTCCTCCACACTGCCCCATATAGTAATTTCTCCCACACTGCCCCATATAGTAATTTCCCCCACACTGCTACATATAGTAATTTCCCCCACACTGCCCCATATAGTAATTTCCCCCACACTGCCCCATACTGTAATTTTCCCCACACTACCCCATATAGTAATTTCCCCACACTGCCCCATACTGTAATTTTCCCCACACTACCCCATATAGTAATTTCCCCACACTGCCCCATATAGTAATTTCCCAAACACTGCCCCATATAGTAATTTCCCCCACACTGCCCCATATAGTAATTTCCCCCACACTGCCCCATATAGTAATTTCCCCCACACTGCCCCATATAGTAATTTCCCCCACACTGCCCCATATAGTAATTTCCCCCACACTGCCCCATATAGTAATTTCCCCCACCCTGCCCCATATAGTAATTTAGCCCACACTGCCCCATATAGTAATTTCCCAAACACTGCCCCATATAGTAATTTCCCCCACACTGCCCCATATAGTAATTTCCCCCACACTGCCCCATATAGTAATTTCCCCCACACTGCCCCATATAGTAATTTCCCCCACACTGCCCCATATAGTAATTTCCCCCACACTGCCCCATATAGTAATTTCCCCCACCCTGCCCCATATAGTAATTTCCCCCACACTGCCCCATATAGTAATTTACCCCACACTGCTACATATAGTAATTTCCCCCACACTGCCCCATATAGTAATTTCCCCCACACAGCCCCATACTGTAATTTTCCCCACACTACCCATATAGTAATTTCCCCCACACTGCCCCATATAGTAATTTCCCAAACACTGCCCCATATAGTAATTTCCCCCACACTGCCCCATATAGTAATTTCCCCCACACTGCCCCATATAGTAATTTCCCCCACACTGCCCCATATAGTAATTTCCCCCACACTGCCCCATATAGTAATTTCCCCCACACTGCCCCATATAGTAATTTCCCCCACCCTGCCCCATATAGTAATTTCCCCCACCCTGCCCCATATAGTAATTTCCCAAACACTGCCCCATATAGTAATTTCCCTCACACTGCCCCCATATAGTAATTTCCCCCACACTGCCCCATACTGTAATTTTCCTCACACTACCCCATATAGTAATTTCCCCCACACTGCCCCATATAGTAATTTCCCCCACACTGCCCCATATAGTAATTTCCCCCACACTGCCCCATATAGTAATTTCCCCCACCCTGCCCCATACAGTAATTTCCCCCACACTGCCCCATACTGTAATTTCCCCCACACTGCCCCATATAGTAATTTTCCCCACACTGCCCCCATACAGTAATTTCCCCCACACTGCCCCATATAGTAATTTCCCCCACACTGCCCCATATAGTAATTTCCCCCACACTGCCCCATATAGTAATTTCCCAAACACTGCCCCATATAGTAATTTCCCCCACACTGCCCCATATAGTAATTTCCCCCACACTGCCCCATATAGTAATTTCCCCCACACTGCCCCATATAGTAATTTCCCCCACACTGCCCCATATAGTAATTTCCCCCACACTGCCCCATATAGTAATTTCCCCCACACTGCCCCATATAGTAATTTCCCCCACCCTGCCCCATATAGTAATTTCCCCCACACTGCCCCATACAGTAATTTCCCCCACACTGCTCCATATAGTAATTTCCCCCACACTGCCCCATACTGTAATTTCCCCCACACTGCCCCATATAGTAATTTTCCCCACACTGCCCCCATACAGTAATTTCCCCCACACTGCCCCATACAGTAATTTCCCCCACACTGCTCCATATAGTAATTTCCCCCACACTGCCCCATATAGTAATTTCCTCCACACTGCCCCATATAGTAATTTCCCCCACACTGCCCCATATAGTAATTTCCCCCACAATGCCCCATATAGTAATTTCCTCCACACTGCCCCATATAGTAATTTCCCCCACACTGCCCCATATAGTAATTTCCCCCACACTGCCCCATATAGTAATTTCCTCCACACTGCCCCATATAGTAATTTCCCCCACACTGCCCCCATATAGTAATTTCCCCCACACTGCTACATATAGTAATTTCCCCCACACTGCCCCATATAGTAATTTCCCCCACACTGCTACATATAGTAATTTCCCCCACACTGCTACATATAGTAATTTCCCCCACACTGCCCCATATAGTAATTTCCTCCACACTGCCCCATATAGTAATTTCCCCCACACTGCCCCTATATAGTAATTTCCCCCACACTGCTACATATAGTAATTTCCCCCACACTGCCCCATATAGTAATTTACCCCACACTGCTACATATAGTAATTTCCCCCACACTGCCCCATATAGTAATTTCCCCCACACAGCCCCATACTGTAATTTTCCCCACACTACCCATATAGTAATTTCCCCACACTGCCCATATAGTAATTTCCCAAACACTGCCCCATATAGTAATTTCCCCCACACTGCCCCATATAGTAATTTCCCCCACACTGCCCCATATAGTAATTTCCCCCACACTGCCCCATATAGTAATTTCCCCCACACTGCCCCATATAGTAATTTCCCCCCACACTGCCCCATATAGTAATTTCCCCCACCCTGCCCCATATAGTAATTTCCCCCACACTGCCCCATATAGTAATTTTCCCCCACACTGCCCCATATCAGTAATTTCCCCCACACTGCCCCATATAGTAATTTCCCCCACACTGCCCCATATAGTAATTTCCCCCACACTGCCCCATATAGTAATTTCCCCCACACTGCCCCATATAGTAATTTCCCCCACACTGCCCCATATAGTAATTTCCCCCACACTGCCCCATATAGTAATTTCCCCCACACTGCCCCATATAGTAATTTACCCCACACTGCTACATATAGTAATTTCCCCTACACTGCCCCATATAGTAATTTCCCCCACACAGCCCCATACTGTAATTTTCCCCACACTACCCATATAGTAATTTCCCCACACTGCCCCATATAGTAATTTCCCAAACACTGCCCCATATAGTAATTTCCCCCACACTGCCCCATATAGTAATTTCCCCCACACTGCCCCATATAGTAATTTCCCCCACACTGCCCCATATAGTAATTTCCCCCACACTGCCCCATATAGTAATTTCCCCCACACTGCCCCATATAGTAATTTCCCCCACCCTGCCCCATATAGTAATTTCCCAAACACTGCCCCATATAGTAATTTCCCCCACACTGCCCCATATAGTAATTTCCCCCACACTGCCCCATATAGTAATTTCCCCCACACTGCCCCATATAGTAATTTCCCCCACACTGCCCCATATAGTAATTTCCCCCACACTGCCTCATATAGTAATTTTCCCCACACTGCCCCCATACAGTAATTTCCCCCACACTGCCCCATATAGTAATTTCCCCCACACTGCCTCATATAGTAATTTTCCCCACACTGCCCCATACAGTAATTTCCCCCACACTGCTCCATATAGTAATTTCCCCCACACTGCCCCATATAGTAATTTCCTCCACACTGCCCCATATAGTAATTTCCCCCACACTGCCCCCATATAGTAATTTCCCCCACACTGCTACATATAGTAATTTCCCCCACACTGCCCCATATAGTAATTTCCCCCACACTGCCCCATATAGTAATTTCCCCCACACTGCTCTATACAGTAATTTCCCCCACACTGCTCTATACAGTAATTTCCCCCACACTGCTCTATACAGTAATTTCCCCCACACTGCTCCATACAGTAATTTCCCCCATACTGCCCCATACAGTAATTTCCCCCACACTGCCCCATATAGTAATTTCCCCCACACTGCTCCATACAGTAATTTCTTCCACACTGTTACCCATGTAGTAGTTTGCCCCCACAAAGTAATTTGCCCCCTACACTGCCCCATCAAGTAATAACCCCAACACTGCCCCCATTATGTAATTTGCCCTGAAACTGCCCTCCATTAAGTAATTTACCCCCACACTGACCCCAATTAAGTAATTTGTACCCACACTGCCCTTCATTAAGTAATGCGCCCCCACACTGCCCCCATTAAGTAATTTGCCCTCACACTGCCCTTCATTAAGTAAATTGCCTCCACACTGCCCCCAATTAAATAATTTTCCCCCATGGAAACATTTTACCCCACTGTCCCTGTAGTAATATGTCCTCCTCTGCCCCCCAAAGTTGCCATACACACACAAAAAAAAAACAAAGCAAAAAAGGCTAATACTTACCTGTGTCCGGAATGGTGAGGCAGGCGTGCATACGTCAAAGCCCTGCGAGCGCCCCTATATAGGTGCGCGATGACGTCATGACGCATGCCGCACGATGACTTCACTTTACGCACGCTGCACTGGGCTTTTATCACCACATAGGCCTCAGCCCTACTGGGCTTGAAGCCTATGGCGGTGATAGGCGGCGGGTCAGGGAACTATGCGTTCCCGTGCCCCACTTTAGTTTATGGGCGTTTGGGTCGGCGTTGGGCCCCCAGCGATACCCGGGGCTACAGACCCAAACGCCCCAATTATAATCCACCACTGGTCTTAGCTGTTAATGAAGGGTTAATCCTTAGTCCTCAGTACGAGCCTCATTTCAGATCGGTCTAAACCTGTAATTTATATTTTTGAGGCAGGCTCCCTCGTTCTCTGACCCTTTATGTAACGTGCCATTGTCTTGGACTCCATTAGTCTATGGGCAGACACTGAAATCCTGCAACACTTATCCTGTCAAGTAATTTCTGCAATATTTCAAAAAGTAATTAAAATTACTCATGCGTTGTAGTAGAAAGTCTTTGTAACGCTTGTGTCTGGCAGAAAGTCAACAGTACAATATTGTTTTATGAGGAAGTAACAGCAGAATCCGAAAGCAGCAGAGCAAAAACCTCTGCAGGATTTCCGTTTTCCCCATTACCTCGTATTTCAGCCACTAGGGGGAGCTGGCTGCATTTGATTTTTTATGACAGCTGCGGGAGCTCCCTCTAGTGGCAGGGTCTTATCATATAAAGAGAACCTGTCTCTGCTGTTATAGTGTATAGAAAATTCGAGAACTAGAATTTTGCATTGCGCTGTTCCTCTTTTAGTCCTCCTGTAAATGTATTAATAAATTGCCAATGGCTGTTAATGGGTGTGTCCCTACATACTCTGACATTGTCTAATCAGTACTGACCATGTGGGGCACGCCCTATTTCACAAAAGGAATCTTAACACCCAGTTGACAATTTATTCGGTAAAGATGTGGAGAAGAGACACAAGAATAGGGATGACGCAGCTGGTGGTGGAGTCACATTTGGAGAACAGGGTATCATGGATTGTCCAAAAACTTAAGAAATCTCTCCCAGAAGACTTCAGGTTACATTTTTGATGATAATTGTCAATTTATGCCCCCCCCCCCCAAACTTAGAGGAAGTCCCAAAAAAGAATACATACCGAGAAATGTGCCCAAAGCTTATGGGAAAACATGTTAGTCAGTACCATGGAAATTTTTAACAGAAAAAGCTACGAGGTCGGTCTAAACTGACCCTTCTGATTCACTAATTTCAAGATTGCGGTGATTACCTGAAAGTAACAGTAATTTGCAATCCTGTTACGAGGATGCAGGCTGATGGGCACACAATGTTATAACAGTCAGAGAAGGTTATTTGACACTTTAGTGAGGACTCTGTGTTTTTAGGTTGACCTCGTCTGCAGACATGTAATCAAAGGTAACATTCAAAAATTCTATTGAAAAATAAAAATTCAGACACTACATAGTGATTGTGGAGGTTCCTTGGATGTATAGCTTAAAGTGAAACTCTGGGCATAATTTATTATGTGCAGAGTGAATGCCAGGGGGCAGGCAGAGCAGGAAGTCTGTAGCGTGCAGTTTTAGCCAATAGCTGCGTAACAGGAAGTGATGTCAGAGAAGGAGGCCATGTTTTGAAAACTCCATTTACAGGCAGCCATTTTGTTGCTGACAAGTCTTGCTAAAGAATTTGTCCAACTCAGAAGGGTTCAGAAATGGATCATTAGTGTCGCAAGTTTTATCACAAGTGGGGATTAATCTGAGGATAGAGAATAAATGATTACTCACCAGACAGATCCTGCGGCGCTCCTCTGGTTCTCCCAGCAGTGTTCTGTTTTCCCGTCTCCAGTGGGGACAGGATGTCAACAACAAACGACCACTGCAGCCAATCACCGGCCTCAGTGGTGCACTGGAGAGGCAAGTGATTGGCTGCAGCGGTCACATTATGCCGACATGACGCTACCACAACAGCTGTGATAATAAACCCCTGCCAGGAGAACTGGCGCAGCAGTATGGGATCTGTCTGGTAAGTTACATAGCTGTTAAAGTTGGAAAAAGACAAAAGTCCATCAAGTCCAACCTGTAATCCTGCTATATCGATCCACGGAACAAATCCCTGGATCAATGTCCATCTTCCTTTTAAAAAGGGGTTGGGCCAAAGGGAAAGGGTGTGTAGAACAAGATTTCTATACATTGTTATAAGCCTGTCACGGATGGTGTACAGGAAACAAGATAATGTAATACAATCAATGACTCACTGGATCCACAACTAAGGAACAAAAGGGAGACCCCTGCATAAGACCTGCAACTCTCCCTCACTGCTCAGCCTATGCGAACACCCCAAAGGTGGATGGGCGCATATCCACGTACCTCGGCTATCTGATACCTGAATACCCTACAATAGTGAGGGGACACGACCACCGGCTCCCTACACTAGACACGGAGGGAGTCAGGGTCTCCTAAAATCCAGCAGACAGAAAATAACAAATAAAGGAACAACACTTATCTTGCAGAGGACTGAGAAATAGAAACAGCATGCACACACACTCCAGGAAGTTGTATAAGCCGCACACTACTGCATTATGGGGAGGAACTTAAAGGGCAGCAATCAGTCCAACTGCATGACAGCTGAGATAGACTAACGAGATGAGGAACTAAACCAAAACAAAGAAATTCAAGGAGGAGGATCTGGAAAGCTCCTGTCAGAGCTTCTCAGCTGTCTGGCTGTGACAGTACCCCTCCCTCTACGAGTGGACTCCGGACACTCAGAGCCCACCTTCTCAGGATGGGACCTATGGAAAGCCCTGATGAGACGAGAGGCCTTAATGTCAGTCACTGGGACCCACATCCTCTCCTCAGGACCATAACCCTCCCAATGAACGAGGTACTGGAGGGAACCGCGGACAAGACGAGAATCCACAATCCTAGAGACCTGAAATTCAAGATTTCCATCAACCATAATCGGAGGAGGAGGCAAAGGCGAGGGTACAATAGGTTGAACATAAGGTTTCAATAAGGACTTATGAAAAACATTATGGATCTTCCAAGTCTGAGGAAGATCAAGACGGTAGGCAACAGGATTGATGACAGACAGGATCTTGTAAGGCCCAATAAACCTAGGACCCAACTTCCAGGAGGGAACCTTCAATTTGATATTCTTGGTAAACAACCACACCAGATCACCAACATTCAGGTCCGGACCAGGCACACGTCTCTTATCTGCCACACGCTTATATCTCTCACTCATGCTCTTTAGATTATCCTGAATCTTTTGCCAAATAGATGACAAAGACGAGGAGAATCTGTCCTCATCAGGCAAACCAGAGGACCCCTCTCCCGAGAAAGTCCCAAACTGCGGATGAAACCCATATGCACAAAAAATGGTGACTTATCAGAGGACTCCTGACGACGGTTATTTAAAGCAAACTCAGCAAGGGACAAAAAAGAACACCAATCCTCCTGATTCTCCGCCACAAAACAGCGCAGATATGTCTCCAGATTCTGATTGACGCGCTCTGTCTGGCCATTCGACTGCGGATGGAAAGCAGAAGAGAATGACAACCGAACCCCCAAGCGAGAACAGAAAGCCTTCCAGAATCTGGAAACAAACTGCATGCCCCTATCAGAGACTATGTCTGAAGGAATACCATGCAATTTGACAATGTGGTCAATAAATGCCTGCGCCAGCGTCTTAGCATTGGGCAAACCAGGAAAAGGGATAAAATGCACCATTTTGCTAAAACGGTCCACCACCACCAGAATCACAGTCTTCCCCGAGGAACGAGGCAAGTCCGTTATGAAGTCCATGGACAGATGTGTCCAAGGACGGGAAGGAAAGGGCAAAGGAAGGAGAGGACCTGATGGCCGTGAATGAGGGACTTTGGCACGAGCGCAAGTCTCGCAAGCTGCCACAAAACCCTCAACCGACTTACGAAGCGCAGGCCACCAGAATCTCCGAGCGATCAGATCCAGTGTGGCTCTTGCCCCCGGGTGCCCAGCAAGGACCGTATCGTGGTGTTCTTTAAAAATCTTGTGTCTCAAATCGAGAGGCACAAACAACCTCCCAGGAGGACAAAGATCAGGAGCTTCTGACTGGGCTGCCTGCACCTCTGCCTCCAATTCAGGAAAAAGAGCAGAGACCACCACACCTTCAGCCAAAATGGGACCCGGGTCTTCAAAATTCCCACCTCCCGGAAAACAACGTGACAGGGCATCTGCCTTCACATTCTTAACCCCAGGGCAGAACGTGACAACAAAATTAAACCTTGAAAAGAACAAAGACCATCTGGCCTGTCTCGGGTTCAGACGCTTGGCTGACTCCAAGTAGGCCAGATTTTTATGGTCAGTAAACACGGTAATAGGGTGTCTGGCTCCCTCTAGCCAATGGCGCCATTCCTCAAAAGCCAACTTGATGGCCAACAATTCCCTATCTCCCACATCATAATTTCTCTCTGCGGAGGAGAGTTTCTTCGAGAAAAAGGCACACGGTTGCCATTTGGCAGGAGAGGAACCCTGAGACAAGACCGCACCCACCCCTACCTCAGAAGCATCAACCTCAACTATGAAGGGTAACGAAATATCAGGTTGTACCAGGATGGGAGCGGAAGCAAAACTCTCCTTGATATTAGAAAAGGCCTTACGCGCCTCTACCGACCAGGAAGAAAAATCTACCCCCTTTCTGGTCATATCAGTGAGTGGTTTAACAACAGAGGAATAATTCAAAATAAATTTCCTGTAATAATTGGCAAAGCCCAAAAAACGCATCAGCGCCTTCTGATTCTCAGGAAGCTCCCACTCAAGCACAGCGCGGACCTTCTCGGGGTCCATGCGAAAACCAGAAGCGGAGAGAAGAAACCCCAGAAATTGAATTTCTGGAACCGCAAACACACATTTTTCCAGTTTGGCGTATAATTTATTCTCCCGCAGGATGAGCAAGACCTGACGTAAGTGTTCCTTATGAGTCTTGAAATCATGAGAAAAAATCAAAATGTCATCCAAATACACTAATACAAATTTTCCCATTAAATGATAAAAAATGCTGTTGACGAAATGCTGAAAAACGGCTGGGGCATTCATCAAACCAAAAGGCATAACCAAATTCTCAAAATGGCCCTCAGGGGTATTGAAAGCCGTCTTCCATTCGTCTCCTTCTCTGACCCTAACCAGGTTGTATGCCCCTCTTAGGTCTAATTTGGAAAAGACTTTAGCCCCAACAACCTGGTTAAACAGGTCCGGGATCAGAGGAAGCGGATAAGGATCACGAATAGTGATACTGTTCAGCTCCCTGAAATCCAGACAAGGTCTTAAAGAACCATCTTTTTTCTTAACAAAGAAAAAATCAGCGGCAACAGGTGACTTCGAGGGTCGTATGTGTCCTTTTCTCAGACTCTCAGAGATATAAGCACGCATAGCGACCCTCTCAGGTTGGGAGAGATTGTATAAACGAGATTTAGGCAGCTTGGCGCCTGGGATGAGATTAATAGGGCAATCATACTCCCTGTGCGGAGGTAAACCCTGAACTCCACTCTCAGAGAAGACATCCAAAAATTCAGAGAGGAAAGGTGGTACAGTCTTAGTAGAAACCTCAGAAACAGATGTTATGAGGCAATTCTCTCTGCAAAAGTCACTCCAACCATTTATTTGCCTCGCTTGCCAATCAATGGTGGGGTTATGTTTAGTGAGCCAGGGTAGCCCCAACACTAGAGGAGTAGGCAAACCGCTAAGGACGAAACATGACACATCCTCAACATGAGCATCACTCACAATTAAACGGATATTGTGAACTATGCCCTTTAATGATTTCTGAGAAAGTGGAGCGGAATCAATAGCAAAAACAGGAATATCCTTTCCCAAAGTGCATACCTGGAAACCATGAGTTATTGCAAATTGATTATCAATGAGATTGACAGCTGCTCCACTATCCACAAAAATCTCACAAAAAATGCTCTTGCTCTCTAGCGCCACCCTAGCAGGCAGGACAAAACGGGAACTACAAGCAAACGGAAAACCTTCAATTTCCGCCTCAACCCTGCCAATAGTAACAGACGGAACATTTTTAAAAGATTTTTTCCTTTTTGTTTCTTTATTACTCCCAGAAGACTGCCTGAATCTCCTAGAGGGACAAACATTTGCCAAATGATTTATACCTCCACAACAAAAACAAACCCTCCCATGCGGGCTGAATCTTCTATTGTCAGAGGCAATCAACCCCAGCTGCATGGGCTCCTGCTCAGAAGGGGCTGACATAGCAGAATCCAAGGAGGTAGGTCTCTCATTAAAGGCAAATGCATCTTTCAATCCCTCTGAAAGACCATGGCAAAATTGACTTCGGAGTGCAGCATCATTCCAACCAGTATCAGCTGCCCATCTCCGAAATTCTGAGCAGTATATCTCTGCGGATTGTTTACCCTGGCATAACAGACGTAGTCTAGACTCAGCCAGAGCAATACGATCCGGATCATCATATATCTGACCCAGGGCTAAAAAGAATTCATCCAATGAACGGAGGGGCCGTGCCCCCTGCGGCAGCGAAAAGGCCCAGGACTGAGCGTTACCCCTGAGCAGCGATATAATGATCCCCACCCTCCGTTCTTCATCACCAGAGGAATGGGGAAGAAGGCGAAAATGGAGTTTGCAAGCCTCTCTAAAACGCACAAAATACTCACTACCCCCGGAGAACGTATCCGGGAGCGAGATCTTAGGCTCAGAACAAACTCCATGAACGCAAGCTGAACCGGTCACTTGAAACTGAGAAAAAGTCTTACGGAGATCAGTTACCTCCAATGAAAGACCCTGGAAGCGTTCAGTCAAAAGTGAAACCGGATCCATGCTTGAGACGGTTTTGGCGGCTTATAATGTCACGGATGGTGTACAGGAAACAAGATAATGTAATACAATCAATGACTCACTGGATCCACAACTAAGGAACAAAAGGGAGACCCCTGCATAAGACCTGCAACTCTCCCTCACTGCTCAGCCTATGCGAACACCCCAAAGGTGGATGGGCGCATATCCACGTACCTCGGCTATCTGATACCTGAATACCCTACAATAGTGAGGGGACACGACCACCGGCTCCCTACACTAGACACGGAGGGAGTCAGGGCTCCTAAAATCCAGCAGACAGAAAATAACAAATAAAGGAACAACACTTATCTTGCAGAGGACTGAGAAATAGAAACAGCATGCACACACACTCCAGGAAGTTGTATAAGCCGCACACTACTGCATTATGGGGAGGAACTTAAAGGGCAGCAATCAGTCCAACTGCATGACAGCTGAGATAGACTAACGAGATGAGGAACTAAACCAAAACAAAGAAATTCAAGGAGGAGGATCTGGAAAGCTCCTGTCAGAGCTTCTCAGCTGTCTGGCTGTGACAGTACCCCTCCCTCTACGAGTGGACTCCGGACACTCAGAGCCCACCTTCTCAGGATGGGACCTATGGAAAGCCCTGATGAGACGAGAGGCCTTAATGTCAGTCACTGGGACCCACATCCTCTCCTCAGGACCATAACCCTCCCAATGAACGAGGTACTGGAGGGAACCGCGGACAAGACGAGAATCCACAATCCTAGAGACCTGAAATTCAAGATTTCCATCAACCATAATCGGAGGAGGAGGCAAAGGCGAGGGTACAATAGGTTGAACATAAGGTTTCAATAAGGACTTATGAAAAACATTATGGATCTTCCAAGTCTGAGGAAGATCAAGACGGTAGGCAACAGGATTGATGACAGACAGGATCTTGTAAGGCCCAATAAACCTAGGACCCAACTTCCAGGAGGGAACCTTCAATTTGATATTCTTGGTAAACAACCACACCAGATCACCAACATTCAGGTCCGGACCAGGCACACGTCTCTTATCTGCCACACGCTTATATCTCTCACTCATGCTCTTTAGATTATCCTGAATCTTTTGCCAAATAGATGACAAAGACGAGGAGAATCTGTCCTCATCAGGCAAACCAGAGGACCCCTCTCCCGAGAAAGTCCCAAACTGCGGATGAAACCCATATGCACAAAAAATGGTGACTTATCAGAGGACTCCTGACGACGGTTATTTAAAGCAAACTCAGCAAGGGACAAAAAAGAACACCAATCCTCCTGATTCTCCGCCACAAAACAGCGCAGATATGTCTCCAGATTCTGATTGACGCGCTCTGTCTGGCCATTCGACTGCGGATGGAAAGCAGAAGAGAATGACAACCGAACCCCCAAGCGAGAACAGAAAGCCTTCCAGAATCTGGAAACAAACTGCATGCCCCTATCAGAGACTATGTCTGAAGGAATACCATGCAATTTGACAATGTGGTCAATAAATGCCTGCGCCAGCGTCTTAGCATTGGGCAAACCAGGAAAAGGGATAAAATGCACCATTTTGCTAAAACGGTCCACCACCACCAGAATCACAGTCTTCCCCGAGGAACGAGGCAAGTCCGTTATGAAGTCCATGGACAGATGTGTCCAAGGACGGGAAGGAAAGGGCAAAGGAAGGAGAGGACCTGATGGCCGTGAATGAGGGACTTTGGCACGAGCGCAAGTCTCGCAAGCTGCCACAAAACCCTCAACCGACTTACGAAGCGCAGGCCACCAGAATCTCCGAGCGATCAGATCCAGTGTGGCTCTTGCCCCCGGGTGCCCAGCAAGGACCGTATCGTGGTGTTCTTTAAAAATCTTGTGTCTCAAAGCGAGAGGCACAAACAACCTCCCAGGAGGACAAAGATCAGGAGCTTCTGACTGGGCTGCCTGCACCTCTGCCTCCAATTCAGGAAAAAGAGCAGAGACCACCACACCTTCAGCCAAAATGGGACCCGGGTCTTCAAAATTCCCACCTCCCGGAAAACAACGTGACAGGGCATCTGCCTTCACATTCTTAACCCCAGGGCAGAACGTGACAACAAAATTAAACCTTGAAAAGAACAAAGACCATCTGGCCTGTCTCGGGTTCAGACGCTTGGCTGACTCCAAGTAGGCCAGATTTTTATGGTCAGTAAACACGGTAATAGGGTGTCTGGCTCCCTCTAGCCAATGGCGCCATTCCTCAAAAGCCAACTTGATGGCCAACAATTCCCTATCTCCCACATCATAATTTCTCTCTGCGGAGGAGAGTTTCTTCGAGAAAAAGGCACACGGTTGCCATTTGGCAGGAGAGGAACCCTGAGACAAGACCGCACCCACCCCTACCTCAGAAGCATCAACCTCAACTATGAAGGGTAACGAAATATCAGGTTGTACCAGGATGGGAGCGGAAGCAAAACTCTCCTTGATATTAGAAAAGGCCTTACGCGCCTCTACCGACCAGGAAGAAAAATCTACCCCCTTTCTGGTCATATTAGTGAGTGGTTTAACAACAGAGGAATAATTCAAAATAAATTTCCTGTAATAATTGGCAAAGCCCAAAAAACGCATCAGCGCCTTCTGATTCTCAGGAAGCTCCCACTCAAGCACAGCGCGGACCTTCTCGGGGTCCATGCGAAAACCAGAAGCGGAGAGAAGAAACCCCAGAAATTGAATTTCTGGAACCGCAAACACACATTTTTCCAGTTTCGCGTATAATTTATTCTCCCGCAGGATGAGCAAGACCTGACGTAAGTGTTCCTTATGAGTCTTGAAATCATGAGAAAAAATCAAAATGTCATCCAAATACACTAATACAAATTTTCCCATTAAATGATAAAAAATGCTGTTGACGAAATGCTGAAAAACGGCTGGGGCATTCATCAAACCAAAAGGCATAACCAAATTCTCAAAATGGCCCTCAGGGGTATTGAAAGCCGTCTTCCATTCGTCTCCTTCTCTGACCCTAACCAGGTTGTATGCCCCTCTTAGGTCTAATTTGGAAAAGACTTTAGCCCCAACAACCTGGTTAAACAGGTCCGGGATCAGAGGAAGCGGATAAGGATCACGAATAGTGATACTGTTCAGCTCCCTGAAATCCAGACAAGGTCTTAAAGAACCATCTTTTTTCTTAACAAAGAAAAAATCAGCGGCAACAGGTGACTTCGAGGGTCGTATGTGTCCTTTTCTCAGACTCTCAGAGATATAAGCACGCATAGCGACCCTCTCAGGTTGGGAGAGATTGTATAAACGAGATTTAGGCAGCTTGGCGCCTGGGATGAGATTAATAGGGCAATCATACTCCCTGTGCGGAGGTAAACCCTGAACTCCACTCTCAGAGAAGACATCCAAAAATTCAGAGAGGAAAGGTGGTACAGTCTTAGTAGAAACCTCAGAAACAGATGTTATGAGGCAATTCTCTCTGCAAAAGTCACTCCAACCATTTATTTGCCTCGCTTGCCAATCAATGGTGGGGTTATGTTTAGTGAGCCAGGGTAGCCCCAACACTAGAGGAGTAGGCAAACCGCTAAGGACGAAACATGACACATCCTCAACATGAGCATCACTCACAATTAAACGGATATTGTGAACTATGCCCTTTAATGATTTCTGAGAAAGTGGAGCGGAATCAATAGCAAAAACAGGAATATCCTTTCCCAAAGTGCATACCTGGAAACCATGAGTTATTGCAAATTGATTATCAATGAGATTGACAGCTGCTCCACTATCCACAAAAATCTCACAAAAAATGCTCTTGCTCTCTAGCGCCACCCTAGCAGGCAGGACAAAACGGGAACTACAAGCAAACGGAAAACCTTCAATTTCCGCCTCAACCCTGCCAATAGTAACAGACGGAACATTTTTAAAAGATTTTTTCCTTTTTGTTTCTTTATTACTCCCAGAAGACTGCCTGAATCTCCTAGAGGGACAAACATTTGCCAAATGATTTATACCTCCACAACAAAAACAAACCCTCCCCTGCGGGCTGAATCTTCTATTGTCAGAGGCAATCAACCCCAGCTGCATGGGCTCCTGCTCAGAAGGGGCTGACAGCGACTGAGACCCCTGCGCACAGAATGAGACCGCTGCACTGTCCCGAGTCCAAGGAGGTAGGTCTCTCATGAAAGGCAAATGCATCTTTCAATCCCTCTGAAAGACCATGGCAAAATTGACTTCGGAGTGCAGCATCATTCCAACCAGTATCAGATGCCCATCTCCGAAATTCTGAGCAGTATATCTCTGCGGATTGTTTACCCTGGCATAACAGACGTAGTCTAGACTCAGCCAGAGCAATACGATCCGGATCATCATATATCTGACCCAGGGCTAAAAAGAATTCATCCACTGAACGGAGGGGCCGTGCCCCCTGCGGCAGCGAAAAGGCCCAGGACTGAGCGTTACCCCTGAGCAGCGATATAATGATCCCCACCCTCCGTTCTTCATCACCAGAGGAATGGGGAAGAAGGCGAAAATGGAGTTTGCAAGCCTCTCTAAAACGCACAAAATACTCACTACCCCCGGAGAACGTATCCGGGAGCGAGATCTTAGGCTCAGAACAAACTCCATGAACGCAAGCTGAACCGGTCACTTGAAACTGAGAAAAAGTCTTACGGAGATCAGTTACCTCCAATGAAAGACCCTGGAAGCGTTCAGTCAAAAGTGAAACCGGATCCATGCTTGAGACGGTTTTGGCGGCTTATAATGTCACGGATGGTGTACAGGAAACAAGATAATGTAATACAATCAATGACTCACTGGATCCACAACTAAGGAACAAAAGGGAGACCCCTGCATAAGACCTGCAACTCTCCCTCACTGCTCAGCCTATGCGAACACCCCAAAGGTGGATGGGCGCATATCCACGTACCTCGGCTATCTGATACCTGAATACCCTACAATAGTGAGGGGACACGACCACCGGCTCCCTACACTAGACACGGAGGGAGTCAGGGCTCCTAAAATCCAGCAGACAGAAAATAACAAATAAAGGAACAACACTTATCTTGCAGAGGACTGAGAAATAGAAACAGCATGCACACACACTCCAGGAAGTTGTATAAGCCGCACACTACTGCATTATGGGGAGGAACTTAAAGGGCAGCAATCAGTCCAACTGCATGACAGCTGAGATAGACTAACGAGATGAGGAACTAAACCAAAACAAAGAAATTCAAGGAGGAGGATCTGGAAAGCTCCTGTCAGAGCTTCTCAGCTGTCTGGCTGTGACAAAGCCTCAATGTTATTTTAAATTAAAAAGTCACCTAAACCTTTTTTGAAGCCATCTACTGTATTTGCTGTGACCAGCTTCTGCAGCTATTCCAGAAATTCACAGACCTTACAGTAAAGAATGCTTGTCGCCTCTTATGACTGAATCTTTTTTTTTTCCAGTCGTAGGGAGTGGCCCCTTTTTTTTTTAGGGGGTTTAACACAGAATAGCTTCCCTTGATATTTTTTGTATGGTTCGTTTATATATTTGTACAGGTTAATCATGCCCCCCCCCCCCCTTTAGACGTCTTTTTTCAAGACTAAACAAATTCAGTTCATTTAATCTTTGCTCATAACTAAGATCTTCCAGGCCCTTCATGAGTTTAGTCGCTCTCCTCTGTACTTTTTCTAACTCCTGGGCATCCTTTTTATGGACTAGTGCCCAGAACTGAACCGCGTATTCCAGGTGAGGCCGCACCAACGCTTTGTATCGTGGCAATATTACATCCCTGTCCCGTGAGTCCATACCTCTTTTAATACAAGACAAAATTCTGTTGGCCTTAGAGGCAGCTGACTGGTATTAAATGCTGTTATTTAGTCTATGATCTACTAGTACACCCAGATCTTTCTCAACAAGTGTCTCTCCCAGTTTTACTCCCCCTAGGACATACTGTATGCTGCATGCAGATTATTAGCCCCCAAGTGCATAACTTTTCATTTATCTATATTGAACCTCATTTGCCAAGTGGAGGCCCAAACACTAAGTTTGTCCAAGTCAGCTTGTAACCTATTAACATCTTCCATAGACTGGACCGTATTACAAAGTTTGGTGTCATCTGAAAAAATAGAAACAGCACTATTAATCCCATCCTCTATGTCATTAATGAATAAGGTAAATAATAGCACAGAACCTTGAGGTACGCCACTTATAACCGGGAACCATTCAGAGTAGGAATCATTGACCACAACTCTTTGGATACGATCGTGAAGCCAATTTTCAATTCAATTACAAATTATATTTTCTAAACCAACAGACCTCAATTTACCCATTAGTCATCCATGTGGGACAGTATGAAACGCCTTTGTAAAGTCCAAAAACACACTATCAATAGCCTTCCCTCTGTCCAGGCTTCTACTCACCTCCTCATAAAAACAAATCAGGTTAGTCTGACAGCTTCTGTTCTTAGTAAAACCATGTTGGCTATCACTTATTATATTATTGACAGTTACATAATCCTGTATGTAGTCCCGTAGAAGGCCCTCAAACATTTTTTCCACTATGTATGTTAAGCTTACTGGTCTATAATTTCTTGGTGAAGACCTAGAACCCTTTTTGAAAATGGGCAGCACATTTGCCTTGCGTCAGTCTCTTGGTACAACGCCTGTCAATAAAGAATCTGTAAATACTCCAGAGGCAAAGCAATAACTGAACTGAGCTCCTTTAGAACTTTACGGTGTAGTCCATCTGGACCTGGGGTCTTGTTCTCTTTTAATTTTTTTTAGCATATTAAGGACTATATCTATAGTCAGCCAGTTGAGTATGCTATTTGAGGTATTTACACCAGTGGCACCACCCTCATGAGATGCCTTCTCTTCTTTTGTATATATAGAGCTAAAAAAAAAACATTTAGGAGCTTTGCCTTCTCTTGATCCCCAGTGACCAACACCCCATTACCATCATTTAGGGGTCCTACATGTTCAGACCTTGTTTTTTTTGCATTTATGTATTTGAAGAATGTTTTGAGGTTGTTCTTACTTTCTTTGGCCACCTGTACTTTATTGTGTATTTTTTATGATTTTATTAGCCCCTTACATAATTTATTTAGTTCTTTATACTTGTTAAAGGCTACAGTTGACCCCTCTGATTTGTATTTCTTAAAGGCCCTCTTTTGCATTTATTGCCCTTTTTACACTATTTGTAAGCCATGTGGGGTTTAATTTTATTTGCTTGTACTTGTCACCTCTGTGAATTATCTATTCTTTGTTAAAGGTTGATTACCTGAGTGGTCCGGTCTCCTCTTAAAACTGGATAACCCCTACAACAAAGGTGTCCTAGGCCTCCCACTGTCATGGCCAGTACCGGGTTCTACAGCTTCACTTTCTGCATATGCTTAAAGGGGTATTCTCATATTGGACATTGGGGGCATATTACTAGGATATGGGACCTGCACCTATACTTAGAATGGAGCCCAGAAAGTGAAAGAGGGCGCACCACACACACCTGGGACCCCCGCCGATCGGCTGTTTGACGAGGAGGCGACACCCACATGCTTCCTGGTCTTCACACTACGCCTTGTCTCCGGTGGAGTAGAGCAATTCACCTGAATGGAACGAGTACTTGTTTTACACTGCATTTCTCAGATGATGTGCAGTGTGAGGAACAGGAAGCAGCGCTCGATGGAGCGCCGCCTCCTCTTCAAACAGTTGTTTGACAGGGGGTTATGGGTTTGAGACCCTCGCCAATCAGATATTGATGACCTATCCTGAAGATATGCCATCAATATTAACGACTGGACAACCCATTTAATGAGCAAATAGGGACAGAAGGACTTGGGTCAAAAACAGGAACTGTCCCTACAAAAGAGCGGTACTCGGGAGGCATGCAGTCCTGTCATATCTAAGCTACACGCAGGGGCAGAAGCATTAAAAATGATATCAACTATGAATACTGCATTATGCAGCTAACTAAGGACACATATATTTCCATTTTACAATTACCATCGATGCTGTCTCATGGCGGGGTCATCATTGTCAAATAGCGCTGATGGAGATTGATAGCCACCTTCTTTGTCTACTTAAGGCCGTTAATTTTTCACATGGTCAACCTATCGTGGACAACAACTAAGCAGAAACCATTAGTATATATCAGAGAGGGCCAATAAATAAGAGATATAGAAGGGAACATAATTATCTTTCCAGCTCAGTAGCGGACATTGTAGTGAATAGATCAGATTATCAAAACCTTCAGTCAGTCAAAGCAAGGCCATAGCGAGGGGTCTGTAGAATTTGTATTACATTAGGGAGAAAATGTTCTGTGTGACCGAGAGAAGCTTATTACAAGTCTATTAATGTATCTCCTCCAAGGTTCTGCTGTAATCTAGACCAAAGTGTATGATGGGGCGGAGGGTGGTTATATACGATGGTGCCATTTGAAGTCTGGCTATAGAGTAGATATAATAATCTGCAAAAATGTATAGTTTCGAAACTATTGCTACAGATTGACTTTGTGATCCCACTGGACCATATTGCTAAAAAGTTTCTGCTGGCTAAGGGTACTTTCACACTTGCGTTGCATGCTGCGGCATTTTCTCCGGCCAAATACCGTAAGAGGGACTGAACTGAAGACATCCTGATGCTTACTGAACGGATTGCTTTCTATTCAGAATGCATTAGGATAAAACTGAAGCGTTTTTTTTCTCCAGTATTGAGCCCCTAGGACGGAACTCAATACTGGAAAAGAATAACGCTAGTGTGAAAGTACCCTAAGATGGAAAGGAGTCAGTCAGTACACACAGGGCATTACAACTTGCTGCGTAGCCATTGACCGGTCAGAGTGTCCATGCTGACCTGTTCACTGCTGAAAGAGCCTACAATGTTGCCCATTGGCATCACAACTGGACCATGGAACAATGGAAGAAGGTAGCCTGGTCTGATGAATCACATTTTACATCATATGGATAGATGGGTGTGTGCGCAACACTGACCTGGGGAAGAGATCACCCCAGAATGCACTATGAGTAGACAACAAGCCTGCCGGTGGAGGAGAAAACAAGTCTGATCCATGGAGGTAGCACCTCACAACTTACAGGACTTAAAAGAGCATTCCAGTTGTTGCAAGTTGTCCCCTATCCTGTGGATTACTATTAGATCAGTAGAGCCCCTACCGCTAGAAATCCCCCGATCATGAGAACGGAGATCAGAGGTTGATCATGCACACTTGCACTCCATTCATCTCTAAGGGAGTTCCAGAGACAGTCGGGTACACTGCATGCTTGACCTGATGCTCTGTTCATTTTAGGGGTTCCCAAGGGATTCAGGATGTATGTTCTCATGATCAAAGGGGTTTCCAATGGTAGGACAACACCAATCTAAAAGCTGTCCCTTATCCTGTGGATTGGGGATAACTTGTTGTCACAACCACAATACCCCAGGATCTGCTGCCAACGTCTTGGTGCCAGATACACAGGACAATTTGAGAGGTCATGTTGGATCATTGCTATTTCAGGGACTCAAGGGGGCCTACACAATATTAGACAGGTGCACTGCCATCTCAGTTATTCATTGCTGAGACCGCACTATCCCTCGCTTGTGGTGGCTACAAGTACCTGGAGATATGGAAGTGCCATGGCCAGGTACGGGTGGATAATATTCTGTACTTGTCGTGATGCCAATTGCAGCGTGTGCAGGGTACTATCCCAGGGACCTTCCAAGGTGTTATAACGCACATCCCAGATGTGGAAGGCCAGAGTGTTGTAATGGTCTATAATGTCTCTGTAGTTTGGTGGTAGTTGTGTCACGGTGTCTCCTACCTGAGTAGGCCGGACTCCTGGCTCCTGGCTCACTTGCAATAAATTTGAATGTAGTGATAGTAGGGGTATAGAGGAACTTTGCAGAGTAAATGATGTCCAGATCTTTAGATGAAGTTCAAACGTTGCTTTACTTGAAATAACTTGCATCCAAACAGTATACAGCTTTGGTCTCTTGGTCCCAGCAGGTTTTGGCAATGATTGGCAGGAATGAGTACTTCTGCTTTAAATGTAACTTCTGCTGTGTGGGGATAGAGTAGCTGAGTAGGAATAGGCTTCTCCTAGGCAGTGGACTTATCTCACAGATGGATTCTCAGGGAATGCTTTCTTCCTGGAACTCTGGAGTTGGTCTGTAGTTTCTGCTTTCTTCATCCAGCAGAGCTGAAGGTGGTCTAGCTGGGATATATATGGACATGTCTCAGCCAAGACTAGGTCCTTGCTGTCTTCCCTATTCAGGGGAACTCCACTCACACACACCCTACCCCTAGCAGGGGTTGGGCTACACTACTCCTAACTTACTTCTCCACCCAAACTGCAGGATGTGGGTCCAGCCCACCTGTCCACAGAGGGGATGCTAAGCTGGAATAATCAATTCCAGCTCAAATACACTAAACTGTAGCTTGTACCTGCCAATGAGTTGCTGCCACCTACTGGTAACCAGGCAAATTACATGAACAATTGCATTTAACATATATTTATATGCACATTTGTGGAAGACATAATGTAAATTATATCTGATGACAGTATAAAGGCTCTTAGAAGATAGTAGCGGGGTAGAGGCGTGTAGTAACACAACTCTGGGGTGTTACAGAAACAACTGACTAGACTGTGCTACGTTGCTTCACATAGAAGTGAAGTTTCAATAACCCTGATCACTTAAGGTCACTGCATACAACAGGTATTCCGATTCCATAGGTTATTCTACCATTATGGTACTACTTGGTTCCTGCTTTCAGACAGAGGTCCAGAACACAATCAGACAGGACCGTGACCCCCATGCTTATCAGTATTTCCCAGCAATCATATTACACGTTCCTGAATGTGGCTCTGCTGCTTCAGAAAACAAATCAGATTCCAGTAATTTCGTCTACGATGGCAATGTGGTTTAGATTAGTCCTGTTAGAGTAAATTTGTATGCTGCAGAGTGGATTATCTCTGCAAAGAAAATCCTATAACACCATGGTGTTTTACAGAACGCCTGCTGAAGCACATAAGCATTACCCAATGCTATAGATGAATTATGTCTATGTACACCTCGGCTTTGTGAGGATTCTTAATGCTTGTGTGCTGAGAATATTACAGCAATTACCATTGGGTTTAGGTCTAAGAGCCACCCGTCCCTTTAACACTGCTGTGTGCTCTATAACACATGAGGAGTGTAAATGAATGTGTAAACGAGTGTGGCCCCTGACATTGCTGATTATCAGACAAGGTAAGATCTGGCTGCAAGAATAATGTGTGACCATATGCAGTGAGCCCCATAGGAGCCAGTGAAGAAGATGGGAGTGGTAGTGGCCCTTATGAAGTGTTGTGTCACAGTGTACTCTCTCAGAAAATTGCTGCCTGGGGATTGGTGCAGTGGAAAAATAGCACTGAAGAATGAGGTCAGAATTAAACATATAAAGGTCTCTTTTACTAAGTGCAACGTAGAACTTCAAATACATTCAATAGCAGCAGATTTTAAGTGCAATTTTCTGGCAATAGTAAGGAATGCGGAGGCATGTTGGATGGCTGCAGTTTAGAACTAGTATTGTACTAGCCTAGTAATAGTGTGGGTGATGGGTGTCTTAGCTGTAGTCCCTCACCTCACAGCAGTGTGTTCAATTGCTGGTTGTAGCTGTTTGCTCTGCTTTTCAAGGATTTACTTGTGGCACAATCTCTTCCTGGAGAACCTCTCTCAGGAGCAGGAGCTCAGGTGTGTACTTCCTCTCCACACTCTGGATCTCCCCCTCCTGGCAGGAAGCAGGATCAGCCCACTCCTAGCAGGGTGGTTAGCCCTGTTCCTTGTCAACATTTTCCAACCATTCCCTATTGGTAGATAACATACCAACATAAAAATACATCACAATATAATAACTATATACAGCTGTAGTACCCCGAAGTGTGGGGTACTGCACATGTACTACCCACAAGCATGCTCTGATCTCCTCAGTGAGACAACTCATACTTCTCCCATCAGCCACAATTTGATCAAAAAGATTTTTCAGGCTTTTCAATTGATTGCCTTTCCTTAGGTAAGCCTATTCATGTATGATTGGTGGTGGTCCACTCACAAGACCTTCTGCAATCAGCACAGTATAGTACCACACATGTCTGCTGATACCTAGTTCTACAGCCCGGTTCATTCAAGAGAGTGGAGCTGAGCTGCAATACCAGGTACAGCCACAGTATGTATGATGCAGCACCTGGATAAACAATGATGGTGGTGCTTCAGTAATATTTATGGTCCCTTCATTATACTTATCTGTGTGGGTCAGACCACTACTGATCATACATTGGTAGCCTATGCTTAGATCATCCAAAAAACTTGTTTGATCAAATTGTGGCTAAAAGGAGAAGCACGGGTTTTTGGCATTGAGGAGATCAGAGCGGAGAAAAACCCTAACTGATCATACACTGGTGGCCTACGCTATTGATAGGCTATCAACTGTGTTGAATTGTTGGCACATCTTAGCGACATGCCAATATTAAAAACGCCTTTAGTCATATTTGGAGACAAGGTTAGACTCGCGTACTTAAAGGGGCTCTCCAGGATTTTGATATTGATAACCTAGGATAAGTCATCAATATCAGATCAGCGGGTCCAACTCCCAGCACCCCCCACTGATTAGCTGTATGAAGAGGCCGTGGCGCTCCGTGAGCGCTCCGGCCTCTTCCTAGGCCATGTGATGTCACGTTCGTCAGTCACATGGCCAAGGAGCAGCTCAGTCTCAATCAATCAATCAATAAATCAATGAATGTGTGTGGTGCCAGGACCCATGTCAATCTCATATTGATGACTTATCCTGAGGATAGGCCATCAATATCAAAATCCTGGAAAACCCCTTTAAATGCCAGAGGATCTACTGGTGGGCCCAGGTTCTGACACAAAAATTAGCTCCTAAGATTCAGTGACAGACATTATAGCCAATTACTTGATGCTACAGACAATTCTTAAGGGATGATTCATAAAAAACTGATCAATGCACCAATCAGAAAGTGGTTGTCTTCATGAGAGTGGTTTCCAACCTGTGGACTGTTTGAAACTGTAACTCCCAACATGCCCTGACCATACATTCATCGTCTCACCACATGGGGAATTCAGAGGGAGGTTCTAAGTTCAGGATCCTTATCTTTTGGCCTGAGTAGGTTACAAGGTGTCTCTTTCTCTGGAGGACCTGTCCTGCATTACACAGACAATTTGTAGATTTGAATGGACACTCTGTAATGCTTACTTTCACCTGTGGGGGCACTGCAGGGAAACTGAACACTTACTGCCAAGTTTCTCCACTGATTGCTAGGGGTCCTAGCATCAAGACTACCAGTAGCAAGTTTATTGTCAAGGGACCCTACTAACAAGTACAGACTGTGCAAAACGGAGAACCCCCTAAAGGGGGGGGGTATGCCTCCATTGTCTGATCGGTGCCTTTCCCACTGCTTGGACCCGCACTTATATCAAGAACAGAGCAGGCTAAAGTGGTGGCTGGAGGACTCCCGTCCAGCCACCAACAAACGCTCTCCCAGCGCATGACCTGCCACTGCTCCCATTTACTTCTATGGACCTAACATAAATAGACGAGCCAGTGCTTGGCTATTTTCAGCAGCCCCATAGAAATAAATGGTGGCCAGCTGCGCGTGCGCAGTGTGCCCTCCACCACTTTTGGGGCTTTGTTTAGGAGATAGGTGCGGGTCCCAGCGGTGGGACTCGTACCTATCAGACAATGGGGGCATATCCTAGAGATATGCCCCCATTGTCTCAGATGAAACAACCCCTTTAACGATGGAGTGTTTTTTCATTGGGAAATATCTTATTCTGCTATTTTTTTATTTTATTTATTAGGCTTTATACTAGAAAGATCTATAATTTCCATACAGCAGGGAAAAAAATTACAAAAGGTCTATAGTTTACTGAGCTAAAGGCTGTTTACATTACTATTTACATCCCCACCATCGAAAGGTTATTATCAGTGTTTATGTGCTCGATGATCTGATTCATTTTATGCATTTATGATTCATATTCTCTGTGGGATCTTGTACTTATCTTGGTCTAACTGCAGTATGTGATCATGCATTTAGCTTACAGTAATCAGCCCTCACAGTAATACATGTATCTATTCCATTTGATGATATGGAAATTAGACTAGCTATATATTTCTTAAGAAAAAGGACATGATAGAAACGGCAAGCTGTAAAGACCTTAGCCCATAGTTGGGGAAAAAGGGGAACAGCGATAAACAAACCTTCGGCATATCAGAGATTCTTAAACTGAATACATTGAGAAAGTGAATAAGTTGCTCAATAACTTTTCTATTCTTGGGCTATCAATGTTATTTTTGTGGCATTTCATAGTGTTAAATCATTTTTCTAGAAATAATTTAGTATTTTAAAAAATTTAGAAATACACCAAAAAATACCCTTTTATATTTTGGTTAACCTTTCTGGTAATCATATAGTGTTACCATAGTCTTTTTGCGTTATTCATTGTTCGTATACCAATAATTTTTAAAAATTAGATATCTATTTTAGGATAATTGGGACAGGGCTAGCATCACAACAATTATTGGTGGGTGGGGGAGCAGTTTTAGGAGGGTGTGTCTTATTATATTTTTTCTTCATTTCATTTTAGTTTTAATTTTTAATGTATGTTCTTCTTAAAAAATATTAAAAAAAGACCATTGGGTGCTACTAATTAAACATTTTCCACTATGTGTTTCACTTTATTTGGGTCTGCATAGCTTTATAAGCATAGAAAACCTCTATTCTCAATATAGTAAGGCTATAGCCTTTCATTATGGGTTAAATGAGGGAGAAAAAAAAATAACTGACGAAAAAAATCTAGAAGGGATTTGAACACGGGGCATCTAAATGCAGGACTGACTACTCATCTGCAGGCTACAGCTTTATCATATTGAAGAAAGTGTTTTTTTATACTTAGAAAGCTAGTGCATATTACTAGTTTCTTTATAATCATACATTGCGCTTATGAATAAAGCAGTAATATGTATCAGGTTTCTAGGCATAGAAAACTTCTATTCTCATCATAGTATGTAGATGCTAGGACGTGGCTATGTCCTCAGCATGCTGATGTCGATCCCTGTCAATCAAGAGGAGGGGGGATGTAGAAAAGCAGTGCTCCAAGGATTCATCCAGGCCCCCTGGTGCTTCAATGTGCTCATTTGCATATACATATAAACGCAGATATCTCTGCAGCTGTTTAACATAAAGACAAAAGGTATCGTTTTAATCAGCATGATTAACCCAACCAAGCAGTGTGCCTGGTTTAATAGGGTTGATCATGCTGACAGAGGCTCTTTAAACCAGCTGTGTATATATACAATGGTGGAGGGTTGCTGTGTAGATAGGAACAGAATAAGCAGAGTTATCTCATTATGATTACAGGGCTGAGCATGGCTCCGTCTTACTGCTGGAGCCCTAATTAAGACAAGAGGGTACCATCTTTACCTTGCAGAAATGGCTGTTCCCTTACAAGTCACAAAAATAGAGAGTGCATCAGTCTTATTCTTGAAGCCTTATTTAGGTGTTATTATTAACCTAAGAAATTCGCCTCCACAAGCATCTGCACCACAGTTACTTCTTTTCTAATAACATTTCCCTGGAAAAAATGTGACCTTTTCGGAATCTTTCCTTCAGCAACTGTCATAGACTCTTTTGACTTTATTACTTCTTCCTCAGGTCTCCTGGCCTCCACACTTCATACCATCGAATCTATACAAATAAAGCTGCAGGGAGAATATAATTGTGTCTTAAGATACTTTCCTTTACTAGTGATGAAATCTCTCTTATGCCTCTTGGAACTCCACTGCATCGACTCCGTCCCCTATTTTACTATTATTTTATGACATTTCCAAAATGGATATTTCATGATTGTTGGAATAAATCAGACGCTACAATGAACCTTCCAGATTGTGTGATCCATTTGAATGGCTGAACTTCATCACCTTCAACACAAAGATTTTTTTTGGGGCATCAGAAATGGAAACAGTGCAATCGACAGACTGAGAGGTTTAGGTGGGAAGATTTGTGTGGAATCCACTGGAGGACTATAAAGTCCATCCATCAGCCATTACACACCAGATTTCATGCAATGTCCTCCCAGCTATAAATTTTATGAACAGATTAAAAAAACAGCCTACACTTAAAGGGTTTTCTGGTACTTATATATTGATGTGCTTTTCTCAGGAGGGGTGATCAATATCAGTTTGGTGGTGGTCTGACACCCAGTAGCCCCACCAATCAGCTGTTTTGGGCAGGGGCCAGCACCATGGACTTTACAGCATGGCCACTACACAGTGCGTAAAGCTTTCTGCTTACATTTCCCTCCACTCTATACTTACCTGCACCAGCAGCTGCCCAAAACGTCAGAACGTCCTCCACAATATGATATTGATGATCCATCCTGAGTACTGGAAATGTAACCTTTTCCAAGTTAATCCAACCTGCTGGCTGCAGGGGAATGTAGTATTATACACTCACCTAAAGAATTATTAGGAACACCTGTTCTATTTCTCATTAATGCAATTATCTAGTCAACCAATCACATGGCAGTTGCTTCAATGCATTTAGGGTTGTGGTCCTGGTCAAGACAATCTCCTGAACTCCAAACTGAATGTCAGAATGGGAAAGAAAGGTGATTTAAGCAATTTTGAGCGTGGCATGGTTGTTGGTGCCAGACGGGCCGGTCTGAGTATTTCACAATCTGCTCAGTTACTGGGATTTTCACGCACAACCATTTCTAGGGTTTACAAAGAATGGTGTGAAAAGGGAAAAACATCCAGTATGCGGCAGTCCTGTGGGCGAAAATGCCTTGTGGATGCTAGAGGTCAGAGGAGAATGGGCCGACTGATTCAAGCTGATAGAAGAGCAACGTTGACTGAAATAACCACTCGTTACAACCGAGGTATGCAGCAAAGCATTTGTGAAGCCACAACATGCACAACCTTGAGGCGGATGGGCTACAACAGGAGAAGACCCCACCGGGTACCACTCATCTCCACTACAAATAGGAAAAAGAGGCTACAATTTGCACGAGCTCACCAAAATTGGACTGTTGAAGACTGGAAAAATGTTGCCTGGTCTGATGAGTCTCGATTTCTGTTGAGACATTCAAATGGTAGATTCCGAATTTGGCGTAAACAGAATGAGAACATGTATCCATCATGCCTTGTTATCACTGTGCAGGCTGGTGGTGGTGGTGTAATGGTGTGGGGGATGTTTTCTGGGCACACTTTAGGGTCCTTAGTGCCAATTGGGCATCGTTTAAATGCCACGGGCTACCTGAGCATTGTTTCTGACCATGTCCATCCCTTCATGACCACCATGTACTCATCCTCTGATGGCTACTTCCAGCAGGATAATGCACCATGTCACAAAGCTCGAATCATTTCAAATTGGTTTCTTGACATGACAATGAGTTCACTGTACTAAAATGGCCCTCACAGTCACCAGATCTCAACCCAATAGAGCAGGGGTCTCCAAACTTTTCAACAGGAGGGCCACATTGAAGATTTTACAAGTATTCGGGGGCCGGAAAAAAAAATCAGTTATGTATTAAATTAAATGTATATATTTTACATGGATCGTTTTTGTAATCAGCATGATATGACTGAGAACAAAAGAGAAAAAACTTTAGCAAAACAACGCAAAGACACCCGTGTCCCTATCAGCGGTGTCCCCATCAGCACAGCAATGTCCCCATCAGCACAGCAATGTCCCCATCAGCACAGCAATGTCCCCATCAGCACAGCAATGTCCCCATCAGCACAGCAATGTCCCCATCAGCACAGCAATGTCAGCATCAGCACAGCAATGTCAGCATCAGCACAACAATGTCCCCATCAGCACAGCAATGTCCCCATCAGCACAGCAATGTCCCCATCAGCACAGCAATGTCAGCATCAGCACAGCAATGTCAGCATCAGCACAGCAATGTCAGCATCAGCACAGCAATGTCAGCATCAGCACAGCAATGTCCCCATCAGCACAGCAATGTCAGCATCAGCACAGCAATGTCAGCATCAGCACAGCAATGTCAGCATCAGCACAACAATGTCCCCATCAGCACAGCAATGTCCCCATCAGCACAGCAATGTCCCCATCAGCACAGCAATGTCAGCATCAGCACAGCAATGTCAGCATCAGCACAGCAATGTCAGCATCAGCACAGCAATGTCCCCATCAGCCGTGTCACCCTTAAGCACAGCAATGTCCCCATCAACGATGTCCCCATCAGAACAGCAATGTCCCCATCAGCGGAGTCCCCATTAGCAGCTGATAGGGGCCACCACTGATGGGGACACTGCTGTTGGGGACACCATTGATGGGGACACCCGTGTCCCTATCAGCGGTGTCCCCATCAGAACAGCAATGGCCAAATCAGAACAGCAATGTCCCCATCAGAAAAGCAATATATTACCATAAAAAAAAAAATATTCCCATCAAAAAAACTATATTCCCATCAGAAAAACAATATTCCCATCATGGGGACACCCACTGATGGGGACGCTGCTGTTGGGGACATTGCTGTGCTGATGGGGACACCACTGATGGGGACGCTGCTGTTGGGGACATTGCTGTGCTGATGGGGACACCACTGATGGGGACACCATTGATGGGGACACCCGTGTCCCTATCAGCGTTGTCCCCATCAGCACAGCAATGTCCCCATCAGCGGTGTCCCCATCAGCACAGCAATGTCCCCATCAGCGGTGTCCCCATCAGCACAGCAATGTCCCCATCAGAACAGCAATGTCAGCATCAGCACAGCAATGTCCCCATTAATGATGTCCCCATCAGAACAGCAATGTCCCCATCAGCGGAGTCCCCATTAGCAGCTGATGGGGACACCACTGATGGGGACACTGCCTTTGGGGACGCGGTTGATGGGGACACCCGTGTCCCTATCAGTGGTGTCCCCATCAGAACAGCAATGTCCCCATCAGAATGGGGACGCTGATGGGGACATTGCTGTACTGATGGGGACACCATTGATGTGAGAGGGGGCAAAATAAGATATATACAATTTTGCTCCACAGGTGGGGAAAGTGGAATATCGATAAAGAGGGGAAAATGGAATATATACAGAGGGGGCAAAATGGATATAAATAGAGGGGCCCTGTATATATCCATTTTGCCCCCTCTGTATATACTCCATAATCATTTATCCCCTGTGTGTATATATTGCATTTTTGCCCCCTCTGTTATCTGTTTAATTTTTTTTCCATTTTTTTTGCCTTTTTTTCTTATTGAAATATATTTTTGTTCCCCATTGGTCCCCTGTGGAGGATTTCTTGCCTGACATTTAGTTCCATGCCAGGTGCCCCCCTGTGAGTTATAGCCAGGCAGTGGTGGTGTGCACATTTAAAAAAAAAATACTTACCTCGTCAGACTGCTCCGCTCCCGCCTTCTTGCTCTTGCTTGCAGCCCACAATCCTGTCTTCCAGCGTGCGTTGTGTGATCCCGCGAGACCTGGCTGGCGCGATATCACAGCGCCACCAGGCCTGAATGGGTGGAGGCGGAGCCCGAATGGATGGAGGCAGGGCTGGGGTTGGTGGGGCGGCGCAACTACTCACAGAGGCCGGGGGCCCAAGCGACCAGCCATTTACATAAAAATGTTAAAATTACTTGCGATGGGGCGACGGAGCTGCGGGCGGGCCGGATCGAACGCACAATCGGGCCGGATGTGGCCCGCGGGCCGGGGTTTGGAGACCCCTGCAATAGAGCATCTTTGGGATGTGGTGGAATGGGAGCTTCGTGCCCAGGATGTGCATCCCTCAAATCTCCATCAACTGCAAGATGCTATCCTATCAATATGGGCCAACATTTCTAAAGAATGCTATCAGCACCTTGTTGAATCAATGCCACGTAGAATTAAGGCAGTTCTGAAGGCAGAAGGGAGTCCAACACTGTATTAGTATGGTGTTCCTAATAATTCTTTAGGTGAGTGTATCTTGGCCATTCAAATGAATGGACAGCTATTTGAGATATGAACAAGATTTGGTCCACCAGAGCAGGAATAGGAAAAGGAGGACAAAAGGACTGAACAATTTAGTATACTAGGGCAAGCGGTGGACCACAATACTACTTCTGTTTATTGGTGCATGTCCTTCACAACCCTCCTGCCATGGGTTTCATCAAGTATTACAGATGTTTTCTTCCTCGTCTTTCTTCTTTGCTCATCATATCTCAAGATCTCAAAATGTGTGGCGTGAGATATACAGCTTTCCAAAAAAAAAAATAATGACTTCACAAAATCCTGGTACTACATATTTCTATATGCGACCATTGTGAGTAGCACCATTGATGGTTTTGCTAGCATGTCGCTAGAGATGAGCGAATTTCTTGAAAATTACTTCGTCACGAAGCACATTTTTTTGTAAGTAGTGGGTGCCCCCGTCATCGTGCACCTCAGATGCCACGTTCATATATGATCGCTGCATCTGAGTGTAAAATCAACAATAAAAAAAAAAGGAATTAAACTTACCGCCTCCATTTACTCGCGACGGGCCGGCTGCCGCAATCTTACTTGAAGATCTTGTCCGAAATCCTGTGCGGTGCGAGATTATGTCATCACGCCGGCTAGCATGATGATGTAATCTCGCGCCGCACTGGATTTCGGCCGAGATCTTCAAGGAGGCTGGCGGCCCGTCGCGAACAAATGGAGGAGGTAAGTTAGAATTTTTTTTGTTTTTTCTACTATTTCAGGTTAAATCTATTTGCTGACACGAAGCATGAGGAAATTTGGCTTCTAGGCAAATTGAATTTATCCTGAATTTTGGATCAAATTCCACTTCGTTGGATTCGATTCGCTCATCTCTACATGTCGCCATATTGTAAGTCTTTAATCTAATTCGAACAAAGGTATGACTGGTCTCATCTGTAAATCCAAAGATAGAGACAGCACTCACAATCTAGGATCAAAGCAGGACTGGTGCAAGGATTTTTGCCACCCTAGGCATAAGCTAATTTTGCCGCCCCCTTGATTCCGCCCATTGACAGGGAAGTTGTCTCCTAGGCGCAGTATGGGCTTTGTCCAGTAGAGGTCACTGTTTCTTCTTGTGTCGCACTATACATGCCTATCTGCCTGCAGCCCGCTTTCTGCTGTGTGTGAGGAGTCGGTGATACTTCCGCAGTGCAGCTAGCAGTCCGTACCCCATAGAGACGGGGATGCCACAGGTTGCAGGGGGTGAGCGGCGGGCAGGGCCGGCGCCACCCATAAGCAAAGTAGGCCACCGCTGGCGCCCCTAGCAAGAGTGCGCTCTACGCGGTGGCCTACTTTGCTTATGGGTGGCACCGGCCCTGGATCAAAGGTAGGTTCTTCATAAAGAATTTCTCAGTACATTCAACCCGTTTCGGAGCCCTATTGTATCACTCCCTTCCCTCACAAGTACAAGAACAACAGAGCAACTCACTTAATGCACTTTGCGTGTGATAACAGGACACTGAAATGGTCACAGCACATATGTAAGGGAGTGGTTAATTCCATCACATCAGCCCGGTACAAAAAAAAAATATGTTGGTAAGGCTGATTAGTCAGCCTGCATTTGTGGGAGGGGTGGAGGCTCTTCATATACGAGCCACAGCCTCACTCACAGGCGTGTGTTCTCAGGTGCACAGGCCGCATGTTACCTTGTCCGTCCAGGTTCAGCCACGGCTGATACTATATGTTTTTGTCTTGTTACCTGGATCGCCCAGGCCGAGTTACATGTTATGTGTTACCTGGATCGCCCAGGCCGAGTTAAATGTTGTATGCCACCTGGATCGCCCAGGCCGAGTTACATGTTATGTGTTACCTGGATCGTCCAGGTTCAGCCACTGCAGATCACGGCTATGTCATTTGTCTTGTTACCTGGATTGCCCAGGCCGAGTTAAATGTTGTATGTCACCTGGATCGTCCAGGCCACGTTAAATGTTGTATGTCACCTGGATCGCCCAGGCCACGTTAAATGTTGTATGTCACCTGGATCGTCCAGGCCACGTTAAATGTTGTATGTCACCTGGATCGTCCAGGCCACGTTAAATGTTGTATGTCACCTGGATCGCCCAGGCCGAGTTAAATGTTGTATGTCACCTGGATCGTCCAGGCCACGTTAAATGTTGTTTGTGGTCGTGGCCACCAGGTACGTACCTGACCCTACCTGGGATACCTAACCCTAAGCGGTCAGAGTTGTGCCGCAACCGCGTCGTGGAGGGACGCCTGAAAGAGGGCATCCCCTTTGAGAGTAGCAGGAAAAGGGGGCTGGGTGGGGGGAGAACTCTGGACGCCGTACACGTGTGGGAGGGCGCCGGCCGCTGATGTAGGCAGCCAAGCCCCTCCCACAAATACAGGCCAATGAATCGGCCTTACACTTGTGGTCGTGGCCACCAGGTACATACCTGACCCTACCTGGGATACCTAACCCTAAGTGGTCATAGTTGTGCCGCAACCGCGTTGTGGAGGGACGCCTGAAAGAGGGCAAAAGACATACTGATAGGCAAAAGTAATTTATTGCAACGTTATTACAACGCCAGGTTCTGAAAAGCTGTTGACATTTCAGTATCGGGGTGAGGTATGTAACGGGTGAAACATGCCGAGTGCCAACGCCCTAATTTCTGAATGACGTGTGCTGGTACTTGATTCTTGGATGCTGCAGACGCAGCGCCTATGCGGAACGAATGTCCTGAAATAGTGGAGGGGTCGCAGCCCAGGCTGGCCACCAGTGACCTGACGTGGGATACGAACTGATGGGTGGTGAGTGGAACCACCCCGAAGGGCAACAGTGGACTGTTAGGCCCAGACCCCGACAAGGCGGACCGTAGCTGACGGAGCACCGTGACGGGACAGGGGGGCCCACCTGGGAGGTCTTGGACGTCCTGAGCAGTAACGTGAACCCTACGGTGTTCTGGACCAGCTGGCTGACCGTGAGGAACTTGCTACTGCCGGAAGAACAAGTGAACTCCCCAGGCCTCAGAAAGCCGTAAAAGGCTAAATAGATGGCAGATTTGAGTACCAGGCTGGGCAAAACCCCAAAAGGATTACTGTCCAGGACGTCGGATAGATTGCGAAAAAGGGGCCCGGTGACCGCTTGCCCACGCCCTTGGCCTTGACGTCCGCATTTGCTTAAGCCCTTGAGTGCGGCTTTGACAGCGTGCATGGCGAACACTGATGGTCGTTCGGGATGACTAACAGAGAGGAAATGTTGTACACCCGCTAGGTACGACCTCACCGTACTGTAGGAGAGCTTGTGCACTGAGTGGCAGTAGCCAATGAACTCCAGGATGTGATCTGGAAAACTGGATTCCCCCTGAGGACATTCCCCCTGGAACCTGCGGAACATCTTCCACCCGGTGTGGTACGCTCTGGTCGTGTTGGGCGAGAGGGAATTGCGAATCAGAGCGTGGGCCGTCTCAAGGTGGTCGATTACGCTAACATTAAGGACTCGTGAGGAGGAACGGTGGCGCCTGTCGCATCTGCCTCTGGCATGATCTGAAAGAAACGGGAAAAGTTAGCCCTCGACAAGGCGTCGGCAGCCAAGTTTCGCTCACCTGGCACATGCGCGCTATGAACGTGGAAATGGTGGTGTAGGGAGAGCTGTACTAACCGTCTAAGGAAGCACATGACATGGCTTGACTTTGATGACCCACATGCTATGATGTCTACCACGGCTGCGTTGTCAGTCACAAACAGGACGGACTGATTCGCCCAAAGACTGCCCCATATGTGAGCAGCTACCACAATGGGGTACAGCTCGAACAGTGCCGAGGTTTGGAGGAATCCTGGGATTAGTTCCGCCTCGGCAGGCCATCCGTCTGCGACCCAGTGAGTGCCAAGACTAAGGGGGACTGACACGACAGCTCGGGAACGAATAGGGACACCCCGTTCCACTGGTCCAGAAAATGGTCCCACATACGGAGATCCGCTAAGGCCTGACTGTCCAGACGCAATGGGCTGTCCTGTTCTGGGGCGGTGCTTAAGAGCGCCAGCAGGCGGGATATGAACGTTCTGCCCTGCGGAATGATGCGCATGGCAAAATTTAACATGCCCAGTAACGACTGAAGATCAGTCTTAGTGACCACTGACGTGACTGAAAACCTGTGGATCACTTCTCTGACTCTCGTTAGCTTGTCCGCAGGTAACCTGGCTAACATGCATTGGGAGTCTAACTCGATGCCCAGAAAGGTGATCTCGGTGGACGGGCCCTCTACTTTCTTGGAAGAAACTGGTACCCCCAACTGGGAGAAACACCTTAGCAGCTTCCCCAGCCCCAGAGGAGCAGCCCCTGGCCTCTCAATCAGCAGGAAGTCATCTAAGTAATGGATGACGAATTCGCAGCGAACCTTGTGTACCAGAACCCAGTGAAGGGCTTGAGCCAGCTGATCGAAGAGCCAGGGGCTGCTCCTGGAACCAAAGGTGAGTTTTGTCGCGAAATAATACAGGCCTCTCCACCTGATACCGTGCCATTGCCAGAGTGCTGGCATGATGGGGAGCAATTTAAAGGCGTCCGATATATCTGCTTTGGACAACACGGACCCGGGACCTGTCTTCATGATGATGGCGATGGCCTGGTCTATAGAAGAATACCTCATACCAACTTCTTCCGAAGGAATGAGGGAGTTGAGGCTGGGGACCTGGGAGCCATGTGGGGCAGACAAGTCAATGATGAGTCTCTCCTTCTTACTGAACTTGCCTGTGAAGACCCCCACAGGACTGACTCTCCACCGTTGAAATGGGGGCACTTCGAAAGGACCAATTAAGAACCCTTTGTCTAACTCGGACTCTATGAGTGTGTCTACTGAGCCAGGATTCCTTTCGGCTGACTGAAGGTTCCTACACTCGTGTGTGACCTCTGGGGTCGTGATTAACCCCGTGTGGAAACCCTCATGAAACCCTGATACCAGAAACTGCACAAACCCTGGATTATGATGACCTTGCAATTGTAGCTGTAGACGACTAGTATTGACCACGCTCATGTAATTCTTCACCGATTTTAATGAGCAAGCTACTCGGGGGTGGGCCCTGAAGCAGTTGGTACAGATATGCAACAAACGGCATTGCCCGAAATTACAAGACGCGTAATTAAAATTGTTGCATATCTGGGCCCTACCTAACTGGACAATGGGTCGTCCTAGTTTATCTACCGAATTGGGGGGTCTGAAGATGTCGAGTGGTCCCGCAGAAGAGCCGGAGGGGTATGATGTCGTGCTGACAGCCGACTTATGGCACCACTCTACTGAGTGGAAGATAGACTGACAGGCAGAACAGGAGGGAGCTTTCAGGCCTGCAAAGTGTCTGCAGAACAACTCTGTGTCCAAGACGGACCAGTCTGGGACATGTTGAAATTGGGACAGGGCCGCAGCTGCTTTGGCTGAGAACGAACAGTGGTAATCATAGAACGCGTTCCCACCATACCTATGACCCAATTCTGTGACCCGAAAGAGGTACAGGTTCTAGTTCTACTAGTTCCTCCCTCCTGTCCGGCCTGGCAGTACAAATGACGTCCCTGAAAAGGCTGAAAGCCATGACGAACTCTGGAATGTTCAATTTGCGATTGAGCTGGTGGTCGCGGCTTCTCAGGACCACCGACACTTCCCCGCAAGCTATGACCTTGTTGTCGGAAAGGTCCCTGGAGGCTATTAGTAGGGAAGCGAGATTGACATCCCTACCCTCTAGGATGTCCTTTCTGATGCTGATGGGGACAAAATGAGACGGAGTCACGTTGGGGACTGGCTGGGCAGTGCGAATGTCTGCCGCGGCAGAGGTGGAGGCGACCGGAGGCTCGGGTGAAGAGACCGACACTGCTGAGTTGTGAGCCTCGACTGACTCTAGTCTAGCCTGTATGGACGTGACGGCCGACGTCAAATTGTTCAGCATGAGGTGTAATTGGGCCAGCGATGTTTGTATCGTGGTTGCGGGGGGATCACCGCTGCTGGGCACCAGGGAGTCTTTCCATAGCCGGTATAGCTCCGCTTTTCTGGCAGATGCCGGGAAAGGAACGCCCCGCCTCGTCAGCTCCGCCATCAGCTTGGGAATAGTCCAAGCACGCAGGGATAGCGTACTGCCCCCTTCGGACGACCCTGCAGCGTTTTCATGCACTGATGCTTCCATAATGTCAGACGCGTGCGACATCGCAGCTGTGGAAACAATAACGCAAGGTGACCGACTACCCTGGGCGACCACCCGTGTCCGTGAAGCTGTTTGACAACGTGGTAGAAAAGGTGCACTGTCCCTGTGAAGCACGCACACTAACCCCAGAAAGGCCGTGAAAGAGTGGCCAGGAACCGCCACCCGGAAGTACACGCTAGGAGACCTGACTTACTTACCAACTGAGGAACTCTGCGCTCAAAACCCCGCGGATGTTTTTTTTTTTGAAAAAGGAACAACCTGGACATAAAACAGTGCATGAGACCACTCCCTTGCTAACGATCAATACCTCCCGCCACTGGTGTGAACCCCCACTACCTTGTTCAAAAGAAAACTCGAGTGAAATCCTAGGCTGACTTCTCTTGTTTTTTTTTTGTTTTTTTCTCTCAGACCTGGGAAACAAACAACACAAAGAAACCAGTCAATGCACGAGGTACAACTGATGGAGCACAAGCTGTGAGCTGTGAATTTGATCAATGGATGGGGGCGGCATTGATTGACGTTGTCCACCCCCTGTCTCTGTCTGTCGTTTGTGGTGAACCCCTACCTACCTAAGCAGCACGGCGGCCCGTGCCAGACTTTAGGTGTGCGCGAGGCGCGGGCCATTGCGTCCCCCACCGTGCTCCACTGTGAACCGCGTGGGGAGCGCGGAGCTCCCTGGCACCGAGGACCAAGTGGGGGGATACCTTTGAGCAACGGCTCGCGCCTCACGCAACACAATTTTGTGCCACGTGGAGAGCTAACGCGAGTCCCTGGCAGGGTGCGCAGTGCGGGGGGGCCCCTTGCGTTCGAGGGCTGGCCCGCCCGCCGGCTGAGCACTCCTGCCGCGTGGGGAGCCGTGCAGCCCTCAGGCATGAACCGACACAGGGAGGGCCCCCGGTGGTGAGGGCCTATCCTCGCCGATAACGGAATGCCGCGTGGGGGGCCTCACCGGTCCCTGGTGGAGTGCTCAGTGCGAGGGTGCCCTCCTGCCGTCTGAGGGCCGACCCTCCGCCGGCTGAGCGCCTCCACCGCGTGGGGAAACGGCGTTGCCCCCTGGCATGATTTGGAACAGGGGGAAGCTTAACATGACGCAGCCTTCCCCCTTTTACCAATTAACAACGTGCCGCGTGGGAGGCCCACCGCTCCCTGGTGGAGTGCTCAGTGCGGTGGTGCCCCCCTTTTTCAGAGGGGCCGACCCACCGCCGGCTGGGCATCTCCACCGCGTGGGGACACGGTGGTGCCTCCTGGCTTGGACAGAGACGGGGGGGGGGGGGGGCCTGTGTGGCCTTGCCCCATCCCGATTGTGGCAAGGAGGGGCCACATGGAGCCGCCCCGCTCCCCGACAGAGCGCTCATGGCAGGGGCGCCTCCCCCCAACTGGCCGCTGAGGGGCACGCCCACCACGTGGGGGAGCGGGCAGCACCGGCTGAACATGGAGCGTGGGAGGTGGCCTGAAGAGGTGGACGGGGGGCGGCCTCTCCTGGCCGTGGGCCCCGCCCCCCGTTGGCGAGCGACCACCACGCCCGACCTAAGCGGCGGAGGGGGGAGCGCCGTCTCCGTCGGCTCCACCACCTCCGTCGGACGAACGAAGTGCCGCCGCCCACGGGCGGGAGGGAACCCTCTACCGTCGAGACCCCGCTCCCCCGTTGCCAACCTCTGCCGGAGCCCCCGCCCGCTGTGAGCGGAGAACGAGGGCATGTGAAGTGGTCCGGAGCGTGGGACCCGCTTACCAACGGGGCCGACCGCACCACAGGACATCGACTTACCTGGCCTGTTCGGCAGGACTGTCAGGTACAACGCACGCTCCGGAACTCTAGAACTCTGTACGCCGTACACGTGTGGGAGGGCGCCGGCCGCTGATGTAGGCAGCCAAGCCCCTCCCACAAATACAGGCCAATGAATCGGCCTTACACATGTCACCTGGATCACCCAGGCCACGTTAAATGTTGTATGTCACCTGGATCGCCCAGGCCACGTTAAATGTTGTATGTCACCTGGATCGTCCAGGCCACGTTAAATGTTGTATGTCACCTGGATCGTCCAGGCCACGTTAAATGTTGTATGTCACCTGGATCGCCCATGCCGAGTTAAATGTTGTATGTCACCTGGATCGTCCAGGCCACGTTAAATGTTGTATGTCACCTGGATCGCCCAGGCCGAGTTAAATGTTGTATGTCACCTGGATCGCCTAGGTTCAGCTACTGCAGATACCATGCTATGTCATTTGTCTTGTTACCTGGTTCGCCCAGGACAAGCTAAACGTTGGGTGACTACTGGACCGTCAGGTTCAGCCGCTGCTGATACTACGCTATATGTCATGTTTTGTTGTTAGAATAAGTCTCTGCCATACCCCACTCTATCGGTATATCGGGTTTACTCTACTCGCACCCAGAGCTGCGTTCACACGTCCTATACTACTACAGGTTCTTTCCAGGCCCATTTCAAGAACTGCATTCATGTCGCTGTTACATTTATGTTATGCTCCGTTCACAACCAGAGCTGCTGTCATACCAAATTTCATGCTCTGCTTATACCCAGAGTTGTGTTCACACTTATACTGCTACACCAGGTCGTATACCCCACTCACCAAAGCCGCTTTCCATGTCTGCTGTCACATCAAGTTAATATTCCGAGCACATCCAAAGCTGCGTCCGCATGTCTGCCTTTACATCTTGTCCTATACTCCATTCACTACTAGAGCTGCGTTCACGTGTCTGCTTTTGCATCACGTCAATACTCTGCTCACTTTCAAATTGCATTCATACGTCTGCTTATACCATGCTTTTCATGCGCTACCCATACTCGGAGCTGCGCCCATACCATGTTTTTTAGGTACCACTCGCATCCAAAGCTCCATTCACCCATTTGTTACATCATGTGTTGTACTCTGCTTCCACTCAAAGCTGCATTCTCCTGTTCATTGCTACGTCATGGTTTTACTCAATAGTCTCACCGGGGCAGTCTGCACCCACCGCTCTGGTTCTTTAATCCTGGCTCATATTCACTCAGACTGGTCTCCTTTTATTTCTGGTTCGTATTTACTTAGATTGGTGAACTGAGGCAGGAGACCAAACAGCTCCTCAGCGGAGGTCAGTCGGCCAATAGGAGTAAGTTTCCTGCTATGTTTTCACAAGCTGTTCATTTGTTTGTCACGATAAGAGACTTCTCTTAGCGAACTTGCAATGACTCAGGCTCTTGTTTTTCTCCCATCTCTGTTTCAATTTCATGTTTACGTTTATGGTTCGCGGTGGTTAGTGTTATGTATGCACGTGCTTCGGATTTCTAATGTCTATATTTTCAACGCCTGTTGGCAGTTATGTTCCTTAGGCCACCTTCTAGCCAATCTAATCATTCAAGCCTCTGCTTATCCTATCAGGTCCGGCTTACGTTTTAATTACTTATCGTCACCGCAACATCATCCCTCTGGCTTCGGGGGCCTCTGGCTTCGGGGGCCCTATGATTGATCCGGCCTCATGGCTCTGGGGGCCCCTTGACCGTTTTTCATGTTTTGTTTTGTTTGTTAGGGGTACGACATGGTTGTAGGCTGGTTAGTGTCCCAGGTTTGCTGTTGGAGGGGGTCATGGTTATGCGAGTCCCCAAGGCATTCTGGTGCTGCATAAGTGGTTTAAAAAAAACAAAAAACATAAGAGGCTCGCCCGAGTGGCTCTTCGCTTATAGGACCTCACGATTGGCACCGACACTTGTAGTTCGCACGGCCATCTGATACTTTTTTCCGCCATAAGAGTCTCGCACGCATGGCTCCCGCCATAAGAGACTCGCACGCATGGCTCCTGCCATAAGGGACTCGCACGCATGGCTCCAGCTATAAGGGACTCGCACGCATGGCTCCCGCCATAAGGGACTCGCACGCATGGCTCCCGTCATAAGGGACTCGCACGCATGGCTCCCGCCATAAGGGACTCGCACGCATGGCTCCCACCATAAGGGACTCGCACGCATGGCTCCCGCCATAAGGGACTCGCACGCATGGCTCCCGCCATAAGGGATTCACACGCATGGCTCCCGCCATAAGGGACTCGCACGCATGGCTCCCGCCATAAGGGACTCGCACGCATGGCTCCCGCCATAAGGGACTCGCTGGAGTGGCTCTTGGCTTAGTGGATTTCACAATTGTCATCGACATTGGTAGGTCATACGGCCATCTGATACTATTTTCCATGGCACACCTTTCAGAAGTTTTCTTTTGTTTATTTATATTTTACAGATTAGTACTTGCGGTTCATTTCAGCCTCATTTCATTAAGAAGCTTTACCCCATGTCATTGTCTTTCTAGGTTATCGAATCCCGGTTGATTACTAAACCCGTCGGGTTAAGCCCCAATCTTTTCCCCAGCCGTCCTCAATTCTAAGGTTTGCACCCCGGCGGCTGCCCGGCCCCATGGCCCCCTGGTGGTTGCTTCGGCCCCATGGCTTCAGGGGTCCAACCAATGGTTGTCTGTGCAGCTATGTTTTTGGTTTTGAATGACTCACATCTTTATCTGCTTGCCAACTTATGTTATTTAGGTTTCATTTTAGTTAATGTCCGTTATTATCTCCATTTTCTGTCACGTTTCCCTTCGTCTTTTCAGGTCATGCAGTTGAATTCATGTTGGGGGTCACCTTCCATGTTGGTCAGGTCTCGTTCCTAACTATATTTTGCCTTGCATGTTATTCAGGCCACGTAGTTTATCTTAGGTATCGCCTGCCATATCGGTCAGGCTCATGGTTTAATTTCACCTGCACTTTATTCAGGTCACTTATTATAGTCATAATTTCTTGATAAAAAAAAAATAACTCTGTCCCATGGCTTCGGGGGCCCGACGACTGCTTCGGCCCCATGGCTTCGGGGGCCCGACGACTACTTCTGCCCCATGGCTTCGGGGGCCCGACGACTGCTTCGGCCCCATGGCTTCGGGGGCCCGATGATGGCTTCGGCCCCATGGCTTCGGGGGCCCGATGACGGTTTCGGCCCCATGGCTTCAGGGGGCCCGACGACGGCTTCGGCCCCATGGCTTCGGGGGCCCGATGACGGCTTCGGCCCCATGGCTTCAGGGGCCCGATGACTGTTTTCAGTCCTGCTGGGCTGATTGCCTAGTTGGTTGTCCATCTGTGCATCTGGGCTGATTTGGCCCCTATGTATCACATACATACCTGCTTCCCTAATTTCCTAATAATCCATGTTGATCGCTCACTTTATGTTTTGACCGCAAGCTGGTCCGGTTCGCCCTACAGCATCATTGTCATGTCTTACGCAGATATTTTGTCTTGCTTTAATTGTTCATGCTTTCGTTCAGGTCCTGCCTGAACGAAAGCATGAACAAGTAGGGTAATTCCCTCTAGCATTTCAGTCTCCGATCGTAGTCGACCATATCTTGTCAACCAGGTCCCCGCGCAAAGTCTTTGCCTTTTTACCACGACTAGGAATTCATTTTCGCCGGTAGCTTCATTGCAATTGCATTCCCTCACTCATGGGAGGTCATAGACAGAATCTTGTATATTATGGCTTCGTAGCTTCTTGACGCACTAACCTCAGACTCTCTACAACCACGTTAAATCGTGTTTTGGACAAGGTTCAGCATTTCCTCACAGTAGAAGATTCAGATAGTAGGTCGGTCTTCTCGTCTCAAGCGTTAAAACAATTCTCAGGGGCACACAGTAGAACAACGCGCGGACCACGGCTAGCAGATAGCTGTTGTCTGGGTGAACTATTCAAGGATTCTCTTCCTATCTACATAGTTCTTTTTGGCCCTCATTCCTGCATAGTCTAGGCAGTTAGGTTTCGGTCCCACAATCTCCTGAGGCTAGGGCATTGCCAGTACTCCCTAGAACCAAAACTTTACAAGGTTCAGTTGGTTTTCATGATCCATTTCACAACGTATCCTGCCGCTTTGGGGCAGTATCCGCAATATTGAGCATCATGTCTCTGGCCTCGTCATCCACAAGATGGGTTGTAGGTCTCCTTCTGGCCTTGCCTCATACACCCCGAATTTTTCGCTCTAGATCCCTGACGCCTTGCAGTTGGCTTGGGGATTAGTTTGCACATGCCATTAGAGTTCCTTTTCTACTCTACTTGGCTTGGTTTTTGCCCACTTACAGGCCTACCCACGATCATGGCTTAGGGCACACAACAAGCCATTTAGTCAGATTAGCTAAGACACGCCTAGCTCGGTTAGGTTGTTCCCGTTGTTTCTCTCCCTAGGGTTCTTCGGATATCTCTTGGCCGTAGTCATGACCACAAGTTGGTAAGGCTGATTAGTCAGCCTGCATTTGTCGGAGGGGCGGAGGCTCTTCATATACGAGCCACAGCCTCACTCACAGGCGTGTGTTCTCAGGTGCCCCACCCTCCCTCCCTTATCTTCTCATTTCTACAGGGTATGCCCACTTACAGGCCTACCCACGATCATGGCTTAGGGCACACAACAAGCCATTTAGTCAGATTAGCTAAGACACGCCTAGCTCGGTTAGGTTGTTCCCGTTGTTTCTCTCCCTAGGGTTCTTCGGATATCTCTTGGCCGTAGCCATGACCACAAATATATATATACAGTTGCAAGAAAAAGTATGTCAACCCTTTGGAATGATATGGATTTCTGCACAAATTGGTTATAAAACGTGATCTGACCTTCATCTAAGTCACAACAATAGACAATCACAGTCTGCTTAAACTAATAACACACAAAGAATTAAATGTTACCATGTTTTTATTGAACACACCATGTAAACATTCACAGTGCAGGTGGAAAAAATATGAGAACCCTTGGATTTAATAACTGGTTGAACCTCATTTGGCAGCAATAACTTCAACCAAACGTTTCCTGTAGTTGCAGATCAGACGTGCACAACGGTCAGGAGTAATTCTTGACCATTCCTCTTTACAGAACTGTTTCAGTTCAGCAATATTCTTGGGATGTCTGGGGTGAATCGCTTTCTTGAGGTCATGCCACAGCATCTCAATCGGGTTGAGGTCAGGACTCTGACTGGGCCACTCTAGAAGGCGTATTTTCTTCTGTTTAAGCCATTCTGTTGTTGATTTACTTCTATGCTTTGGGGCGTTGTCCTGTTGCAACACCCATCTTCTGTTGAACCTCAGCTGGTGGACAGATGGCCTTAAGTTCTCCTGCAAAATGTCTTGATAAACTTGGGAATTCATTTTTCCTTCGATGATAGCAATCCGTCCAGGCCCTTACGCAGCAAAACAGCCCCAAACCATGATGCCCCCACCACCATACTTCACAGTTGGGATGAGGTTTTGATGTTGGTGTGCTGTGCCTGTTTTTCTCCACACATAGTGTTGTGTGTTTCTTCCAAACAACTCAACTTTGGTTTCATCTGTCCACAGAATATTTTGCCAGTACTGCTCTGGAACATCCAGGTGCTCTTGTGCAAACTGTAAACGTGCAGCAATGTTTTTTTTTGGACACCAGTGGCTTCCTCTGTGGCATCCTCCCATGAAATCCATTCTTGTTTAGTGTTTTACGTATCGTATATTCGCTAACAGGGATGTTAGCATATGCCAGAGACTTCTGTAAGTCTTTAGCTGACACTCTAGGATTCTTCTTCACCGCATTGAGCAGTCTGCGCTGTGCTCTTGCAGTCATCTTTACAGGACGGCCACTCCTAGGGAGAGTAGCAGCAGTGCTGAACTTTCTCCATTTATAGACAATTTTTCTTTCCATGGACTGATGAACAGCAAGGCTTTTGGAGATACTTTTATAACGCTTTCCAGCTGTCACAGCCAGACAGCTGAGAAGCGCTCACAGGAGCTTCTCAGATCCTCCTCCTTGAATTTCTTTGTTTTGGTTTAGTTTCTCATCTCGTTAGTCTATCTCAGCTGTCATGCAGTTGGACTGATTGCTACCCTTTAAGTTCCTCCCCATAATGCAGTAGTGTGCGGCTGATACAACTTCCTGGAGTGTGTGTGCATGCTGTTCCCAGTTCCCAGTTCTCAGTTCCCAGTTCCCAGTCCTCAGTCGTCAGTCGTCTGCAAGATAAGTGCTGTTTATGTATTTATGATTTTGTCTTTTCTGGATCCAGGTGACCCTGACTCCCTCCGTATCAGTGTAGGGAGCCGGTGGTCGTGTCCCTTCACTATTGTAGGGTCTTCAGGTAATAGATAGCCGAGGAACGTGGATATGCGGCCATCCACCTTTGGGGTGTTCGCATAGGCTGAGCAGTGAGGGAGAGCGGCAGGTCTATTGCAGGGGTCTCCCTTTGTTCCTTAGTTGTGGATCCAGAGAGACATTGTTTATATGGTATTGTCTTGTTTCCTGTACACCATCCGTGACATTATCAGCCGCCAAAACCGTCTCAAGCATGGATCCGGTTTCACTTTTGGCTGAACGCTTTCAGGGTCTTTTTTTGGAGGTAGCTGATCTCCGTAAAACTTTTTCTCAGTTTCAAGTGACCGGTTCAGCTTGCGTTCATGGAGTTTGTGCTGAGCCTAAGATCTCGCTCCCGAATACGTTCTCCGGGGGTAGTGAGAATTTTGTGCGTTTTAGAGAGGCTTGCAAACTCCATTTTCGCCTTCTTCCCCATTCTTCTGGTGATGAAGAACGGAGGGTGGGGATCATCATATCGCTGCTCAGGGGTAACGCTCAGTCCTGGGCCTTTTCGCTGCCGGAGGGGGCACGGCCCCTTCGTTCAGTGGATGAATTCTTTTTAGCCCTGGGTCAGATATATGATGATCCGGATCGTATTGCTCTGGCTGAGTCTAGACTACGTCTGTTATGCCAGGGTAAACAATCCGCAGAGATATACTGTTCAGAATTTCGGAGATGGGCAGCAGATACGGGTTGGAATGATGCTGCACTCCGAAGTCAATTTTGCTATGGTCTTTCAGAGGGATTGAAAGATGCATTTGCCTTTCATGAAAGACCTACCTCCTTGGATTCTGCTATGTCTCAGGCTGTTCGTATTGACAGGCGTCTTAGAGAGAGAGGAGAGATCTCTCCTTCCTGTCATACTCAGTCCCGCGACAGTGCAGCGGTCTCATTCTGTGCACAGGGGTCTCAGTCGCTGTCAGCCCCTTCTGAGCAGGAGTCCATGCAGCTGGGGTTGATTGCCTCTGACAATAGAAGATTCAGACCGCAGGGGAGGGTTTGTTTTTGTTGTGGAGGTATAAATCATCTGGCAAATGTTTGTCCCTCTAGGAGATTCAGGCAGTTTTCTGGGAGTAATAAAGAGACAAAAAGGAAAAAATCTTTTAAAAATGTTCCGTCTGTTACTATTGGCAGGGTTGAGGCGGAAATTGAACGTTTTCCGTTTGCTTGTAGTTCCCGTTTTGTCCTGCCTGCTAGGGTGGCGCTAGAGAGCAAGAGCATTTTTTGTGAGATTTTTGTGGATAGTGGAGCAGCTGTCAACCTCATTGATAATCAATTTGCAATAACTCATGGTTTCCAGGTATGCACTTTGGGAAAGGATATTCCTGTTTTTGCTATTGATTCAGCTCCACTTTCTCAGAAATCATTAAAGGGCATAGTTCACAATATCCGTTTAATTGTGAGTGATGCTCATGTTGAGGATGTGTCATGTTTCGTCCTTAGCGGTTTGCCTACTCCTCTAGTGTTGGGGCTACCATGGCTCACTAAACATAACCCCACCATTGATTGGCAAGCGAGGCAAATAAATGGTTGGAGTAACTTTTGCAGTGAGAATTGCCTCATAACATCTGTTTCTGAGGTTTCTACTAAGACTGTACCACCTTTCCTCTCTGAATTTTTGGATGTCTTCTCTGAGAGTGGAGTTCAGGGTTTACCTCCGCACAGGGAGTATGATTGCCCTATTAATCTCATCCCAGGCGCCAAGCTGCCTAAATCTCGTTTATACAATCTCTCCCAACCTGAGAGGGTCGCTATGCGGGCTTATATCTCTGAGAGTCTGAGAAAAGGACACATACGACCCTCGAAGTCACCTGTTGCCGCTGGTTTTTTCTTTGTTAAGAAAAAAGATGGTTCTTTAAGACCTTGTCTGGATTTCAGGGAGCTGAACAGTATCACTATTCGTGATCCTTATCCGCTTCCTCTGATCCCGGACCTGTTTAACCAGGTTGTTGAGGCTAAAGTCTTTTCCAAATTGGACCTAAGAGGGGCATACAACCTGGTTAGGGTCAGAGAAGGAGACGAATGGAAGACGGCTTTCAATACCCCTGAGGGCCATTTTGAGAATTTGGTTATGCCTTTTGGTTTGATGAATGCCCCAGCCGTTTTTCAGCATTTCGTCAACAGCATTTTTTATCATTTAATGGGAAAATTTGTATTAGTGTATTTGGATGACATTTTGATTTTTTCTCCTGATTTCAAGACTCATAAGGAACACTTACTGTCACGAGGGTGTCGAGGACCACGCCTGACTCCGTTATACCCGGGGTCAGGAAGTCGCAGCGGTTGGCTGCACGCTCTATTTAAGATAGGGCTGTTTTCCTTATGGTAGCTTTCTGGGTTTGCTTAGCAAACCCTTTTGGCTCACTCAGGGATCCGTAGCTCCTTCTCCTCAGCTGTTCCTTGTCCAGCACTCCCAGACCTCCTTATATTTCTCTCTCACACTTCTCTGGTTGCCAGAGATAGAGCTTCCTGCCTGGACATCTATTCTGACCTTCTGGAGCTGTGTTGCTGCGTTCGCTGGTAGTTGGTCCAGTACGCTACCCTCCAGATCCCTGTTGGACCTTTTTGGTTTATTGTGGTCGCCCACCTGGGTGTATGTGTTTGTATGTTTTGTCTGTCCTCTCCCTGGTGTTTCCCTCTTAGTGATAGTGGTGTGGACTAGCGATCCCACCGGCCTGTTCACTATCCAGGGCTCATATTAGGGAAAGCCAGGGTTTAGGCACGCGATCGCCGCACGGGTGAGGAACCCGTCTAGGGACGTCAGGGCAGTCAGGTGCCAGCCGCAAGGTGAGTTAGGGGTCACCACCTTTCCCTCTCCCTTGGGCAGGGCTTTCCCTGTTTTCCTCCCTGTGCGTGTCGTCGGTCGTTACATTATCTCTGGCCAATTATTTTTGTGTAGGTAAAAAAAAAATAATAATTTTACCTACTTAGAATCCAGTATGGATCAAATTGCTGCTGTATCCAAACAATTTCATGGCCTGTCTTTGGAGGTGGTAGGATTGAAGGCGTCGGTCCTCCAGCAACAGCAGCAATTACAACTGACTGCAAGCCCAGCGGTTGCTACTGGTAACCAGGTTGTTGCGGAACCCAAGGTCCCTCTCCCTGACAGATTTTCTGGGGGAAGGGACATGTTTTTGACATTCCGTGAGGCCTGTAAGTTATATTTTAAACTGCGCCCTTACTCCTCTGGTAATGAAGATCAGCGGGTGGGGGTTGTTATTTCCCTGCTGCAGGGGAATCCGCAGTCCTGGGCGTTCTCCTTACCTACTGATTCCCAGGCTCTTCGGTCAGTGGATGAGTTTTTTGGGGCCTTGGGTCTCATATATGATGATCCTGACCGAGTCGCCCTGGCTGAATCAAGATTACGGAGACTCTTACAAGGAGAGCGGCCGGTAGAGGAGTATTGCTCTGAATTCCGTAGGTGGGCTACGGATACCCAATGGAACGACCCGGCTCTCAGGAGTCAGTTCTGCTCTGGGTTATCCGAAAGGGTTAAGGATGCGCTTGCATTACATGAGACCCCCTTTTCCCTTGATGCGGTTATGTCCCTTTCTATCCGAATAGATAGACGCCTTAGGGTCAGGTTGAAAAAACCGGAGCAATTGGTAACCCCTCCCAAGCAGCAGTTAGTCTGTACGGACTTAGACGAGCCTATGCAGCTAGGAGGAACTACTCGTCAGGTCCGTCCTCCTGAGGCTCGCCGTAGGCGTGGGGTTTGTTTTTTTTGTGGGGAGAGGGGTCATTTCATTAATGTCTGTCCTTCTTTCCTCAGAAACAAAAGACCGTCGGAAAAACTACTAACCCCAGGCTGTGTGGAGGATGTCAGCCGGGGGGTATACGTTTCCTCCATACGTACATCGCAATTTGTGTTGCCAGCGGTTATTATTTTTGGTGATAAGACGGAGACTATTTCTTTCTTTCTAGACAGTGGAGCAGGGGTAAATTTGATAGATGCCCATTTTGCCCGCACTTTGGGTTTGTCTCTCTGTACTTTACAGAGACCCATTCCCATATTCGCTATTGATTCTGCTCCCCTGTCTCAGAGAAACCTCACGCACATGGTTCATAATTTACACCTTCGGGTAGGGGACCACCATAACGAGATGCTTTCAGGTTATGTTCTGGAGGGGCTTCCCACTCCGGTAGTGCTGGGTCTTCCCTGGTTGGTAGCGCACAATCCAGTGGTGGATTGGCAGGCCAGGGAGATATTGGAGTGGAGTGAGCAGTGCAGAGAAAATTGCTTAAATAGCAATTGCTTAGTCGCCTCCATAACTACCCTACCTACATTTATTTCGGACTTTGAGGATGTTTTTTCTGAAAAGGGTTGTCAGAAGTTACCACCTCATCGTCCTTATGATTGCCCGGTTAACTTTATTCCCGGCGCAAAATTACCCAAGACCAGGTTATATAATCTTTCGGGTCCAGAGAGACAAGCCATTAAAGATTATATCTCCGAGAGCTTGGCTAAGGGACACATCAGACCCTCTTCTTCACCCGTGGCTGCAGGGTTTTTCTTCGTTAAAAAGAAAGATGGGGGCCTGCGTCCTTGCTTAGATTTTCGCGAATTAAATCAGATAACCATCCGAGACCCATACCCTCTTCCTCTCATTCCTGACCTGTTTAATCAGATTGCGGGTGCTAGGTGGTTCTCCAAACTTGATCTTAGGGGGGCCTACAATCTGATTCGTATTAAGGAGGGGGATGAGTGGAAGACAGCGTTTAACACCCCTGAGGGGCATTATGAAAATCTAGTTATGCCTTTCGGTCTGACCAATGCTCCTGCCGTCTTTCAACATTTCGTTAATGACATTTTTAGTCATCTAATCGGCAGGTTTGTGGTAATATACCTAGATGATATTTTAATTTATTCGTCCGATCTGAAAACACATGAGGTGCATGTCAGACAAGTACTGCAGGTCCTACGGACGAATGAATTATATGCTAAAATTGAAAAATGTGTCTTCGCCGTTCAGGAGATACAATTCCTGGGTTATTTTTTATCTGCGTCAGGTTTCCGTATGGGTCCTAGGAAGGTCCAGGCAATTTTAGATTGGGATCTTCCTGAGAACCTCAAAGCACTACAACGGTTCTTGGGCTTCGCGAATTTCTATAGGAAATTCATTAAAAATTATTCACTTATTGTAAAACCGCTTACTGACATCACTAGGAAGGGGACAGATTTTTCTAAATGGTCTGACGCCGCTAAAGTTGCTTTTTCCTCTCTAAAAGAGAGGTTTACCTCAGCACCTGTACTGGTCCAACCTGATGTCTCTCAGCATTTTATTGTTGAAGTCGATGCGTCAGAGGTGGGAGTGGGGGCGGTGCTGTCTCAGGGTCCGTCTCCTGGCAAATGGCGTCCTTGTGCTTTCTTTTCTAAAAAACTATCTGCAGCAGAAAAGAACTACGATATTGGCAATAGGGAACTATTAGCTATTAAACTTGCGTTTGAGGAGTGGCGTCATTTCTTAGAGGGGGCAGTCCACCCCGTCACTGTAATTACGGACCACAAAAATCTTCTGTACCTCGAATCAGCTAAGCGTCTCACCCCTAGACAGGCTAGGTGGTCGCTATTTTTTACCAGGTTTAACTTTGTGATTACCTATCGTCCTGGGGCAAAGAACACCAAGGCTGATGCACTATCTCGTTGTTTCCCTGGGGGGGGGTAATGTGAGTGATCCGGTACCCATTCTTCAAAGAGGAGTGGTTGTTTCTGCGGTACACTCTGTTTTGGAGGGGAAGGTGTTAGAGGCCCAGGGGGACGCCCCGGTCTCTTGCCCCTCAGAGAAATTGTTTGTACCGTTGAACTTACGTTTCGAATTATTAAAGGAACATCATAATTCGGCACTTGCTGTCACCCTGGTAGTAAAGCAACCTTGGAACTATTGTCTCGTCGTTTTTGGTGGCCAAGGTTGCGTCAGGATGTATTGGATTTTGTGTCTTCTTGTTCTACCTGTGCGCGCGCAAAAGTTTCACATACACGTCCTGCAGGGTCTCTATTACCACTCGTCATTCCCAATAGACCGTGGACACATCTGTCAATGGATTTTATCACTGACTTACCTTTGTCTGCGGGTAAAACAGTTATTTTGGTAGTAGTGGACAGGTTTAGCAAAATGGTACACTTCATTGCGTTACCCGCACTACCTAATGCTAAGACTCTTGCTCAGGTATTCGTCAGTGAAATCGTGAAGCTTCACGGGGTCCCCTCCGATGTTGTTTCGGATCGGGGTACCCAGTTTATTTCTAAATTTTGGAAAGCTTTTTGTTCTCGTTTGGGGGTACACTTGTCCTTTTCCTCTGCTTTCCATCCTCAGTCGAATGGACAGACTGAGCGTACCAACCAAAACCTTGAGACATATCTAAGATGTTTTGTGTCTGAAAACCAAGAGTTGTGGTCATCATATTTACTGTTAGCTGAGTTTGCCATAAATAATCGTCGTCAGGAATCCACTGGCAAGTCACCATTTCTTGGTGCATATGGTTTTCATCCCCAATTCTGTACTTTCAAAGAGGGGGGGTCTTCTGGGGTTCCCGAAGAGGAACGGTTTTCGTCATCTCTTTCATCGGTATGGCAGAAGGTGCAAGCTAACTTGAAAAATATGGGAGGTAAATACAAATGCATGGCTGATAAGAGACGGTCGCCAGGTCCGGACCTAGGAGTGAATGACTATGTGTGGTTGTCTACTAGGAATATTAAATTGAAGGTTCCCTCTTGGAAACTGGGTCCTAGGTTTATTGGCCCTTACAAAATTGTAGCCATCATCAACCCCGTGGCTTTTCGCCTGGAGTTACCTCAGACTTTTAAAATTCATAATGTTTTTCATAAGTCGTTACTCAAAAAATATGTTCCACCTCTAGAACCATCACCGCTGCCACCCCCTCCTGTTGTCGTGGATGGTAACCTAGAATTTCAGATATCCAAAATTGTTAATTCTCGTCGGGTCCGCCGCTCTCTTCAATATCTGGTGCATTGGAGAGGTTACGGTCCCGAGGAAAGAATGTGGGTTCCTGCGTCTGAGGTAAACGCCGACAGGTTAGTTCGGGTTTTTCATGCCTCTCATCCTGGGAGACCTGGTCCTGAGTGTCCGGAGGCCCCTCGTAGAGAGGGGGGTACTGTCACGAGGGTGTCGAGGACCACGCCTGACTCCGTTATACCCGGTGTCAGGAAGTCGCAGCGGTTGGCTGCACGCTCTATTTAAGATAGGGCTGTTTTCCTTATGGTAGCTTTCTGGGTTTGCTTAGCAAACCCTTTTGGCTCACTCAGGGATCCGTAGCTCCTTCTCCTCAGCTGTTCCTTGTCCAGCACTCCCAGACCTCCTTATATTTCTCTCTCACACTTCTCTGGTTGCCAGAGATAGAGCTTCCTGCCTGGACATCTATTCTGACCTTCTGGAGCTGTGTTGCTGCGTTCGCTGGTAGTTGGTCCAGTACGCTACCCTCCAGATCCCTGTTGGACCTTTTTGGTTTATTGTGGTCGCCCACCTGGGTGTATGTGTTTGTATGTTTTGTCTGTCCTCTCCCTGGTGTTTCCCTCTTAGTGATAGTGGTGTGGACTAGCGATCCCACCGGCCTGTTCACTATCCAGGACTCATATTAGGGAAAGCCAGGGTTTAGGCACGCGATCGCCGCACGGGTGAGGAACCCGTCTAGGGACGTCAGGGCAGTCAGGTGCCAGCCGCAAGGTGAGTTAGGGGTCACCACCTTTCCCTCTCCCTTGGGCAGGGCTTTCCCTGTTTTCCTCCCTGTGCGTGTCGTCGGTCGTTACATTTACGTCAGGTCTTGCTCATCCTGCGGGAGAATAAATTATACGCGAAACTGGAAAAATGTGTGTTTGCGGTTCCAGAAATCCAATTTCTGGGGTTTCTTGTCTCCGCTTCTGGTTTTCGCATGGACCCCGAGAAGGTCCGCGCTGTGCTTGAGTGGGAGCTTCCTGAGAATCAGAAGGCGCTGATGCGTTTTTTGGGCTTTGCCAATTATTACAGGAAATTTATTTTGAATTATTCCTCTGTTGTTAAACCACTCACTGATATGACTAGAAAGGGGGTAGATTTTTCTTCCTGGTCGGTAGAGGCGCGTAAGGCCTTTTCTAATATCAAGGAGAGTTTTGCTTCCGCTCCCATCCTAGTACAACCTGATATTTCGTTACCCTTCATAGTTGAGGTTGATGCTTCTGAGGTAGGGGTGGGTGCGGTCTTGTCTCAGGGTTCCTCTCCTGCCAAATGGCAACCGTGTGCCTTTTTCTCAAAGAAACTCTCCTCCGCAGAGAGAAATTATGATGTGGGAGATAGGGAATTGTTGGCCATCAAGTTGGCTTTTGAGGAATGGCGCCATTGGCTAGAGGGAGCCAGACACCCTATTACCGTGTTTACTGACCATAAAAATCTGGCCTACTTGGAGTCAGCCAAGCGTCTGAACCCGAGACAGGCCAGATGGTCTTTGTTCTTTTCAAGGTTTAATTTTGTTGTTACGTTCCGCCCTGGGGTTAAGAATGTGAAGGCAGATGCCCTGTCACGTTGTTTTCCGGGAGGTGGGAATTTTGAAGACCCGGGTCCCATTTTGGTTGAAGGTGTGGTGGTCTCTGCTCTTTTTCCTGAATTGGAGGCAGAGGTGCAGGCAGCCCAGTCAGAAGCTCCTGATCTCTGTCCTCCTGGGAGGTTGTTTGTGCCTCTCGCTTTGAGACACAAGATTTTTAAAGAACACCACGACACGGTCCTTGCTGGGCACCCGGGGGCAAGAGCCACACTGGATCTCATCGCTCGGAGATTCTGGTGGCCTGCGCTTCGTAAGTCGGTTGAGGGTTTTGTGGCAGCTTGCGAGACTTGCGCTCGTGCCAAGGTCCCTCATTCACGGCCATCAGGTCCTCTCCTTCCTTTGCCCATTCCTTCCCGTCCTTGGACACATCTGTCCATGGACTTCATAACGGACTTGCCTCGTTCCTCGGGGAAGTCTGTGATTCTGGTGGTGGTGGACCGTTTTAGCAAAATGGTGCATTTTATCCCTTTTCCTGGTTTGCCCAATGCTAAGACGCTGGCGCAGGCATTTATTGACCACATTGTCAAATTGCATGGTATTCCTTCAGACATAGTCTCTGATAGGGGCACGCAGTTTGTTTCCAGATTCTGGAAGGCTTTATGTTCTCGCTTGGGGGTTCGGTTGTCATTCTCTTCTGCTTTCCATCCGCAGTCGAATGGCCAGACAGAGCGCGTCAATCAGAATCTGGAGACATATCTGCGCTGTTTTGTGGCGGAGAATCAGGAGGATTGGTGTTCTTTTTTGTCCCTTGCTGAGTTTGCTTTAAATAACCGTCGTCAGGAGTCCTCTGATAAGTCACCATTTTTTGGTGCATATGGGTTCCATCCGCAGTTTGGGACTTTCTCGGGAGAGGGCTCTTCTGGTTTGCCTGATGAGGACAGATTCTCCTCGTCTTTGTCATCTATTTGGCAAAAGATTCAGGATAATCTAAAGAGCATGAGTGAGAGATATAAGCGTGTGGCGGATAAGAGACGTGTGCCTGGTCCGGACCTGAATGTTGGTGATCTGGTGTGGTTGTCTACCAAGAATATCAAATTGAAGGTTCCCTCCTGGAAGTTGGGTCCTAGGTTTATTGGGCCTTACAAGATCCTGTCTGTCATCAATCCTGTTGCCTACCGTCTTGATCTTCCTCAGACTTGGAAGATCCATAATGTTTTTCATAAGTCCTTATTGAAACCTTATGTTCAACCTATTGTACCCTCGCCTTTGCCTCCTCCTCCGATTATGGTTGATGGAAATCTTGAATTTCAGGTCTCTAGGATTGTGGATTCTCGTCTTGTCCGCGGTTCCCTCCAGTACCTCGTTCATTGGGAGGGTTATGGTCCTGAGGAGAGGATGTGGGTCCCAGTGATGGACATTAAGGCCTCTCGTCTCATCAGGGCTTTCCATAGGTCCCATCCTGAGAAGGTGGGCTCTGAGTGTCCGGAGTCCACTCCTAGAGGGAGGGGTACTGTCACAGCCAGACAGCTGAGAAGCGCTCACAGGAGCTTCTCAGATCCTCCTCCTTGAATTTCTTTGTTTTGGTTTAGTTTCTCATCTCGTTAGTCTATCTCAGCTGTCATGCAGTTGGACTGATTGCTACCCTTTAAGTTCCTCCCCATAATGCAGTAGTGTGCGGCTGATACAACTTCCTGGAGTGTGTGTGCATGCTGTTCCCAGTTCCCAGTTCTCAGTTCCCAGTCCTCAGTCGTCAGTCGTCTGCAAGATAAGTGCTGTTTATGTATTTATGATTTTGTCTTTTCTGGATCCAGGTGACCCTGACTCCCTCCGTGTCAGTGTAGGGAGCCGGTGGTCATGTCCCTTCACTATTGTAGGGTCTTCAGGTAATAGATAGCCGAGGAACGTGGATATGCGGCCATCCACCTTTGGGGTGTTCGCATAGGCTGAGCAGTGAGGGAGAGCGGCAGGTCTATTGCAGGGGTCTCCCTTTGTTCCTTAGTTGTGGATCCAGAGAGACATTGTTTATATGGTATTGTCTTGTTTCCTGTACACCATCCGTGACACCAGCTTTATGCAAGTCAACAATTCTTAATCATAGGTCTTCTGAGAGCTCTTTTGTGCGAGGCATCATTCACATCAGGCAATGCTTCTTGTGAAAAGCAAAGCCAGAACTGGTGTGTGTTTTTTATAGGGCAGGGCAGCTGTAACCAACACCTCCAATCTCATCTCATTGATTGGACTCCAGTTGGCTGACACCTCACTCCAATTAGCTCTGTCATTAATCTAGGGGTTCACATACTTTTTCCACCTGCATTGTGAATGTTTACATGGTGTGTTCAATAAAAACATGGTAACATTTAACTCTTTGTGTGTTATTAGTTTAAGCAGACTGTGATTGTCTATTGTTGTGACTTAGATGAAGATCAGATCACATTTTATAACCAATTTGTACAGAAATCCATATCATTCCAAAGGGTTATTACCATTAACATACAACATATGTGTTACATACATGTCAAGACCTCAAGCACATGGCAAAGAAGTGTCCATGAAACACGTTCTGCAGCTCACAGAGCCCTTACGGATATCTGCTGCCATATTGGAAAGCAGGGGTAGACACAGACAGCAGGGGCCCCTGTGCAAAGAATGTACCTGCCCCCCTTCCAAACCACACATACAAATATAAAAATATACATGCAAATGAAAAACATCTTGTTAATATGGGTCAATATTTTACAATATGTATATATATATATATTTTTTTCATACTAGGCCACGCCTATAACTCCACCTAAAACATGACTATACACACCCATTCTCCCTAATGCCCCCACAAAGTAATTATTCCCACTTTCTGGCAGCACACAGTAGTAATGCCCACACTATGCCCCCTTCACAGTAGCTATGCCCAGATATATGACCCTTCACAGTAGTTATGCCCAGATATGTGCCCCCTTCACAGTAGCCATACCAGATATGTGCCCCCTTCACAGTAGCCATACCAGATATGTGCCCCTTCACAGTAGTTATGCCCAAATATGTGCCCCCTCACAGTAGCTATGCACAGATATGTGCCTCCTCACAGTAGTTATGCCCAGATATGTGCCTCCTCACAGTAGTTATGCCCAGATATGTGCCCCAGTAGTTATGCCCAGATATGTGCCCCCTCACAGTAGCTATGCACAAATATGTGACTCCTCACAGTAGTTATGCCCAGATATGTACCCCCCTCACAGTAATTATGGCCAGATATTTGTCCCCTCACAATAGTTATGTCCAGATATGTGCCCCCTCACAGTAATAATGCCCAGATATGTGCCCCCTTCACAGTAGCTATACCAGATATGGCCCCCTTCACAGTAGTTATGCCCAAATATGTGCCCCTTTCACAGTAGCTATATTAGATATGTGCCCCCTTCACAGTAGTTATGCTCAGATATGTGCCCCCTCACTGTAGTTATGCCCAGATATGTGTCCCCTCACGGTAGTTATGCCCAGATATAGATATGTGCCACCTCACAGTAGTTATGTCCAAATATGTGCCCCCTCACAGTAGTTATGCCTAGATATGTGCCCCCTTCACAGGAAATTAAAAAAATATACTAACCTAGTTCCTCATGTTCCTCAGCCGCCGGCGCTCCACAGCAGCAGCAGAATGTAGTGTCACACGTTGCTCTGCTGGTCGGTGTAGGAGGAGGAGCACAGCAGATTCCCAGCTGCACTGCTTGCACAATTAAAGAGCTGACCTGTTCCATGTGCGCTTGGCAGCTAAAGACATCGGTGTTGGTCCCATCTTTATATGTGCCCGCATTGCTGAGAAATAATGATGTTCTATTATATACAACCGGGGTGTTACCATTACACCTAGAGGCTCCGCTCTCTCTGTAACTGCTGCACCCTCTGCACTTTGACATGGTCAGTTGTGATGACATTTTCACTGCCAGGCCCTGTCAAAGTAGACAGGGATCGGCAGGTGCCGAGAAACTGGAGCCTCTAGGTGTAACGGCAACGCCCCCGTTGCTCCTAGAGGCTCATTTGCATATAATAAAACGTAATTTTTCTCAGCAATGCGGGCTCATTCAAACATGGGACTAACACAGATCACTTCAGCTGCCAAGTGCACATGGAACAGGTCAGCCAGGTTCATAGGTACAAAACTGCTGACAGATGCCCTTTTAAAGGAGTTGTCCGGGTCCAGAGCTGAACCTGGACATATCTCCTTCTCCCCCCACTCAGCCCCTCTGACATATCATGCTCCGATGTTCTCCCCTTTGCAGGGCAAGGGCTATATTGTTTACATTTTTATAAGGCTAGGCGGAACAGCCTGCCTCTAGTGTGAAAGTAGCCTAGGAAGAACAGGCAGCAGATTCGCAGTAAGTCCTAATCAGGCCCCCCCCCCGTCCGACCTCCACCCCAAAGAGACCAGGTTTGCCTGTTGCCAGAGGAAGGGAGTAAAAAAAAACAAAAAAAAAACACCTCTGCTGGCACTGGGAAGGGACCCCTCCCTTGCTGGGCCCCTGTGCAGCTGGGCCCTGGTTTGCAGGGCCCTAGTTCTGGGGAACTGCACATATACCATAAAGAATCCACAAAATCATGGTGTTTTGTTTCAAAGCTGGTCGTCTGATGGCACACATAGGTCAAGCCAAAAAGAGAGATAAGGAAGAGGATATCTGTATTGATTTTATGCATGGCTGGCACAGACATATTCTTGGAAGAAAGGATAAATCGCAGCATAGAATAATCATTACAGGATTCTGCAGTCTTCTGCTGTAATTCACAATTGCCCTGAGGAACATGGTCGATGGACTCTAAAGGCTTGCAAGCTAGATACTATTGTGGACATATAGTTAAGTCAAATTTACCATTTTATGTCCACGGATTATGTAGATAATACACCCTATGTTTCATACTGGATTATTAATCAGCTGCTGGTGCACATCGTTTTAGAGTCAGTGTCGGACAGGGGTTCTTATGCCCACCAACCCCTATTTCATCAATAACATCTAATAGGTTTTAAATGATAGAAATAGAACCTAGTGGCAAGTTATTGGCTTCAAAGGCAGCTTAAATTTTTTTTTTCTCCTGGACCTCTGGGACCTACTATTTCATCAGAGCCTGGGGCCACTGGAGGATCATCTAGTACTCTGGCGGGGCAGCCTGACCCTGTTTGGGGTTATGAAGCAAAAACATTTCCTTTCCATTGGGGTTTTTACTGGTTGGTGATTTTCTAACTTTGGGTCTTGAAGCTTACCTTTAAATTAAAGTGGTTGTCTCCACACAGGCAACCCCTCTCAGATAAGAGCAGTAGCAAAATAAGCCCTCCATCAACAAAAAAGTAAAAAGTTATCGCTCTTAAAGGGGTTGTCCGGGTTCAGAGCTGAACTCAGACATACCTCCATTTTTACCCAGGCAGCCCCCCTGACTTGAGCATTGGAGCAGTTCATGCTTTTTAAAGGAGTTCCGGTGATGAAACGGGCTCTCCATGGGGCTGCCAGGAAGCCCAGTGAAATCACCGGCACTGATGGGCTGGCTTTAGCGCAGCCCTAACCAGTAAAACGGCTAGGGCAGCGCTAAAGAATGCCCATCAGAGCCGGTGACGTCACCGAACACACTGCCGGGCGGAAGCTTCCGCCTGGGAGTGTGTTATTGTAAACAAAAGAGGCTGTGTCCTGCGCGATCCAGCGCAGGGCAAGGGAGCACATCGGAGCATGAGATGCTCCGATGCTAACATCAGGGGGGCTGCCTGGGTGAAATTATGGGTATGTCCGGATTCAGCTCTGAACCCGGACAACCCATTTAAAAACCATGACAGAAAATTTCATGTTAGAAAATCCAGATGCCGCTCCTTCCCTTCTGAGCCATGGCGTATCCCCAAATAACAGTTTACGACCACAATTGGGGTGTTACTGTATTCAGAAGAAAATGGGTAGCAAATTGTGTGGGGATATTCTCTGGTTATCTTTTGCGAAAAAGAAAGTTTAGGGCTAAAGCACAATTTTCTTGTAAAAAAAAAAAAATTTTTCATTTTCACAGCCAAGTATTATAAATTTAATGAAACGCCTGTTGGGTCAAGTGCTCACTACACCCATTCCTTGGGTGGTGTATTTTACTAAATGTCGTCACTTTTTGGAGGTTTTCACTGTGGGGATATCTCAGGGTCTCTTCAAATGCAATATGGCACCCAAAGATCATTCCAGCAAAATCTTCCCTCCAAAAATCATATGGCGCTTCTTGCCTTCTGCGCCCTGCCGTGTGCCCATACAGTGGTTTATGACCACATATGGTTTGTTTCTGTTGTTTTGTTAACCCTTGATGTGTTACAGGAATTTTTTTTATTAAAATGGAAAACCTGGAAATAAAGTTAACTTTTGAAATTTCACATCTATTTTGCTTTAGTTTCTGTGGAATACTTAAAGGGTTAACAACATTTCTGCAAGAAGTTTTGAATAGTTTGAGGGGTGTAGTTTCTGAAATGGGGCCATTTATGCGTGGTTTCTATTATGTGAGCTCCTCAAAGTGACTTCAGTGATTGAACTGGTCCTTAAAAAAGTCGATTTTGGAAATTTTTGTAAAAATTGCTTCTAAAATTCGAAACCTTCTAACGTCCTAAAAAATTTCAATAACATTACCAAAATGATGCCAACATAAATTAGACATATGGTGAATGTTAATTAATAAGTATTTTATGAGTTATCACTATCTGTCTTAAAAGCAGAGATTCAAATCAAGAAAACTTTTGGATTTTTTTTATAAATAAAGGTAAAACATATTGACTCAAATTTACCATTAACATGATGTACAATGTAACTCCCAATGTGTAGGTGCACGTTGCCATGGCTAGAAACATAAAGAAAAAAAGACAATGCAACAGCACTCTGCAAACACAAATAAAGTACAATAATGCAATAATTATAGAAAACATTTTGGTGCTAATGCTACGCTTATTTTGCAAATTTGAGATTCTTGGCAAATACATTTTGTACAAAATTATTTGGGCCCATTTGCCAAACGTCAAGGCGATCTCTATAAGATGGGAACCTAGCACTAAATACTACCTGTTATGTGCTATTTTTATGGCGGCCATTCTGGCACATATGGCACATAACAGGTATTATGGCACATAACAGGTAGCATTTAGTGTTAGGTTCCCGTCTTATAGAGATCGCCTTGACGTTTGGCAGACGGGCCCATAAAATTCTGTACAAAATGTATTTGCAAAATAAGCATTAGCACCAGAATGTTTTCTACAGTATAATTATGGCATTATTGTACTTTATTTGTATTTGCAGAGTGCTGTTGCATTGTCTTTTTTTCTACAATGTGTCATGAGAAAACAGTCTCAGAATGGCTTGGATAAGTAAAAGCGTTCCAAAGTTCTTACCACATAAAGTGACACATGTAAGATTTTAAAAATTAGGCTCTGTCAGGAAGGGGGTAAATGGCCCGGTGTCACACCCTGCCCTGTGGGTGGTTTGAAGAGATCTGTCAGAATTGCTGCACGTGACTCGACTTGATAGTTTGTTTGTTGTGGGTTTGAGCACAGTTCCACCTTCTCCCAGGTGGTGTACTTTTGGTGATTAGTGAAGCTATTTGTACCTCCCTTTTTCCCTACAGCCTTTGCAGGTTATAGTTCTACCTTGTGTGAGCTTTGGATGCTTGGTGGATCGTCTGCTCCTTCTCGTATCAGATAAGTCTTTTCCCTTCTCTTTTCCCTTTTGGTTTCTTCTTTGTCTAGGCCTCTAGCGGGGACGCTTGCGCCTTTGGTGGTAGAAGGCGCTGGGTGTCTCTTACCATTTTTCCCTATTGCTGAGGGTCTGTTTAGTGTGTTGTAGTCTTAGGCACAGGAACATGTGTATATCTACCATTGAGGTTTGCACATGGGCTTAGCAGCCTAGGGAAAGTGTGTCAGGGATTGCTAGGAGGTGACCTTGTTTTTCCCTAGCTTGTGGGTCCTAGTCCGTTGTTTAGTTTGTCTTTCAGTTTGCTGTTCCCTTCCCTACCTAACGTGACACCCACACTGGAAGTGGTTAAAAAGTATGTATATTGTAATTTATTTTGCTCCATTATATTTTGGTGATTACTAAAGCAGACGACTGTGGTTACCCAAGGATTCAAATCCATAAATCTTGCGTACAACAGGGTACGCTGCTATTGTAGAGAATTTCTCTAACTAAAACCTTCATTACTATTCCTGTACAATGCTCTATATACCATTACATTTTAGTTTGAATAATTCCACCAGCTGGTCACAGTGTGCTCTGTAGCACACCTATTAAGGCAACAACCTTTTACACAAAACTCATGAGTTCAAGTCCTGGAGTAACAGCAAAAGACTGGCTTAATTAGCAATCATACAAATGCTTTAGAGCAAAATAAATTCCATATATATAAAAGTAGAGAACTAAAATGTATTTATTGTTGATTACTTTGCTCCATTACATTTTGTAAATACTACATAAATTAGACTTTTGCTGCTATCCCAGTATACTGGTATACAGTGATGTATCTGTAGATACCAGTGTATTGTACAGGTAAGATAGTAAATGTTTTTAGTTAGAAAAATTCCACTCACTTAACACTTTGAAGTCTGTGGCTCAGCTAGTAAGGTGTTTGCCTCTGATACAGAAAGTCCCTCGTTGAAAACCCACCATTGACAATTTGGATAAAAGGGGAAAGAAAGCTTTTAAATACACAAAAATCATTATTATAATGCTCAATGCCCTAGTTACGGGAATGACTTTATTTTAACCTCTTACTGACCTCCGCTATATATGTATATATGTACACTGACAGGGTCAGATGTGTGATTCCTGTTTTCACTGTCTGGTCCTGTCAATCAAAGTGCAGAGGGCACAGGAGTTGCAGAGAGAGCAGAGCCTCTAGGTGTAATGACAACGCCCCCGTTGCTCTTAGAGGCTCATTTGCATATAGTAAAACATAATTTTTCACAGCAATAAACATATGAACATGGGACAGATGTCTTCAGCTGCCAAGTGCACATGTAACAGGTCAGACCGTGTCATAGGGACAAATCTGCTCACTGATGCCCTTAAAATGGAGCCGGGCTACAATAACACATAGACAAGAGTGGCGCTCTTCCTGAAAGAAACTAGACAGGTTTTAACTAATCTCACACAACCCCTTTACAAATGAAGACAAGAACTATTAGAGGAAAAAAAACCATAAAACAACAGTAACAGATTGTGCTGAACGTTCTCCATAGCTAACACAAGTTCTTAATGATCCACTTTAAGTACTAAACCACATTGTGTAGTTAAAATATGAGGCCTATAGCTGTCACCTAAAAGTGACATATAGCTCTTTCTGTGTGCACAAGCCTTTCCTTTTTGCATACTTTAAACATCAGGATTTAACGTATCTTGTAAGAAGCAAGCGTATTTCACATTCCCCAGCTTAAATGTCCTCACCAAGATGATAAAAATGCTATGTCCTAACTTGGTGATAGACGTCTACGGCATAAATTAATAGAGGTGTTCAGAGCGGAATCACAATTCAGCAGGATCGGAAAGTGTCATGAGCGGGTGTATATACTGTATGTATAGCCTTCATGCACATTCCAACCCCAGATACCCAAGGGCATAGCTATGGGGGTGCAGGAGTTGCAGTATTACCTAACGGTATTATCTAAAGGTGGAAAGGTCAGGATAAAGATTTTTAATCTTAAACTTACACCTATTATGGATACTTTTGACTCCATAATTATCCCTGGCTCAACTCTGCATCCAATTTAAACATTAATTAAACATTCATGCGGTAGATATGTAGCTTCAAGCTTTGGTGCCCAGAGACAAAAGCTTAAGCAGGTCATTATACCTCCACACCCTCTGTCTATAATACTGATGTAGGACCTGGGGTCTACAGCAACCAACGGAGGGCACTCTTAAATAAGTTCCTACTCCTGCACGGAGAAGTGAGAGAATGGGGCCACCATCAAGTACCAGCGCTTCTATAGCTTCACCACAAGGACACTGCTGTCTTTGGACAACCACATCTTTCTTGCAAAATGAAGATAGGCGAAAGGTCCAGCTTCTAAAAATAATACTTTATTCCAGCGGTAAAATTTCCATTAATTAAAGTCCAGGCTGTGTCCGTGCTTCTTGATTGCCGGGTACAGATGAGCGCTGCCTACTTTCTGCTTGTTACTTATATAACCACATCTTTCTGTATGATCTCCAGTAGCGTTATGTGAGCAGTGCTGCTAGTCAGTTTGGGAGGCATTGTCATGTGCATGACTTGGCCAGTAGGCCAGTACATTTTATGCTCTAAAAAGGAGACACTTGGTTGAAAATCCATGGATTTACCTAAGTTAAACAACTACCACCATGGTGATGGCATGTGAGCGCATCTTTCAATGACTCTATATACAGAGGTGAAATTATCATCCCATAGCTCTGGCACTCTATAAATGAACATCAACTGACTGCCAGTATTAGTGTTGAGCGAAGTGAAGCATTCAAAGTGGAATTTGAATTTTAGGAAAGTTGTGTTAGAAAAAAATTATAAAAAAACTCTACTTATCCACTTGCTTGTGCAGAGGTAGTCCTCTCCTCTCTTGATTGAAAAAGACCTGCTGAAGGACCTGTGCTGAGCATGATAACATCACCGCGCACTCCCAGCTTGATCATGTGGTGACGATGACTTCACCATGGGATCACGCGGGGAGCGCACGGTGACGTCATCACGCTTAGCTCAGGTCCTTCAGCAGGTCTTTATCAATCAAGAGAGGAGCGGACTGCCTCATTATCGAGGGGATCTAGCTTTCTATGTACAGATATGATCATGCAGTGGATCTAGTGCTCTGCTGCATGTACAGATGTGAACTCATCATCCAGTGGTTGTACTGCTCTGTGTACAGATGTGAACTCATCATCCAGTGGTTGTACTGCTCTGTGTACAGATGTGGACTCATCATCCAGTGGTTGTACTGCTCTGTGTACAGATGTGAACTCATCATCCAGTGGTTGTACTGCTCTGTGTATGGATGTGAACTCATCATCCAGTGGTTGTACTGCTCTGTGTACAGATGTGGACTCATCATCCAGTGGTTGTACTGCTCTGTGTATGGATGTGAACTCATCATCCAGTGGTTGTACTGCTCTGTGTACAGATGTGGACTCATCATCCAGTGGTTGTACTGCTCTGTGTATGGATGTGAACTCATCATCCAGTGGTTGTACTGCTCTGTGTACAGATGTGGACTCATCATCCAGTGGTTGTACTGCTCTGTGTATGGATGTGAACTCATCATCCAGTGGTTGTACTGCTCTGTGTACAGATGTGAACTCATCATCCAGTGGTTGTACTGCTCTGTGTATGGATGTGAACTCATCATCCAGTGGTTGTACTGCTCTGTGTACGGATGTGAACTCATCATCCAGTGGTTGTACTGCTCTGTGTACAGATGTGGACTCATCATCCAGTGGTTGTACTGCTCTGAGTACAGATGTGAACTCATCATCCAGTGGTTGTACTGCTCTGTGTATGGATGTGAACTCATCATCCAGTGGTTGTACTGCTCTGTGTACAGATGTGGACTCATCATCCAGTGGTTGTACTGCTCTGTGTACAGATGTGAACTCATCATTCAGTGGTTGTACTGCTCTGTGTACGGATGTGAACTCATCATCCAGTGGTTGTACTGCACTGTGCACAGATGTGAACTCATCATCCAGTGGTTGTACTGCTCTGTGTACGGATGTGAACTCATCATCCAGTGGATCTAGGACTCTATGTATAGATGTGAACTAATCATCCAGGGCATCTGTAGTACTATACCCCAGGCCTGGGGGTACTACAAATTGTTTGTATTATGTTGTGTATTCTACTGTTTGTTTCCTGGCCGTTACTACCAGCAAGGAAGGTTGGCAAATGTTTGCAGGAACAGGGTTAACCACCATGTTCCTCCTCTCTTGGTAGGAGTGGGATGGTCCTCCATCCTGCCAGGAAGGGGAGTCCCTGTCTAGTGACAGAGAGGAGAGCAAGCAAGTTGCGAGCTCCTGTTCTTGTCACAGATTCTTCAGGGAGTAATATCTTAATTGTCCTCAACAAGTAAAGCCTTGAGATTCCAGACAGCAGAGTGAACAGCCCTGATCAGCATCTACAGACACTGGTGCATGGTGAGGAACTACAACCAAGCCACTCATCACCAAACAACAATTAGGCCAGTATTGCCTAAGAGCTCAATTGCAGCCATCTAACCTGTCTCCACTCCAGATTCCTTGCTGGTGCTAAAGAAGAATTGCACTTAAAGCCTGTTGCTACTGTATGTATTTCAAGTTCTGTGTTGCTTTTTTTGTTACATTTAACCCTGGCCTCATTCTTCAGTACTATAACTCCACTGCACCGATCCCCAAGGAGCAACGGCCTGAGGGAGCACACCATGACACAACACTTCATCAGGGCCACTACCACTCCTATCATCTACTCTGTCTCCTCAGGAGGTCGTTGCAGATCTAGCGCTCTATGTACAGATTTGAACTCATCATCCAGTGGCTCTGGCTTTCTGTGTACGGATGTGAACTCATGCAGTGGCTATAGCACTCTATATAAGGCTACTTTCACACCAGCGTTTTTTCTGGATCTGTCATGGATCAGCAAAAATGCTTCCGTTCTGATAATACAACCATCTGCATCCGTTATGAATGGATCCGGTTGTATTATCTTTAAAATAGCCAAGACGGATCCGTCATGAACTCCATTTAAAGTCAATGGAGGTCGGATCCGTTTTCTATTGTGTCAGAGAAAACGGATCCGTCCTGACACACAATGTAAGTCAATGGGGACGGATCCGTTTTCTCTGACACAACAGAAAATGTATCAGTCCCCCATTGACTTTCAATGGTGTTCATGAAGGATCTGTCTTGGCTATTTTAAACATAATACAACCGGATCCATCTTGCTCCCCACCACATCGCTGACAGAAAAATGCTGCTTGCAGCGTTATTCTGTCCGCAATGGGGACACAACCAAACGGAACGGAATGCATTCTGGTGCACTCTGTTTCGTTCAGTTCAGTTTTGTCCCCATTGACAATGAATGGGGACAAAACTGAAGCGTTTTTCCCCGCTATTGAGATCCTATGACAGATCTCAATAGCGGAATGGGAAATAGCAAGTGTGAAAGTAGCCTCAGAACAGGAACTCATTATCCAGTGGCTGTAGTGCCCTATGTAAGAACAGGATCTCATCATCCAGTGGCTGTAGCGCTCTATGTAAGGACGATAATTCATCATCCAGTGGCCGTAGCGCCCTATGTAAGAAGGGGAACTCATCATCCAGTGGCCGTAGCACCCTATGTAAGAATGGGAACTCATCATCCAGTGGCTGTAGTGCCCTATGTAAGAACGGGAACTCATCATCCAGTGGCCGTAGCACCCTATGTAAGAATGGGAACTCATCATCCAGTGGCCTTAGAGCCCTATGTAAGAACGGGAACTCATCATCCAGTGGCTGTAGTGCCCTATGTAAGAACGGGAACTCATCATCCAGTGGCTGTAGCGCCCTATGTAAGAATGGGAACTTATCATCCAGTGTCTGTAGCGCCCTATGTAAGAATGGGAACTTATCATCCAGTGGCCGTAGAGCCCTATGTAAGAATGGGAACTCATCATCCAGTGGCCGTAGAGCCCTATGTAAGAATGGGAACTCATCACCCAGTGGCTGTACCGCTCTATGTAAGAACGTGAACTTATCATTCAGTGTCTGTAGCGCCCTATGTAAGAACGGGAACTCATCATCCAGTGTCTGTAGTGCTCTATATAAGAACGGTAACTCATCACCCAGTGTCTGTAGCACTCTATGTAAGAACGGGAACTCATCATCCAGTGTCTGTAGTGCTCTATATAAGAACGGTAACTCATCACCCAGTGTCTGTAGCACTCTATGTAAGAACGGGAACTCATCACCCAGTGTCTGTAGTGCTCTATGTAAGAACTGGAACTCATCATCCAGTGGCTGTAGTGCCCTATGTAAGAACAGGAACTCATCATCCAGTGGCTGTAGTGCTCTATGTTAAAAAAGGAACTCATCATCCAGTTGCTGTAGTGCTCTATGTTAAAAAAGGAACTTATCATTCAGTGTCTGTAGCGCTCTATGTAAGAACGGGAACTCATCATCCAGTGTCTGTAGCGCTCTATGTAAGAACGGTAACTCATCACCCAGTGTCTGTAGCGCTCTATGTAAGAACAGTAACTCCTCATCCAGTCGCTGTACCGCTCTATGTAAGAACAGGAACTCATCATCCTGTGGCTATAGCGCCTATGTAAGAACGGGAACTCATCATCCAGTGGCTGTAGCGCTCTATGTAAGAACTGGAACTCATCATCCTGTGGCTGTAGCGCTCTATGTAAAAAAAGGAACGCATCATCCAGTTGCTGTAGCGCTCTATGAATGGATGTGAACTCATTATCCAATGGGTCTAGTACTCTATGTATAAAATAAGAGACCAAAGGTTACACAGCAGATAATTGTCACAATCTAAGATACGGAACAATCATTATAACTGGTCCGGCTTGTAATAAGTCAAGAACTAGACATATCGATTCAGTAGTCTGAGATCTACTCCCAGGGCTCACAGTCTCAGCTGGAAACTCCAGGTTATTGATGTCCAGATTTTTCACACACAATCCTTTCTGCAATAGAAAATATAATTTATTCTGCTTTCAAAAATTCTCAAACAAGCATATCACATAAAAACTGTAGACGGCAGATGCCAACCATGTTGCCCAACTCAAGTTTCTCCTTTGTGGCAGTGCCATAATAATCACAGGCACCTGTACTTGATTTGTTTTAAGCTGCAAGTACAGGTGCAGTCTGGCAATCTGCAGTAATCCACATGCGGGTACGGTGGCCGGGCCACACCATGCACAGCCCTACAGACAAACGAATAACTATAGTAGATTACCCACAAACTAAGTACACACTGATTTGGAATTCATTAAATACATGTGCAGTACCCCAGACCTGCGGGTATCTGCAATTATTTAGTTTGTTATGTTTTGCTATGTTCAATTATACTCTGTACACCAGCAGATAAGGTATGGTTGGCATTAGGAATGGGACTAACCATCTTATTCCGCCCTTCTTGGTAGAAGTGGGCTCACCTTCCCAGGAGGGGAAGTCTTAGCTAGACTAGTGTGGAATAAGGAAGCACAGTCTGGAAATCCTACTCCAAGGGTCTTAGGACTGGTTAATGTTCCAAATCTTCTGTGAGACCGCTACTCCAGAGAGACTGCAAAAATGCCAAAGATACAGATACCTGAAAAGCTACAGTATTTTATAGTCAACAGAGTGCCCAGCAAACCATAGCTTTACAGACCCTGCTGCAAGCAAGGGACTACGACTCAGACACCCATCACTTACATTACATACATGAAGGGAAAGAGAGATTCTGCTTTTCGGCGCTCCAAAACCCAGTCACGGCAAACTTGAGTGTCAAACTTTTTTTATTCCAATTTAAAAGGTTATCATTAAAACAACGCGTTTCGCGGAATTAAGATTCCCTTCCTCAGGTTGGATGATTTGATCCAATCATCCAACCTGAGGAAGGGGATCTTAATTCCCCAAAACGCGTTGTTTTAATGATAACCTTTTAAATTGGAATAAAAGAAGTTTGACACTCAAGTTTGCCGTGACTGGGTTTTGGAGCGCCGAAAAGCAGATTCTCCCTTTCTCTTCATGCAACGACCAGAGAAGAGGGACCGGACATCCTTCTACATTGGATCCTCATCCTGCGGCTGCACACCCAAAAGGCAATCGTGTCTTGTTTGATATGACTTCAGTAGAGTTGTGCCTACCATAGCACAACCCTAAAAGGTGAGCCTCTAATCGCAAAGCACTTCTGTCCTATCCATAAACTAGGACGTACTACCCTATTGTGTGCTATTTTCTTAAAACCCTAGGCACGTCCACTCCGCATTTTATTACATTACATACAGGCCAACTCAAAGCCAGCATTACACAGTGGACACCCATAACCACAAGTACCAGCACACAGCTTTTAGCCAGAAGTTCAGGAGAGAGACATCAGCAACATAGCACATCAGAGGTGCCATTAACTGTCATTTGGCCAACCACCATATCTCATCACCTGGGGATAGAAATTACACTTCTTCTAAGTAAAGAGAGACTGTTATTCTTTTACTTCTGGTCTGATTCCTCAAACCACCTTTCCACTGCACAAATCCCAAGGAACTAGAGATGAGCGAATTTCTTGAAAATTCGATTCGGCTGATTCACCAAATTTTTACAAAAAAAATTTGCTTTGCGACGAATTACTTTGCCACGAAGCGCATTTTTTTGTAAGTAGCAGGTGCAATGACAAGGAGCTGCGATAGCGCCGCCCCTGTCATTGTACCCCTCAGATGCCGCGTTCATACATGATCGCGGCATCTGAGTCTACAAACATAAAAATAAACATTACATCAAACTTACCGCCTCCTTTTGCGGCCGCCCCCATCTTGCTTGAAGATCTCGGGCAAAATCACATGCGGCGCGAGATTACATCATCATGCCAGCCGGCGTGATGATGTAATTTCGCGCTGCACAGGATTTCGGCCGAGATCTTCAAGCAAGATGGAGGCTGGCGGCCCTTCGCGCGCAAAAGGAGGCGGTAAGTTTGAATAATTTCAGGATTAATAGATTCGCTGACACGAAGCACGAGGAAATTCGGCGTCTAGGCAAATCGAAATAATTCCTGAAATTCGGATCGAATTCCACTTTGTGGGATTCGATTCCCTCATCACTAATTGTAATAGTCAAAAAAATGTGAAATAAACAAAACATAACCAATTGGTACTAAGCCTATAGATTCATAAAGTCTTATAGAATCCGGATGCCTGTGACTGCTACCAGACGTGTAACTGTATGTATGGCGCATCAAAGGCAAGCACGTGATTTCTAGCATCAAAAGAAGAGGAAAACGGACAGGAGACAATTTCTATTTCTGTGTGTAGAAGTGAATTATTCATCTGATGAATGACTCTAGCTCTCTATGTATGGAAATTGACTCATTGGCTCGAGGGCTGCTACATTGGGGGCCTGTGTCCGATCGCTACATTATGAACGTTATTCATTGAACTACTACTCCTCCCATTTGTCCATCACTACCACTCCCCTCTTCTTCTTGCTCTGTGTACAGTTGCATGGCATGGCTTTTTCTTATTGTTAATCAGCTTCTGCTATAAATGCTGGGTTGCCCTCTCACTTCTTGCCTGGTTCCTAGTTTACAAGTTTAACCATCAAAGGTCTGCTACAGTATAGTGATTGCCAGTGTAAGAAACTTCTACCTCTTAACTGACTGTTACTCCACTGCCTGCCCTGACCTTAGCATGTCTACCATACTGACCCTTTTTTACCTCCCTGACCTCGGATTAGTTTCACAGAATTGCACAAACTCTGCCCTGACCTCTGCCTGTTTACAGACTATGAGTATTGCCCGACCCCTTGGGTCAACTGCCAACTATTCCAAGAGGTAGAAACCTGGTGTGAACCCTGCAGTGAAGGCCAGATCCCTGTATAGGAGTTAAAAAAGTGAGAACCAGGGAATCGCCAGGATAAAACCCTTAAGGCTCAATTCACACCTGAGCGTTTTACAGCGCGTTCCTACGCGCTGTAAAACGCTCAACAAGGAGAAACCAATGCTTCCCTATGGGAATGGTTCTCACCTGGGCGTTTTACAGCGCGTACGATCGCGCTGTAAAACGCCCGACGCTCACACAAGTACAGGAGCGTTTTTTTGGGCGCTTGTCGCGCGTTCCCGTACTATAGACTTTCGGGAACGCGCTACACTGTGTGTACGCTTGTCTCTGTATGCGCGTTTGTAAACGCCCGTACAATCGCGCATACAGAGCGCTCCTTTGAGAACGCTCAGGTGTGAATTGAGCCTAAGACTAGCCCAAAGTCAAACTGGTTAGTTGGTGCAGTGGTTCCACACCCACTGCCCGTTATAAGCGCTCTATGTACGGACATGAACTCGAAGCCGCATGGCTCTATGGATGGACATGAACTCATTGTCCCATGGCTCTAACACTCAATGCGTGGACAAGAACTCATCGTCTAGTGGATCTAGTGCTTTATGTATGGAGGTAACATCACCACAGCTGTATGGTCAGCCAAGAGAAGAGCAAATAGAAATGTTTTTGAAGGACAACCATAAGGTGTGTTTTGTTTTTCTCTATGCTATAGGTTATTGGCCATAATTTCTTACACTTGAAATCCTGGACAAGCCCTTTAAAGGGAATCTGATGTCTGAGACCCTGATTCACTTACTTTTGTTCTTTCATTTTCTTAAAGGTAATGTCGAGATACAGCTGCTGTATCTGTGGAAAAATCCATACCATACCTGTTTCCTGCCATTATGTTTGACATCCCTGCTTTTTTTTTACTGGTCTTCAGGTTCCCCTCTGTCAAACTCATCACTAACGGAGTTACATGCACTGCTGCAGCCAATGGCTGGCCTCAGCAGTGGTGTATCCACTGGGTCAAGTGCCACTAGGAGAAACATCACCCCTGAGGCAATTCACAGGTTGCAGCAGAGCATTTGACCCCATCCGTGTGGAAGTTGACAGATGGGGAACAGAAAACCAGTGATGTGAGCAGGTAGCTGGAATGGAATTGCAGGGAGCAGGAAAGTATGGATTTCTCCACAGGTACAGCAGTCTGGGGGGCACAGTAAATAAGAAAAACAAGACTCCAGCTTCTGCAGAACCCAAGCTCTGGAGTCCTTGTATGCAAGAGCTCCCGATTGCCATAACCACCATCCCTGAATGGAAGCTTAGGCCTCTTTCACACTTGCGTTGTTGGGATCCGGCGTGCACTTCCGTTGCCGGAGGTGCCCGCCGGATCCGGAAAAACGCAAGTGTACTGAAAGCATTTGAAGACGGAACCGTCTTCCAAATGCTTTCAGTGTTACTATGGCACCCAGGACGCTATTAAAGTCCTGGTTGCCATAGTAGGAGCGGGGAGCGGGGGAGCGGTATACTTACAGTCCGTGCGGCTCCCGGGCGCTCCAGAATGACGTCAGAGCGCCCCATGCACATGGATGACGTGTCCAATGCGATCACATGATCCATGCGCTTGGGGCGCCCTGACGTCACTCTGGAGCGCCCGGGGAGCCGCACGGAAGGTAAGTACACTGCTCCCCCGCTCCCCGCTACACTTTACCATGGCTGCCAGGACTTTAGCGTCCCGGCAGCCATGGTAACCATTCAGAAAAAGCTAAATGTCGGCTCCGGCAATGCGCCGAAACGACGTTTAGCTTAATGCCGGATCCGGATCAATGCCTTTCAATGGGCATTAATTCCGGATCCGGCCTTGCGGCAAGTGTTCCGGATTTTTGGCCGGAGCAAAAAGCGCAGCATGCTGCGGTATTTTCTCCGGCCAAAAAACGTTCCGTTCCGGAACTGAAGACATCCTGATTAGAGTTGAGCGAACACCTGGATGTTCGGGTTCGAGAAGTTCGGCCGAACTTCCCGGAAATCTTCGGGTTCGGGATCCGAACCCGATCCGAACTTCGTCCCGAACCCGAACCCCATTGAAGTCAATGGGGACCCGAACTTTTGGGCACTAAAAAGGCTGTTAAACAGCCCAGGAAAGAGCTAGAGGGCTGCAAAAGGCAGCAACATGTAGGTAAATCCCCTGCAAACAAATGTGGATAGGGAAATGAATTAAAATAAAAATTTAAAAAATTAAAATGAACCAATATCAATTGGACAGAGGTCCCATAGCAGAGAATCTGGCTTCACGTCAGCAGAGAATCAGTCTCTTCATGCCATAGCAAAGAATCTGGCTTCATGTCAGCAGAGAATCAGTCTCTTCATGCCATAGCAGAGAATCTGGCTTCATGTCAGCGCAGAATCTGGCTTCATGTCATAGCAGAGAATCAGGCTTCACGTCACCTACCACTGGAACAGGCCACTGTCACACATTTAGGCCCCGGCACCCAGGCAGAGGAGAGAGGTCCCGTAACAGAGAATCTGGCCTTATGTCAGCGCAGAATCTGTCTTCATGTCATAGCAGAGAATCAGGCTTCACGTCACCCACCACTGGAACAGGCCACTGTCACACATTTAAGCCCCGGCACCCAGACAGAGGAGAGCGGTCACGTAACAGAGAATCTGGCCTTATGTCAGCGCAGAATCTGTCTTCATGTCATAGCAGAGAATCAGGCTTCACGTCACCCACCACTGGAACAGGCCACTGTCACACATTTAGGCCCCGGCACCCAGACAGAGGAGAGCGGTCCCGTAACAGAGAATCTGGCCTTATGTCAGCGCAGAATCTGTCTTCATGTCATAGCAGAGAATCAGGCTTCACGTCACCCACCACTGGAACAGGCCACTGTCACACATTTAAGCCCCGGCACCCAGACAGAGGAGAGCGGTCACGTAACAGAGAATCTGGCCTTATGTCAGCGCAGAATCTGTCTTCATGTCATAGCAGAGAATCAGGCTTCACATCACCCACCACTGGAACAGGCCACTGTCACACATTTAGGCCCAGGCACCCAGGCAGAGGAGAGAGGTCCCGTAACAGAGAATCTGGCTTTATGTCAGCGCAGAATCTGTCTTCATGTCATAGCAGAGAATCAGGCTTCACGTCACCCACCACTGGAACAGGCCACTGTCACACATTTAGGCCCCGGCACCCAGACAGAGGAGAGCGGTCCCGTAACAGAGAATCTGGCCTTATGTCAGCGCAGAATCTGTCTTCATGTCATAGCAGAGAATCAGGCTTCACGTCACCCACCACTGGAACAGGCCACTGTCACACATTTAGGCCCAGGCACCCAGGCAGAGGAGAGAGGTCCCGTAACAGAGAATCTGGCCTTATGTCAGCGCAGAATCTGTATTCATGTCATAGCAGAGAATCAGGCTTCACGTCACCCACCACTGGAACAGGCCACTGTCACACATTTAAGCCCCGGCACCCAGACAGAGGAGAGCGGTCACGTAACAGAGAATCTGGCCTTATGTCAGCGCAGAATCTGTCTTCATGTCATAGCAGAGAATCAGGCTTCACGTCACCCACCACTGGAACAGGCCACTGTCACACATTTAGGCCCCGGCACCCAGACAGAGGAGAGCGGTCCCGTAACAGAGAATCTGGCCTTATGTCAGCGCAGAATCTGTCTTCATGTCATAGCAGAGAATCAGGCTTCACGTCACCCACCACTGGAACAGGCCACTGTCACACATTTAAGCCCCGGCACCCAGACAGAGGAGAGCGGTCACGTAACAGAGAATCTGGCCTTATGTCAGCGCAGAATCTGTCTTCATGTCATAGCAGAGAATCAGGCTTCACGTCACCCACCACTGGAACAGGCCACTGTCACACATTTAGGCCCAGGCACCCAGGCAGAGGAGAGAGGTCCCGTAACAGAGAATCTGGCCTTATGTCAGCACAGAATCTGTCTTCATGTCATAGCAGAGAATCAGGCTTCACGTCACCCACCACTGGAACAGGCCACTGTCACACATTTAGGCCCCGGCACCCAGACAGAGGAGAGCGGTCCCGTAACAGAGAATCTGGCCTTATGTCAGCGCAGAATCTGTCTTCATGTCATAGCAGAGAATCAGGCTTCACGTCACCCACCACTGGAACAGGCCACTGTCACACATTTAGGCCCAGGCACCAAGGCAGAGGAGAGAGGTCCCGTAACAGAGAATCTGGCCTTATGTCAGCGCAGAATCTGTATTCATGTCATAGCAGAGAATCAGGCTTCACGTCACCCACCACTGGAACAGGCCACTGTCACACATTTAAGCCCCGGCACCCAGACAGAGGAGAGCGGTCACGTAACAGAGAATCTGGCCTTATGTCAGCGCAGAATCTGTCTTCATGTCATAGCAGAGAATCAGGCTTCACGTCACCCACCACTGGAACAGGCCACTGTCACACATTTAGGCCCCGGCACCCAGACAGAGGAGAGCGGTCCCGTAACAGAGAATCTGGCCTTATGTCAGCGCAGAATCTGTCTTCATGTCATAGCAGAGAATCAGGCATCACGTCACCCACCACTGGAACAGGCCACTGTCACACATTTAAGCCCCGGCACCCAGACAGAGGAGAGCGGTCACGTAACAGAGAATCTGGCCTTATGTCAGCGCAGAATCTGTCTTCATGTCATAGCAGAGAATCAGGCTTCACGTCACCCACCACTGGAACAGGCCACTGTCACACATTTAGGCCCAGGCACCCAGGCAGAGGAGAGAGGTCCCGTAACAGAGAATCTGGCCTTATGTCAGCACAGAATCTGTCTTCATGTCATAGCAGAGAATCAGGCTTCACGTCACCCACCACTGGAACAGGCCACTGTCACACATTTAGGCCCCGGCACCCAGACAGAGGAGAGCGGTCCCGTAACAGAGAATCTGGCCTTATGTCAGCGCAGAATCTGTCTTCATGTCATAGCAGAGAATCAGGCTTCACGTCACCCACCACTGGAACAGGCCACTGTCACACATTTAGGCCCAGGCACCCAGGCAGAGGAGAGAGGTCCCGTAACAGAGAATCTGGCCTTATGTCAGCGCAGAATCTGTATTCATGTCATAGCAGAGAATCAGGCTTCACGTCACCCACCACTGGAACAGGCCACTGTCACACATTTAAGCCCAGGCACCCAGACAGAGGAGAGCGGTCACGTAACAGAGAATCTGGCCTTATGTCAGCGCAGAATCTGTCTTCATGTCATAGCAGAGAATCAGGCTTCACGTCACCCACCACTGGAACAGGCCACTGTCACACATTTAGGCCCCGGCACCCAGACAGAGGAGAGCGGTCCCGTAACAGAGAATCTGGCCTTATGTCAGCGCAGAATCTGTATTCATGTCATAGCAGAGAATCAGGCTTCACGTCACCCACCACTGGAACAGGCCACTGTCACACATTTAGGCCCCGGCACCCAGACAGAGGAGAGCGGTCCCGTAACAGAGAATCTGGCCTTATGTCAGCGCAGAATCTGTCTTCATGTCATAGCAGAGAATCAGGCTTCACGTCACCCACCACTGGAACAGGCCACTGTCACACATTTAGGCCCAGGCACCCAGGCAGAGGAGAGAGGTCCCGTAACAGAGAATCTGGCCTTATGTCAGCGCAGAATCTGTCTTCATGTCATAGCAGAGAATCAGGCTTCACGTCACCCACCACTGGAACAGGCCACTGTCACACATTTAAGCCCCGGCACCCAGACAGAGGAGAGCGGTCACGTAACAGAGAATCTGGCCTTATGTCAGCGCAGAATCTGTCTTCATGTCATAGCAGAGAATCAGGCTTCACGTCACCCACCACTGGAACAGGCCACTGTCACACATTTAGGCCCCGGCACCCAGACAGAGGAGAGCGGTCCCGTAACAGAGAATCTGGCCTTATGTCAGCGCAGAATCTGTCTTCATGTCATAGCAGAGAATCAGGCTTCACGTCACCCACCACTGGAACAGGCCACTGTCACACATTTAAGCCCCGGCACCCAGACAGAGGAGAGCGGTCACGTAACAGAGAATCTGGCCTTATGTCAGCGCAGAATCTGTCTTCATGTCATAGCAGAGAATCAGGCTTCACGTCACCCACCACTGGAACAGGCCACTGTCACACATTTAGGCCCAGGCACCCAGGCAGAGGAGAGAGGTCCCGTAACAGAGAATCTGGCCTTATGTCAGCGCAGAATCTGTCTTCATGTCATAGCAGAGAATCAGGCTTCACGTCACCCACCACTGGAACAGGCCACTGTCACACATTTAGGCCCCGGCACCCAGACAGAGGAGAGCGGTCCCGTAACAGAGAATCTGGCCTTATGTCAGCGCAGAATCTGTCTTCATGTCATAGCAGAGAATCAGGCTTCACGTCACCCACCACTGGAACAGGCCACTGTCACACATTTAAGCCCCGGCACCCAGACAGAGGAGAGCGGTCACGTAACAGAGAATCTGGCCTTATGTCAGCGCAGAATCTGTCTTCATGTCATAGCAGAGAATCAGGCTTCACATCACCCACCACTGGAACAGGCCACTGTCACACATTTAGGCCCAGGCACCCAGGCAGAGGAGAGAGGTCCCGTAACAGAGAATCTGGCCTTATGTCAGCGCAGAATCTGTCTTCATGTCATAGCAGAGAATCAGGCTTCACGTCACCCACCACTGGAACAGGCCACTGTCACACATTTAGGCCCAGGCACCCAGGCAGAGGAGAGAGGTCCCGTAACAGAGAATCTGGCCTTATGTCAGCGCAGAATCTGTATTCATGTCATAGCAGAGAATCAGGCTTCACGTCACCCACCACTGGAACAGGCCACTGTCACACATTTAAGCCCCGGCACCCAGACAGAGGAGAGCGGTCACGTAACAGAGAATCTGGCCTTATGTCAGCGCAGAATCTGTCTTCATGTCATAGCAGAGAATCAGGCTTCACGTCACCCACCACTGGAACAGGCCACTGTCACAAATTTAGGCCCCGGCACCCAGACAGAGGAGAGCGGTCCCGTAACAGAGAATCTGGCCTTATGTCAGCGCAGAATCTGTCTTCATGTCATAGCAGAGAATCAGGCTTCACGTCACCCACCACTGGAACAGGCCACTGTCACACATTTAAGCCCCGGCACCCAGACAGAGGAGAGCGGTCACGTAACAGAGAATCTGGCCTTATGTCAGCGCAGAATCTGTCTTCATGTCATAGCAGAGAATCAGGCTTCACGTCACCCACCACTGGAACAGGCCACTGTCACACATTTAGGCCCAGGCACCCAGGCAGAGGAGAGAGGTCCCGTAACAGAGAATCTGGCCTTATGTCAGCGCAGAATCTGTCTTCATGTCATAGCAGAGAATCAGGCTTCACGTCACCCACCACTGGAACAGGCCACTGTCACACATTTAGGCCCCGGCACCCAGACAGAGGAGAGCGGTCCCGTAACAGAGAATCTGGCCTTATGTCAGCGCAGAATCTGTCTTCATGTCATAGCAGAGAATCAGGCTTCACGTCACCCACCACTGGAACAGGCCACTGTCACACATTTAGGCCCAGGCACCCAGGCAGAGGAGAGAGGTCCCGTAACAGAGAATCTGGCCTTATGTCAGCGCAGAATCTGTATTCATGTCATAGCAGAGAATCAGGCTTCACGTCACCCACCACTGGAACAGGCCACTGTCACACATTTAAGCCCCGGCACCCAGACAGAGGAGAGCGGTCACGTAACAGAGAATCTGGCCTTATGTCAGCGCAGAATCTGTCTTCATGTCATAGCAGAGAATCAGGCTTCACGTCACCCACCACCGGAACAGGCCACTGTCACACATTTAGGCCCCGGCACCCAGACAGAGGAGAGCGGTCCCGTAACAGAGAATCTGGCCTTATGTCAGCGCAGAATCTGTATTCATGTCATAGCAGAGAATCAGGCTTCACGTCACCCACCACTGGAACAGGCCACTGTCACACATTTAGGCCCCGGCACCCAGACAGAGGAGAGCGGTCCCGTAACAGAGAATCTGGCCTTATGTCAGCGCAGAATCTGTCTTCATGTCATAGCAGAGAATCAGGCTTCACGTCACCCACCACTGGAACAGGCCACTGTCACACATTTAGGCCCAGGCACCCAGGCAGAGGAGAGAGGTCCCGTAACAGAGAATCTGGCCTTATGTCAGCGCAGAATCTGTATTCATGTCATAGCAGAGAATCAGGCTTCACGTCACCCACCACTGGAACAGGCCACTGTCACACATTTAGGCCCCGGCACCCAGACAGAGGAGAGCGGTCCCGTAACAGAGAATCTGGCCTTATGTCAGCGCAGAATCTGTATTCATGTCATAGCAGAGAATCAGGCTTCACGTCACCCACCACTGGAACAGGCCACTGTCACACATTTAGGCCCCAGCACCCAGATAGAGGAGAGGTTCATTCAACTTTGGGTTGCCCCGCAATATAATGGTAAAATGAAATTAAAAATATTATTGAATGAGGAAGTGCCCTGGAGTAGAATAATATATTGTTAAGGGGAGGTAGTTAATATCTAATCTGCACAAGGGATGGACAGGTCCTGTGGGATCCATGCCTGGTTCATTTTTATGAACGTCAGCTTGTCCACATTGGCTGTAGACAGGCGGCAGCGTTTGTCTGTAATGACGCCCCCTGCCGTGCTGAATACACGTTCAGACAAAACGCTGTCCGCCGGGCAGGCCAGCACCTCCAAGGCATAAAAGGCTAGCTCTGGCCACGTGGACAATTTGGAGACCCAGAAGTTGAATGGGGCCGAACCATCAGTCAGTACGTGGAGGGGTGTGCACAGGTACTGTTCCACCATGTTAGTGAAATGTTGCCTCCTGCTAACACGTTCCGTATCAGGTGGTGGTGCACTTAGCTGTGGCGTGTTGACAAAACTTTTCCACATCTCTGCCATGCTAACCCTGCCCTCAGAGGAGCTGGCCGTGACACAGCTGCGTTGGCGACCTCTTGCTCCTCCTCTGCCTTCGCCTTGGGCTTCCACTGGTTCCCCTGTGACATTTGGGAATGCTCTCAGTAGCGCGTCTACCAACGTGCGCTTGTACTCTCGCATCTTCCTATCACGCTCCAGTGTAGGAAGTAAGGTGGGCACATTGTCTTTGTACCGGGGATCCAGCAGGGTGGCAACCCAGTAGTCCGCACACGTTAAAATGTGGGCAACTCTGCTGTCGTTGCGCAGGCACTGCAGCATGTAGTCGCTCATGTGTGCCAGGCTGCCCAGAGGTAAGGACAAGCTGTCCTCTGTGGGAGGCGTATCGTCATCGTCCTGAGTTTCCCCCCAGCCACGCACCAGTGATGGGCCAGAGCTGCTTTGGGTGCCACCCCGCTGTGAACATGCTTCATCCTCATCCTCCTCCACCTCCTCCTCATCCTCATCCTCGTCCTCCAGTAGTGGGCCCTGTCTGGCCACATTTGTACCTGGCCTCTGGTGTTGCAAAAAACCTCCCTCTGAGTCACATCGAAGAGACTGGCCTGAAAGTGCTAAAAATGACCCCTCTTCCTCCTCTTCCTCCTGGGCCACCTCCTCTTCCATCATCGCCCTAAGTGTTTTCTCAAGGAGACATAGAAGTGGTATTGTAACGCTGATAACGGCGTCATCGCCACTGGCCATGTTGGTGGAGTACTCGAAACAACGCAACAGGGCACACAGGTCTCGCATGGAGGCCCACTCATTGGTGGTGAAGTGGGTCTGATCCGCAGTGCGACTGACCCGTGTGTGCTGCAGCTGAAACTCCACTATGGCCTGCTGCTGCTCGCACAGTCTGTCCAGCATATGCAAGGTGGAGTTCCACCTGGTGGGTACGTCGCATATGAGGCGGTGAGCGGGAAGGCCGAAGTTACGCTGTAGCGCAGACAGGCAAGCAGCGGCAGGGTGTGAACGCCGGAAGCGCGAACAGACGGCCCGCACTTTATGCAGCAGCTCTGACATGTCGGGGTAGTTGCGAATGAACTTCTGCACCACCAAATTCAGCACATGCGCCAGGCAAGGGATGTGCGTCAATCCAGGTAGGCCAAGAGCTGCAACGAGATTTCGCCCATTATCGCACACCACCAGGCCGGGCTTGAGGCTCACCGGCAGCAACCACTCGTCGGTCTGTTGTTCTATACCCCGCCACAACTCCTGTGCGGTGTGGGGCCTGTCCCCCAAACATATGAGTTTCAGAATGGCCTGCTGACGTTTACCCCGTGCTGTGCTGAAGTTGGTGGTGAAGGTGTGTGGCTGACTGGATGAGCAGGTGGAAGAAGAGGAGGAGGAAGCTGAGTAGGAGGAGGAGGAGACAGGAGGCAAAGAATGTTGCCCTGCGATCCTTGGCGGCGGAAGGACGTGCGCCAAACAGCTCTCCGCCTGGGGCCCAGCCGCCACTACATTTACCCAGTGTGCAGTTAGGGAGATATAGCGTCCCTGGCCGTGCTTACTGGTCCACGTATCTGTGGTTAGGTGGACCTTGCCACAGATGGCGTTGCGCAGTGCACACTTGATTTTATCGGACACTTGTTTGTGCAGGGAAGGCACGGCTCTCTTGGAGAAGTAGTGGCGGCTGGGAACAACATACTGTGGGACAGCAAGTGACATGAGCTGTTTGAAGCTGTGTGTGTCCACCAGCCTAAATGACAGCATTTCATAGGCCAGTAGTTTAGAAATGCTGGCATTCAGGGCCAGGGATCGAGGGTGGCTAGGTGGGAATTTACGCTTTCTCTCAAATGTTTGTGAGATGGAGAGCTGAACGCTGCCGTGTGACATGGTTGAGATGCTTGGTGACGCAGGTAGTGGTGTTGGTGGTACATCCCATGTTTGCTGGGCGGCAGGTGCCAACGTTCCTCCAGAGGCAGAGGAAGAGGCCGAGGCGGCGGCAGCAGCAGCAGAAGAGGCCGAGGCGGCAGCAGCAGAAGAGGCCGAGGCGGCAGCAGCAGAAGAGGTAGCAGGGGGAGCCTGAGTGACTTCCTTGTTTTTAAGGTGTTTACTCCACTGCAGTTCATGCTTTGCATGCAGGTGCCTGGTCATGCAGGTTGTGCTAAGGTTCAGAACGTTAATGCCTCGCTTCAGGCTCTGATGGCACAGCGTGCAAACCACTCGGGTCTTGTCGTCAGCACATTGTTTGAAGAAGTGCCATGCCAGGGAAATCCTTGAAGCTGCCTTTGGGGTGCTCGGTCCCAGATGGCGGCGGTCAGTAGCAGGCGGAGTCTCTTGGCGGCGGGTGTTCTGATTTTGCACACTGCTCCCTCTTTTGCTACGCTGTTGGCTCGGTCTCACCACTGCCTCTTCCCCTGAACTGTGAAAGTCAGTGGCACGACCTTCATTCCATGTGGGGTCTAGGACCTCATCGTCCCCTGCATCGTCTTCCACCCAGTCTTGATCCCTGACCTCCTGTTCAGTCTGCACACTGCAGAAAGACGCAGCAGTTGGCACCTGTGTTTCGTCATCATCAGAGACGTGCTGAGGTGGTATTCCCATGTCCTCATCATCAGGAAAAATAAGTGGTTGTGCGTTAGTGCATTCTATCTCTTCCACCCCTGGGGAAGGGCTAGGTGGATGCCCTTGGGAAACCCTGGCAGCAGAGTCTTCAAACAGCATAAGAGACTGCTGCATAACTTGAGGCTCAGACAGTTTCCCTGATATGCATGGGGGTGATGTGACAGACCGATGGGCTTGGTTTTCATGCGCCATCTGTGCGCTTTCTGCAGAAGACTGGGTGGGAGATAATGTGAACGTGCTGGATCCACTGTCGGCCACCCAATTGACTAATGCCTGTACCTGCTCAGGCCTTACCATCCTTAGAACGGCATTGGGCCCCACCAAATATCGCTGTAAATTCTGCTGGCTACTGGGACCTGAGGTAGTTGGTTCACTAGGACGTGTGGCTGTGGCAGAACGGCCACGTCCTCTCCCAGCACCAGAGGGTCCACTAACACCACCACGACCATGTCCACGTCCGCGTCCATTATTAGATGTTTTCCTCATTGTTCCCGTTCACCACAATTTTGAGAATGGCAAATTTGGGAATGCTTTTTCAACCCAGAACAAAAAGTCTGCTTTTACGGTCACTACAAATAACTTGACCAGCTAAAACAGTGCAGATTTGGTTGAATAGAGATGTGAGACCTGTTTTTTTTTGCGCTGTGTGACAGGTATAGGTTTAATCACAGAATCACACTTCTATCAGCACGCTAGCGTGTGTCTTAGGTTTTTCTGAATGACACTATCAATACCTTCAATGTAAGATTTTCTTTTTGGGATAGATTTCAAGTAGGCCTCAAATACCAGAAACTAGTTATTTTGAGAATGGCAAATTTGGGAATGTTTTTTCAACCCAGAACAAAAAGTCTGCTTTTACGGTCACTACAAATAACTTGACCAGCTAAAACAGTGCAGATTTGGTTGAATAGCGATGTGAGACCTGTTTTTTTTTTGCGCTGTGTGACAGGTATAGGTTTAATCACAGAATCACACTTCTATCAGCACGCTAGCGTGTGTCTTAGGTTTTTCTGAATGACACTATCAATACCTTCAATATAAGATTTTCTTTTTGGGATAGATTTCAAGTAGGCCTCAAATACCAGAAACTAGTTATTTTGAGAATGGCAAATTTGGGAATGCTTTTTCAACCCAGAAAAAAAAGTGTGCTTTTACGGTCAATACAAATAACTTGACCAGCTAAAACAGTACAGATTTGGTTGAATAGAAATATCAGGTCTATTTTTTAGGCGCTGGGTGACAGGCTCAACTTGCCCCTGATGTAATATATGGCCAAAAAATAACCACACTGTTGATGGTTAAATGCACTTGGGTGACACAGGCTCAGCCTGCAGCTGATGTAGTATATGGCCAAAAAATAATCAGACTGTTGATGGTTAAATGCACTTGGGTGACACAGGCTCAGCCTGCACTAGATGTAGTATATGGCCAAAAAATAATCAGACTGTTGATGGTTAAATGCACTTGGATGACACAGGCTCAGCCTGCAGCTGATGTAGGATATAGCACAAAATAACCACACTATCGATGGTTAAATACACTTGGGTGACACAGGCTCAGCCTGCAGCTGATGTAGTATATGGCCAAAAAATAATCAGACTGTTGATGGTTAAATGCACTTGGCTGACACAGGCTCAGCCTGCAGCTGATGTAGTATATGACCAAAAAATAACCAGACTGTTGATGGTTAAATGCACTTCGGTGACACAGGCTCAGCCTGCAGCTGATGTAGGATATAGCACAAAATAACCACACTATCGATGGTTAAATACACTTGGTCATAGCTCGTGCTGGCGCACCACAAGTCACAAAATGGCCGCCGATCACCCCAGAAAAAAAGTGATCTAAAAACGCTCTGGGCAGCCTCAAAAAAGTGAGCAAGTCAATAATAGCACTTCAATTATCCACAGCTGAAGATCGATCACAGAATGAAGTCTTTTGGAGGAGTTAATCTGCCTAATCTCGCCCTAACGTCGCAGCTGCAACCTCTCCCTATACTGATCATAGCAGAGTGACGTGCGGCGCTACGTGACTCCAGCTTAAATAGAGGCTGGGTCACATGGTGCACTGGCCAATCACAGCCATGCCAATAGTAGGCATGGCTGTGATGGCCTCTTGGGCCAAGTAGTATGACGCTTGTTGATTGGCTGCTTTGCAGCCTTTCAAAAAGCGCCAAGAAAGAGCCGAACACCGAACCCGGACTTTTATGAAAATGTTCGGGTTCGGGTCCGTGTCACGGACACCCCAAAATTCGGTACGAACCCGAACTATACAGTTCGGGTTCGCTCATCCCTAATCCTGATGCATCCTGAACGGATTTCTCTCCATTCAGAATGCATTGGGATAATCCTGATCAGGATTCTTCCGGCATAGAGTCCCGACGACGGAACTCTATGCCGGAAGACAAGAACGCAAGTGTGAAAGAGCCCTTAGGGTACTTTCACACTAGAGTTTTATACCAGAAAAGAACTGATCAGTTTTATCCTAATGCATTCTGAATGGAGAGCAATCCATTCAGGATGCATCAGGACATCTTCAGTTCAGTCTTTTTGACTGATCAGGACAAAGATAAAACCGCAGCATGCTACGGTTTTATCTCCGGCCAAAAAAACTGAACACTTGCCATTTTTTTCCATAGGAATGTATTAGTGCTTGTGTATGCGCAGACCGAAAAAAAGGTGAAAAAATAAATGCCGGATCCGTTTTTACGGATGCGGCATTTCAGTACATTTGTAAGACGGATAAGGATCCTGATCAGTCTTACAAATGCCATCAGTTGGCATACATTTGACAGATCCGGCAGGCAGTTACGCCGACGGAACTGCTTGCCGGATCACTCTGCCGCAAGTGTGAAAGTAGACTTACTCCCTTTACAAAGTATAGGAAGAAAGCTGTAAATCATCAGTGGGAGACGCGAATCATGAATATCAGGAATCCAGAGTTCGAATCCCGCTAAAGTTGCTTGTCACTGACTTTAAAAAATGTAAGTGGCACTACGTCTGAATCAGGGTCTCTAACAGCAGGTTCTGCTGCCCTCCAATCAGTCATTATAACAGAAAAACCAGAGAGAGAACATAATATTTTGCGATTTTATTATCACCCCTTGAGTACAGCGACCTTTTAACTTGACTTCACGGTTATTAAGATGATATATCTAAAGGTATGTTTTATTGTTTTCCTTTTATTCTTCTATATAGTTTTTTTTAATGGTTTTTAACCCATCCCAGAATAACTTGATCTAAATGGTGGACTTCTTCATGCTGCCTAGTGTTGAGCGCGAATATTCTAATCGCGAATATCAGCACTTCGAGAATTAGCAAAATTCTAGAATTTAGTGCTATATCTTCGTAATCGTGACTATTCTCGATTTTTTTTTTTAATCACTAGATAAAGCTATATTTTTCCACTTATTATATATAGCTTCTCATTATCCTTATTATACTTTTATTAATTAATTTTTTGCATAAAAAGCTTTTGGTATATAGCCTTTGTGTGCATATTACATTGTTGATTTTTGCAATTTTAAAATTTGAAAATATTCAGCAAAAATTAGCAAATTTGAATATTGACTATGCTGCTCATCACTAATGCTGCTCTCTCATGGAGTTTTGACGATGTGCATGTTACTCCCCAAAGGCCACTGCAGTCCTCTCGTTGATATAGTGGAGCTGACCATCTGCTCTGGTTGTCATTGCCGAGAATAACGTTCCTCCAGAGATGGGGCTGGAGCGAGCGCTTTATTTGTGCTTAGCTCCAGATTCACATTTCAGCAGTCTACACAAACAAAAATGAATGTCTGTGGTCCAGTCACTTCCTTGGCTTCTTGGCTGATCAGAAGAATGGCTTGCAGAAGGATTAACCTGGCAAAGCTAACATCATAGACTCAGATTTCATCCAATGCTTCCAGGCTGGATAATGTTTCCACAATCCAAATCAATACCTCTGATATTTCACCAAGGCGTGAAACAAAAGTGAAGGCACTAAACAGTGTGAAAGATGCTTTCACATCGAAGAAGCCATAAGAATCTCTTGCTATGGCATCCATATGCCATCCACCATATCCTCCTTGTCAACCTTAATACCCCAAGTGTAACTGCAATACTACTCGTTGTCAGTCAAAGTAGACTTACTCAGAGGTGTAACTTGAAATTTCTGGTCCCTCAATGCGAAACCTGTAACAGGAGTCTTCAACTTTACACACAATTTATAGTACTGTATCTAAGTATAAAACCGAGCACCTGTTGGTCCACTACAAGCACCAGTTCCCAGGTGTGACTGCAAATACTGCTCACAATGATATCTCAATGAAGGGATGGGTATAAACCCAGTGATGTCACATTACAGAGGTGACAGACAAATAGACACAGTAGTATTCCCACCATTTCTGTCCTTAATCTGAAGAGCGGGCTGGTCCCAGAAATGCGTTATCTGGACTTTTATTATATATTACTTCACTTGGAATAAAAAAAAAGAACCCTGGTGCCAGTACTTTCCAAAATAAGCTTTCTCTGTTTTAAGCACATTCTGCTTGTACACCCAGTTGTAACACCCTAGAGTTGTGTTACTACACGCCTCTGCCATGCTACTATCTTCTAAGAGCTTTCACACTGTCATCTGATGTCATTTATATTATGTCTTCACAAATGTGCATATAAAACCATGTTAAATTCTATTGTTCCTTGTAATTTTCCAGGTTCACCAGCAGGTGGCAGCAATGCATTGGCCAGGTACAAGTCCTAGTTTAGTGTATCTAGGCTGGAATGGATTATTCCAGCTTAGCTCCCCCTCTGTGGAGGTTTGGACTGTTCCCACATCCTGTAGCATGGGTGGAGAAGGAAGTTAGAAGCAGTGTAGCCTCCCCTCTGCTAGGGGAAGGCTGTGTGATAGCGTTCAGGAGATTCCCTGCATAGGGAAGACAGCAAGGATCTTGTCTCGGCTGAGACCTGATCAAATACCCAGTCTGAGCAACTTCAGCCTCAGGCCTCATGCACACGACAGTATTTTTTCACGGTCCGCAAAACGGGGTTCCGTTGGTCCGTGATCCGTGACCGTTTTTTCGTCCGTGGGTCTTCCTTGTTTTTTGGAGGATCCACGGACATGAAAAAAAAGTCGTTTTGGTGTCCGCCTGGCCGCGCGGAGCCAAACGGATCCGTCCTGAATTACAATGCAAGTCAATGGGGACGGATCCGTTTGACGTTGACACAATATGGTGCAATTTCAAATGGATCCGTCCCCCATTGACTTTCAATGTAAAGTCAGGAGTTAATATACCATAGGATCTGAGTTTTCTCCAATCCGATGGTATATTTTAACTTGAAGCATCCCCATCACCATGGGAACGCCTCTATGTTAGAATATACTGTCGGATATAAGTTAGATCGTGAAACTCATATCCGACAGTATATTCTAACACAGAGTCGTTCCCATAGTGATGGGGACGCTTCTAGTTAGAATATACTACGAACTGTGTACATGACTGCCCCCTGCTGCCTGGCAGCACCCGATCTCTTACAGGGGGCTGCGATCCACACAATTAACCCCTCAGGTGCTGCACCTGAGGGGTTAATTGTGCATATCATAGCCCCCTGTAAGATATCAGGGGCTGCCAGGCAGCAGGGGGCAGACCCCCCTCCCTCCCCAGTTTGAATACCATTGGTGGCCAGTGTGCGGCCCCCACCCCCGGCCCCCCCCTCCCTCCCTCTATTGTATTATCATTGGTGGCCAGTGTGCGGCCTCCCCCGGCCCCCCCCTCCCTCCCTCTATTGTAATATCATTGGTGGCCAGTGTGCGGCCTCCCCCGGCCCCCCCCTCCCTCCCTTTATTGTATTATCATTGGTGGCCAGTGTGCGGCCCCCCCGGTCCCCCTCCCTCCCTTTATTGTAATATCATTGGTGGCCAGTGTGCGGCCTCCCCTCTCCCCCCCCCCCCCCCCCCGATCATTGGTGGCAGCGGAGAGTTCCGATCGGAGTCCCAGTTTAATCGCTGGGGCTCTGATCGGTAACCATGGCAACCAGGACGCTACTGCAGGCCTGGTTGCCATGGTTACTTAGCAATATTACAATATTAGAAGCATCATACTTACCTGCTGCGCTGTCTGTGACCGGCCGGGAGCTCCTCCTACTGGTAAGTGACAGGTCTGTGCGGCGCATTGCTTAATGATCTGTCACTTACCAGTAGGAGGAGCTCCCGGCTGCAAAATTCCTCTATTACTCTTACTATCACTACACTCAAATTTATTGCAAGTGAGCCAGGAGCCAGGAGTCCAGCCGTACCCAAGTAGGAGACACCGTGACACAACTACCACAAAACTATAGAGACATTATAGGCCATTACACCTCTGGCATTCCTAATCTGGGACGTGCGTTATAACACCTTGGGCCCTGGGGTAGTACCCTGCGCACGCTGCAATTGGCGTCACGAACAAATACAGACTATTATCCACCCGTATCCTGGTCCACTGCTTAAGTGGCGTCAGCGTACCCATTCCTGGTCATCTGTGTTTTTAGTCTCGATGTAGCTCAACAGAACCCAGAAACTGCTCCATTCTTTGCACGCACCTTCTACTATAGTTGTTGTGGCTTAACACAACATAAGGTGAGCCTCTATTTTTCTACACTAGCGCAATAATAGAATAATAATCGCAGTGATGTCACAGTACAGGGATAATAAACACAGTGATGTCACAGTACAGGGATAATAAACACAGTGATGTCACAGTACAGGGATAATAAACACAGTGATGTCACAGTACAGGGATAATAAACACAGTGATGTCACAGTACAGGGATAATAAACACAGTGATGTCACAGTACGAGGATAATAAACACAGTGATGTCACAGTACAGGGATAATAAAGACAGTGATGTCACAGTACTGAGATAATAAACACAGTGATGTCACAGTACAGGGATAATAAAGACAGTGATGTCACAGTACAGGGATAATAAACACAGTGATGTCACAGTACAGGGATAATAAAGACAGTGATGTCACAGTACAGGGATAATAAAGACAGTGTTTCTATAGTATTACTTTACTGAGAGAGTAGTGGACGCATGGAATAGCCTTCCTGCAGAAGTGGCAGCTGCAAATACAGTGGAGGAGTTTAAGCATGCATGGGATAGGCATAAGGCCATCCTTCATATAAGATAGGGCCAGGGGCTATCCATAGTATTCAGTATATTGGGCAGACTAGATGGGCCAAATGGTTCTTATCTCCCGACACATTCTATGATGTCACAGTACAGAGATAATAAACACAGTGATGTCACAGTACAGGGATAATAAACACAGTGATGTCACAGTACGAGGATAATAAACACAGTGATGTCACAGTACAGGGATAATAAACACAGTGATGTCACAGTACAGAGATAATAAACACAGTGATGTCACAGTACAGGGATAATAAAGACAGTGATGTCACAGTACAGGGATAATAAAGACAGTGATGTCACAGTACAGAGATAATAAACACAGTGATGTCACAGTACAGGGATAATAATCACAGTGATGTCACAGTACAGAGATAATAAACACAGTGATGTCACAGTACAGATATAATAAACACAGTGATGTCACAGTACAGGGAAAATAAATACAGTGATGTCACAGTACAGGGATAATAAACACAGTGATGTCACAGTACAGGGATAATAAACACAGTGATGTCACAGTACAGGGATAATAAACACAGTGATGTCACAGTGCAGGGATAATACACACAGTGATGTCACAGTACAGGGATAATAAACACAGTGATGTCACAGTACAGGGATAATAAACACAGTGATGTCACAGTACAGGGATAATAAACACAGTGATGTCACAGTACAGGGATAATAAAGACAGTGATGTCACAGTACAGAGATAATAAACACAGTGATGTCACAGTACAGGGAAAATAAATACAGTGATGTCACAGTACAGGGATAATAAACACAGTGATGTCACAGTACAGGGATAATAAAGACAGTGATGTCACAGTACAGAGATAATAAACACAGTGATGTCACAGTACAGGGATAATAAAGACAGTGATGTCACAGTACAGACATAATAAACACAGTGATGTCACAGTACAGGGATAATAAACACAGTGATGTCACAGTACAGGGATAATAAACACAGTGATGTCACAGTACAGAGATAATAAACAGAGTGATGTCACAGTACAGGGATAATAAACACAGTGATGTCACAGTACAGGGATAATAAACACAGTGATGTCACAGTGCAGGGATAATACACACAGTGATGTCACAGTACAGGGATAATAAACACAGTGATGTCACAGTACAGGGATAATAAACACAGTGATGTCACAGTACAGGGATAATAAACACAGTGATGTCACAGTACAGGGATAATAAACACAGTGAAGTCACAGTACAGAGATAATAAACATAGTGATGTCACAGTACAGGGATAATAAACACAGTGATGTCACAGTACAGAGATAATAAACACAGTGATGTCACAGTACAGGGATAATAAACACAGTGATGTCACAGTACAGGGATAATAAACACAGTGATGTCACAGTACAGGGATAATACACACAGTGATGTCACAGTACAGGGATAATAAAGACAGTGATGTCACACAATAGAGATAATATAAACAAGTACCGTATTTTTCGCTTTATAAGACGCACTTTTTTCCCCCAAAAGTGGGGGGAAAATGGCAGTGAGTCTTATAAAGCGAACACTGCCATGTTTACTTTGGTGACGCTGATACATCGCAAGCCGCGATGTATCAGAGGGGTGGGAGGAGGGGACGGAGGCTGGCAACATTCGCGGCGGGGCCCGATGAAGTCACTGTACTGTAATACATCGGGCCCCGCTCACGGCAATTTTCACATGTAAAGTCTATAATCTTCAAGCAGTATCTCTGCTTTTAACTAGGGCAATCCTCTGTAGTGCAACTCACTATGAAAGCGGCAGGCAGGGTGGCAGCGTAACCTTGCGATTCTTACTCATTCACGCTCCTCCCAGTTCATTCATGAAGGAGGAGCAGGAGCGTGAATGAGTAAGCATCGCGAGGTTACGCTGCCGCCCTGCCTGCCGCTTTCATAGTGAGTTGCACTACAGAGAATTGCCCTAGTTAAAAGCAGAGATACTGCTTGAAGATTATAGACTTTACATATGAAAACTGCTTTATTACAATCTGCTTTCTTCTATAACAGTACTCACTATGAAAGCAGCGGTCCAGCCGGCGCGTGACGTCACTCACTTGGTCATGCTCCTCCCACTTCATTAATGAAGCTGGCAGGAACGTGACTGACTGAGTGAGTGACGTCACGTGCTGGCCGGACTGCTGCTTTTATAGTGAGTACTGGTATAGAAGAAAGCAGAGCATTTAAAAGATTTTACATATAAAGTCTGCTGTGTGCCCTGTGGTGTAATGGGGGTCACTATTCGCACAGGGACAATATACTGTGACACATATGATACTGTGACCAGCATAAGATCATCTTATGCTGGTCACAGTATCATATGTGTCACAGTATATTGTCCCTGTGTGAATAGTGACCCCCATTACATAAGATGCTATATATCATGCTACATCCCCCATAGTAGTGTATCATCCACACATCCCCCCCATAACAGTGCGTCATCCACAGGTCCCCCCATAACAGTGTCATCCACAGGTCCCCCATAACAGTGCATCATCCACAGGTCCCCCATAACAGTGCGTCTTCCACAGATCCCCCCATAACAGTGTCATCCACAGGTCCCCCATAACAGTGCGTCATCCACAGATCCCCCCATAACAGTGTCATCCACAGATCCCCCCATAACAGTGTCATCCAAAGGTCCCCCATAACTGTGCGTCATCCACAGGTCCCCCCATAACAGTGCGTCATCCACAGACCACCATTAGTTCAAAACCCAGCAAAAGCACACCTTTTGGTTCAAATATTTTTTTCTTATTTTCCTCCTCAAAAATCTAGGTGCGTCTTATAATCAGGTGCGTCTTATAAAGCGAAAAATACGGTATATAAGGCTACTTTCACCCTTGTGGCAGAGGAATCCGGCAGGCAGTTCCATTGCCGGCAAAACATATGCCAACTGATTGCATTTTAAGACTGATCAGGATCCTGATCCGTCTTAAAAATGCATTGCAAGAACGGATCCGTCTGACCGTTTTTCATACGGACAAACAGATCCGTTTAGATTTTTTTTTCACATTTTTACCGGTCTGTGCATGCGCAGACCAAAAGGACGGGTCCGGCACTAATATATTCCTATGGGGAAAAATGCCAGATTCGGCATTCAGGCAAGGCTTCAGTTTTTTTGGCCGGAGATAAAACCGTAGCATGCTGCGGTTTTATCTTTTGCCTGATCAGTCAAAAAGACTAAACTGAAGACATCCTGATGCATCCTGAGCGGATTGCTCTCCATGCAGAATGCATAGGGATGAAACTGATCAGTTCTTTTCCGGTATAGAGCCCCTAGGACGGAACTCAATGCCGGAAAAGAAAAACGCTAGTGTGAAAGTACCCTTAGTATGTAAGAGGAATTATAAGACTCAATTTATACATACATTTCCAGTAGCAATAACAGAGGAGCAGCACAATGCAGAGTTCCAAGTAAAGATGCTCCAGAATTGTTATTCCACGTGAAATACAAGTACTTACTAAAACAGACTTTTTAGTATAGCTGTCAGGTCCACTGTTTACAGGTTCCTGGTCTGTTTGACAGCCCCCCTGATGAGCCCCACAGCACTATAAAATATTACCCATATTGCTTTTTTTGGACAAATCCGTGAAAATTTCAGTTCTTGTTTCTGTTCTGGATTTTAACGTCAAAATTCTGAAAGTAAATGTCAATGTGAAAAGCCTGAGCCCAGCAGTGTTTGAAATAGATTCATGTCCATCTTGGCTTGTGTACACACAGACGGAGAGAGGGAACCAGCTGTTGTCGAGCTGCCACCCAGTCTAAGCTGTCAGCCATGCCACAGTGACAGATCTGTTCCTATGTAAACTCATATAAGTCAGTAACACTGCTCTATCAAAAGCGATCGTCCAGCATTCCTGTTCTCCGACTTCTCCTCATCATCACTCTTCAACTCCGAGACCAGTGACACAGCAAAAGTACACCGGTGTTTGGCTTCAACAGGTTAAAAAGCACCTGTCAGCATGATCAACCCTATTAAAGCAGGCATACTGCCTGGTAGGGTTAGCCCTGCTGATTGTCTTTATTTTTTTTTGCTTGTACCGCTGCGGGGTAAAGTGTCTCATGTGTGCAACCCACTAATTATGTAGTGTGTGTGTATAGCATCCCAAATGATAGATATTTAGTAGGGTGACAAAACATTCAGTGACACACTATGAGTAACAATTATATATCCAAAAGATACGGATTTCTAAACCAGACAACACGTTTCAAAGAAAGTCTGTCAGAAGTTTTGACCATGCTAAACTGCTGAGAGTATTACTCAGAGCAACAGAACCTGGCAGAATAAAACCTCATATTCACACTATTCCTAATAAGTCCACAAAAGTCATGTTTGGAGGTTCTCCTCAGCCCCTAGCTAGTGCTATCAGCAGATTAACATGGTCAAAACTGCTGACAGACTCCCTTTAACTGAAAAAATGTGAATTAAAATAATCTTATATCTTCAGTTTTTTTCTCAAACTGTTAACTCTTACCATTCCTACATCCTGCTACTATCTCTAATACCTTACACAGTGATGGCGAACCTTTTACAGAGTGCCCAAACTGTAACCCAAAACCCACTTATTTATCTAAAAGTGCCAACACAGCAATTTACCCTGAATTCTACAGTCCAATAGAGTATATTCTGCAGACTAGATGGGCCAAATGGTCCTTATATGCCGACACATTCTATATCTTCCGTGTACTTTATCATTTAGCGTATAATAGACTGACTGCATTCAGTGCGCTGCCTCTGCTTGTTATAGTACATAGTTACATAGTTAACACGGTTGAAAAAAGACATACAGTCAGGTCCATAAATATTGGGACATCGACACAATTCTAAAATTTTTGGCTCTATACACCACCACAATGGATTTGAAGAAACGAACGAAGATGTGCTTTATCTGCAGACTGTCAGCTTTAACTTGAGGGTATTTACATCCAAATCAGGTGAACGGTGTAGGAATTACAACAGTTTGCATATGTGCCACCCACTTGTTAAGGGACCAAAAGTAATGGGACAATTGGCTTCTCAGCTGTTCCATGGCCAGGTGTGTGTTATTTCCTCATTATCCCAATTACAATGAGCAGATAAAAGGTCCGGAGTTCATTTCAAGTGTGCTATTTGCATTTGGAATCTGTTGCTGTCAACTCTCAAGATGAGATCCAAAGAGCTGTCACTATCAGTGAAGCAAGAAATCATTAGGCTAAAAAAAACAAAACAAACCCATCAGAGAGATAGCAAAAACATTAGGCGTGGCCAAAACAACTGTTTCGAACATTCTTAAAAAGAAGGAATGCACCGGTGAGCTCAGCAACACCAAAAGACCCGGAAGACCACGGAAAACAACTGTGGTGGATGACCAAAGAATTCTTTCCCTGGTGAAGAAAGCACCCTTCACAACAGTTGACCAGATCAAGAACACTCTCCAGGAGGTAGGTGTATGTGTGTCAAAGTCAACAATCAAGAGAAGACTTCACCAGAGTAAATACAGAGGGTTCACCACAAGATGTAAACAATTGGTGAGCCTCAAAAACAGGAAGGCCAGATTAGAGTTTGCCAAACGACATCTAAAAAGCCTTCACAGTTCTGGAACAACATCCTATGGACAGATGAGACCAAGATCAACTTGTACCAGAGTGATGGGAAGAGAAGAGTATGGAGAAGGAAAGGAACTGCTCATGATCCTAAGCATACCACCTCATCAGTGAAGCATGGTGGTGGTAGTGTCATGGCGTGGGCATGTATGGCTGCCAATGGAACTGGTTCTCTTGTATTTATTGATGATGTGACTGCTGACAAAAGCAGCAGGATGAATTCTGAAGTGTTTGGGCAATATTATCTGCTCATATTCAGCCAAATGCTTCAGAACTCATTGGACGGCGCTTCACAGTGCAGATGGACAATGACCCAAAGCATACTGCAAAAGCAACCAAATAGTTTTTTAAGGGAAAGAAGTGGAATGTTATGCAATGGCCAAGTCAATCACCTGACCTGAATCCGATTGAGCATGCATTTCACTTGCTGAAGACAAAACTGAAGGGAAAATGCCCCAAGACCAAGCAGGAACTGAAGACAGTTGCAGTAGAGGCCTGGCAGAGCATCACCAGGGATGAAACCCAGCGTCTGGTGATGTCTATGTGTTCCAGACTTCAGGCTGTAATTGACTGCAAAGGATTTGCAACCAAGTATTAAAAAGTGAATGTTTGATTTATGATTATTATTCTGTCCCATTACTTTTGGTTCCTTAACAAGTGGGAGGCACATATGCAAACTGTTGTAATTCCTACACCGTTCACCTGATTTGGATGTAAATACCCTCAAATTAAAGCTGACAGTCTGCAGGTAAAGCACATCTTGTTAGTTTCATTTCAAATCCATTGTGGTGGTGTATAGAGCCAAAAATGTTAGAATTGTGTTGATGTCCCAATATTTATGGACCTGACTGTAAGTCCATCAAGTTCAAACAAGGGATAGATTGGGACGTGAATCAGTACGCCCTGTGCTGATGACTGGCAGGAAAAGTTTAAGGAATATTGGTACACCATAGACTTTTTTCCAGGGTGCTGGTGCTCACAGAGAGGGTTCTGAGTGCCGCCTCTGGCACCCGTGCCATAGGTTCGCCACCACTGACCTAACCAATGTGTGACACTACTATGCCTTTTGTTTCCAGGCCTGTCCAGAAAGTGCTATGTAACTGTTATTTATTGTATTTCATGCACTGTTCCTGGTTTACCAGCAGGTGTCAGTGTGTCTGGCAGTGAGCTATAGAAACTAACCATTCCATTCTCCCCCCCTCCTTGGAAGGCGCTTGCCCAGATCTTTTAAGAGGAGGGGTGTCTTGCCTGTAGAGAGTTGAGTTTAGAGTTGGAAGGAGAGGAGACATAGCCCAGTGAGCGGAGCTCCCCCCTCCTGCAGTAGAATTTCCCAGGGGAAGCAGCTCATAGAGCACCACGACTCCTTGAAGTTCATAGACTGAGTATTACGAGAGGGTCAACAGCCAAAGGCACCCCACTCAAAGGTACCAGAACTACTAAAATGCCCAGATACCAGATTGAAGCCAGAGATTAGTACAGCAGAGAAAGGCAAAAAAAAAGTGTCCGAGCTGACCTTCCAGTGCACCCCAAAATCTGCTGGAGCCAGAGAAAGATCAAATATTTTGTCTGGATGCCATTCTATTCAAGTAAAACTGTTGAACTTTATCAATTCTGGATTTGGTTTATTTCTCCAACTACAGCTCTTTGAATGCTGTGGAGCCTAACCCTGGGAAGCGACGGTATCTAGGTAGGAGCACCGTGACACACAGAACTAGTAAGGCCGCATCACCACTTGGCATTTCCTACACACTGGGACTCCGATCATGCCCTGGAGGGCGGCACGTTGCACATGACAGTAGTGGGCGGTTATTACATATCAAATACATCATTCACCCTATAGTAGATGCCTTTCAGCGTCCTCTGAAAGCCATGCTCTTGTTATAGGTTGTCTGTTCAGACCATGTTACATGTAATCAGTCACTGCTGTCAAACCTTAGCAGCCTGCTGACCAAGCATGAATTTTACAAACTAAGAGGCTACAAAATATTAATATCCCATCTCCAAGCTGGATGGGGAATATCCTGGATATACATCACTTTATGACAATGATCATGGAAGCTCATCTATGATAAAACTAGCATATGTTAATACATGTCAGCGTCCTCATTTCTTAATATATCATTACAACAATACAAACTCCATTTTTCTAATATACAGCTGCAAATTCACCTAAACAGACATAAATTTCAATGAAATTCTGTTACCACTAGAGGGAGCTTAATATAACAATAATGAAGACAGGTGCACTCTGCAGTCTTACTAACCCTCATACTGGTGTAAAATTGAGAGATTAGCCAACATAACCTACTTGGAGCTTAGAAGCTTACTGCATACAGTATATATATATTGCACTTAAAAGGGGTTATCTCATGTGGACATTTATGACCTACTGATAGGATATGCCATAAATGTCCGACAGGTATGGATCCCACCTCTGGGACTTGGCACTGTCTCAATAATGGAGCACTGATGTGAACGGAGAGCAAGCTGTGCATATGGGTCAACCCTCCATTCTTCGTTGTGGGACTTCCGACTGCTGGCTTGGCTATTTTTGGAAGTCCCATAGCAATGAATGGAGGCATGGCAGTACATATGTGGTGTCCTCTACATTCAGGTGGCGGATTGGGACCTTAAAGTGGCCCTGGAAAACAAAAACTAAAAGTGGCCCCATGTTGTAGGTGGGTCCAAATTGACAGAAGATGGGCCAAAACAAATAGGCAGGGACAACTGAAGGAGGCGGGGCCTACAATACTGTAGTGCAGCACATAATACTGCTCCAACCACAGTATTCAACTGTATCACCGTCATGAGGACAGTAATGCAGTTGAGTTCAGGAGGGACCTGCGGCCTTGAGCATCAGATCATTATGTGGCCCCACTGGGCATCGGCCCACCGGGAAATTTCCCTGTTGGGTCTATGGCTAATCCGCCCCTGTCTACATTCACTCCTATGGGCTTCTAAAAATTGAAGAGTGCACTCGCTTGGATATTTTCCGTACTCCCATAGAACCAGGAACGGCGCTTCCATATAGGCAAGGGGGGCACTTGCCCCCGGGCCCCCGAGTCCTTAGGGGCCCCCCCCTAAGCCGGCCCGCAACTAACTATAGGCAGGACAGTCACACGGAGATGAGCGCTTCCATTGTGGAAGCACACATCTCCATAGTCTGTGCAGCAGGGCAGGGGAGGGAGAGGCGTGTCCTTTCCCCTTCCTCTGATAGGCTGCAGGCACTAGGCCGGCAGCCTATCAGAGGCCGGCGCAGGCGGAAGAGGCCTGCATCGCATCGCGGCCAAGGAGGTAAGTATTCTTTTTTTTTTGTGTGTACAATACTAGTGGCTACTGGCACATGATCGGGGGGGGGGGGGGCTATGGCTACTGGGACATGATAGGGGGGCCCTATGGCTACTGGCACATGATATAGGGGGGCTCTGGCTACTGGCACATGATATAGGGGTGGGCTTTGGCTACTGGTACATGATAGGGGGGGCTCTGGCTACTGGCACATGATAGGGGGGGCTCTTGTTACTGACACATGATGGTGGGGGGGCTCTTATTAATGGCACATGATTGGGGGGCATCTATGAGGGCAAATTTTACTGGCACATTATTGGGGGCACTTATTACTGGCACATTATAAGGAGAATTATTTCTACTGGGGGGGGGCATTATGGTGGGCTTTATTACTCCCCCATGGTATGACCCCCTAGTAGAAGCACCAGCCTCTCCTTGCTCTGCTATCCCTCTGCACCTTCTCCAAATCCTTATTATGAAATCTTTCTCATTAGGATAAAACACAACATCAGCTCCGCCGAGCCCCCGGCCAAAGTGTGGAAGTGGTGTCCGAGATCCCCAAGGGTTAAGCCAAGTAACTATAAGTTTTCATATGAAATATGTTTATGTTATACACATATATCGTACACTGTGCCACACAATATACAGTTTCTTCTGTAAAAGTCATCAAGTGTCATGGGGGGGGGGCCTTATTGTTTTTCGCCCCAGGGCCCCATTTCACCTAGAACCAGCCCTGCATAGAACATAGGAGTCCAGAGGTTCAGGAGACAGGAGCAGGGCCCAGAGGTGGGACCTGCACCTATCGGACACTTGTGACATATATTCCATCGATATCCCATAAATGACCAACTCCTTTAGTAATAAAACTGTGAACAAAGAAGCTCCCTCTAGTGGTCGCTGCAGGTAGTGTGCCTGTTATCTTTAAAATCTTCGACTACACAGGTGATTTTGGATCTCTGTATCAGGAAAACAAGCTCTGATTGCTATAAAAACAGATGACGAAATGAATCAGCACCGAATTTTGGACACAATGCTAAAAAGTGGAGATTCGCTTTAAGATTCCTTAGAGCACATCTAACTTAATACTAAGAACTTGACAATGTAGGGCCCGTACAGTCTTACACTTTTTTGCCGCATTTGACATGTGAGGAAATTCTTGTATTACTGTATAACGCCTTCTCCTCACGAGGTATGTATTAATGACTGTGCACTGTCAGTTCCTTCTGCGGAATGTAATTATTACCATCAGTTCCCCTAATGTGCAGTGAATAAGCCCAGATTACAGAAGAAATAACATTTTCAGCGCCACTTATTCATAGAATGTTCCCATCTTATGTAGGTGTGTGGTGCTCCATGTTCTTTTTGCTGCGCACGGGGTGGGTTGGATTCTGTTGTGTGCATGTAGGAGAAGAGGGATCAGCAGAGTTGAGATGGGATTTTTTAATTGTCTCTCTGCAGTACGCTGCTATTATCGGATAATTCTCACTAAAGTTTCATGTGACATTTGTGGAGAAATGGAGACTGTGAGGCAGACACAGCTACATGTGCAGTTATGTTATATATATATATATAGTCATGTATTTTCATGTTTTGGTCGTTCATTCCAGCTAGGGAAGGTATGGCTGGCAGAAACAGGGCTAACCACTCAGTTTCTCCTCTAATGTTAGTAGTGGGCTGTTCCTACTCAGGAGGAGCAGGTCCAGTTCAGATGAAGGGAGAGGAAGTACATGCTAGAGCTCCTACTCCTAGGAATCGTATCCAATTCTTCTGTGAGACCATCAGAGAAATCTTCAGAATCAAGAAATACTGCTTTCAGAGAGCATCAGTGTGCCAAAATCTGATGGAGGTCTGCCCAACGCCCGACAAAACAAAAAAATGACATTTAGCTGGTGAATACCAGCTTAGAGGCAGAATTATCAAACTATGGGCCCTAGCTCAATGCACCTGGGCAGATCTCCTCCAGATCACACACCTATTTCTGAACTTGGGGAGTCCAGAGCCTTTTTAACTCAACCTCACCCCACCAGAGCCACGATTACCATCAACTCCAAGGACCCCCCCCCCCTACTACCAAGGCCACCATGACTATGACCTAGCTAGGGTGGGTCTTCAATCTGCACAATGTGGCAGCTAACCAAAATGGATGCTTGCCCGCTTTATCTTCCCCCTTTTACCCCGTCCTCCACTAACCATTCCCCTCTCCTAACCTTAACCCATTAAAATCCTACTTTCCAACCCCTCCAAACCCAGTCATGAGGGCACCCCCGCTAGTCTTCCGTCCTAGTCAGGCCCTCCCTTTCTGGCCTTCTATGATCAACTCCTGATTTTAATTTCTAAAACCTGCAGCAGGAAATCTGACTGCGTGGCCGTAATCTTAGGGTTGAAAGCCAAATGGTGTTGGGTCTCCCAAATCTGGTGGCACCGTTAGCCATTGCACATGCTGCCTCTATGGTACCCGTACTTTTTCTGGCTCTCAAGTAGCTAATAACAGTAAGCGATGTTTACGGTGGCAGATGCTCTGCAGATTTTCCTGCTGTGGAATTGCATGCAGAAAATCTGCAGCAATTTACAGTACCAGCAAAGTGAATGAGATATTTGCAAACCTTCTTTACAGCCTTGGAAATGCTTGAAAATCTGTAGGGGAAATGCCACTGTGGAAAATCGGTCAAATGTGTCCGTACCCTATAGGTGAAATAGAAATATATCTTCAGGAAGCACTGCCGGTGGCACAAAAATCAGAGCAAAGAAGTATGGTGAATACACTTAAGATAACCGTGATCCAATTCTTTTTTTTCTTTTCCTTCTTGCAGCCCGTGGAGAAGCGAACGTTCTGACCTCAGAGGCCGTGGGAGGATCATACATACAATTTGCATGCCATTTCCATGTTGTGCATCCCCTGGAGCGGGAGGGTTGTGTGCGCTGACATTTACGCTATATTTCTGCAGTGTTTGCAGAATATATCGGACAATTTCTGTGTAAGCCGAGCTGACATCTGACCTGGAGCTGAATTGCGCTGGATAGACCTGCGGTGCAGACCTGCTGGACGCCAGCGTCTAGATATCTGTATTATACAATCCGTGCCGGCATGTGGTTGTCCTAATAGAATGACACGAACAAAGAGATGTAAAGGAACACGGGGAATAATGGGCACACATCCATTTAGTTGATAACATTTACAACTATCTCCCAGGGACACGTTGCCCCCGAGCTCGTGATTCGCACATGTGACACGTAACACCGTTCCGACAGACCTTGGGGCTTTGTCGTCTTTCTCACATTTTACCATTATACAGATTATATACAGACTTAAGCTCCATTCAGACGTCCGTAGTGCATTGCGGATCCGCAATACACCCGGCCGGCACCCCCATAGAAATGCAATTGCGGACAAGAATAGGACATGCTCTATTTTTTTCCAGAGCTGCGGACCGGAAGATCGGGAAGATCGGGGCCACGCTCCGGAAATGCGGATGCGGACAGCACAATCCGCGGAACGGATGCGGACCCATTCTACGGACGTCTGAATGGAGCCTTAAAGGGGTTATCCAACATCATACAACAGCCCTCCCATGTGGCGGGCCCCTCAGAGGTAATATACTTACCCCTCTCCCCGCGCCGCTCCTGGTCCCCGCAGCGCCGCTGCTGCTTCTCCCTGTACACGTATGAAAACATCCAGTGTCGAGGGGGAGCAGCCAATGGCAGACGGGGACGGGGATGAGCCTATCTAACTATGGTGTGCTAGGGTGGACATTGACTTTAAATGGTTATATTAGGATGCCAGAATTGTATGATCATTATAATTGTGGGAGGTCTGACCCCCGAGAACCTCTCCGATCCTGAGAAAGAATGGTACATAGCTCTGATTTAGCTCTGCACGCCCATTCACTGGTTTTATCTGCATATTAATCCCCCAGCCAACTATGCAGGGACACAGAGGAATTTCTCATTAAGTTTCCTCTTATAACCGTCATGGGAATTGCCTTCAAGAAATCTTTCAGTCTCAAGCAAAAAATTCTCATGGGCTTAGGGGTCGTCTCACTTCAGCAAATGGTATTTATCATGTAGAGAAAGTTAATACAAGGCACTTGCTAATGTATTGTGATCGTCCATATTGCCTCCTTTGCTGGCTGGATTCATTTTTCCATCACATTATACACTGCTCGTATCCAGGGGTTATGAACACCCTACAATCAAGCAGCGGTGGTCGTGCCTGCACACTATAGGAAAAGGCGCTGGCATCTCTGTGGAGTGTGACTACGCACACATGCGCAGCAGATCCCGTCACTGCCACCTTGTATCTGCTCTGCAGTAGTGGCTGTAAGCCCTGGAAATAAGCGTCCTCAATGCCTAAAGGCCTAGGCCTAAAGTGAGGTGTCTTTTTAGTGTAGGGTCCCACCCAAGACGTGGTCTTGTTGCTGGCGGATGGGCTCACAAACGCTAATCAAAATCTCGAGATAACAACCTGAAATGTACAGTGGATATAAAAAGTCTACACACCCCTGTTAAAATGTCCGGTTTCTGTAATGTAAAAAAATGAGACAAAGATAAATCATTAAAGAACTTTTTCCACCTTTAATGTGACCTATAAACTGTACCACTCAATTGAAAAACAAACTGAAATATTTTAGGTGGAGGGAAGAAAAAAAACTAAAATAATGTGGTTGCATAAGTGTTCACAACCTCTTATAACTGGGGATGTAGCTGTGTTCAGAATTAAGCAATCACATTCGAAATCCTGATAAATAGGAGTCGGCATACACCGGCCATCATGTAAAGGGCCTCTGATTAACTCCAAATAAAGTTCAGCTGCTCTAGTTGGTCTTTCCTGAAATTTTCTTAGTCGCATCCCACAGCAAAAGCCATGGTCCACAGAGAGCTTCCAAAGCATCAGAGGGATCTCATTGTTAGAAGGTATCAGTCAGGAGAAGGGGACAAAAGAGTTTCCAAGGCATTAGATATACCATGGAACACAGTGAAGACAGTCATCATCAAGTGGAGAAAATATGGCACAACAGTGACATTACCAAGAACTGGACGTCCCTCCAAAATTGATGAAAAGACGAGAAGAAAACTGGTCTGGGAGGCTACCAAGAGGCATACAGCAACATTAAAGGAGCTGCAGGAATATCTGGCAAGTCCTGGCTGTGTGGTACATGTGACAACAATCTCCTGTGTTCTTCATATGTCTGGGCTATGGGGTAGAGTGGCAAGACGAAAGCCTTTTCTTACGAAGAAAAACATCCAAGCCAGGCTACATTTTGCAAAAACACATCTGAAGTCTCGCAAAAGCATGTGGGAAAAGGTGTTATGGTCTGATGAAACCAAGGTTGAACATTTTGGCCATAATTCCAAAAGATATGTTTGGCGCCAAAAACAACACTGCACATCACCAAAAGAACACCATGCCCACAGTGAAGCATGGTGGTGGCAGCATCATGCCAAGGGGCTGTTTCTCTTCAGCTGGACCTGGGGCCTTAGTTAGGCTACTTTCACACTTGCATTCGGTGCAGATCCATCTGGTATCTGCACAGACGGATCCGCACCTATAATGCAAACGCTTGCATCCGTTCAGAACGGATCCGTCTGCATAAACAGCTTTTTCAGATCTGAGTTTTCACATCGTGAAAACTCAGATCCGACAGTATATTCTAACACAGAGGCGTTCCCATGGTGATGGGGATGCTTCAAGTTAGAATATACTAAGAAATGTGTACATAACTGCCCCCTGCTGCCTGGCAGCACCCGATCTCTTACAGGGGGCTGTGATCCGCACAATTAATAGTTAATTGTGCGGATCACAGCCCCCTGTAAGAGATCGGGTGCTGCCAGGCAGGAGGGGGCCAGACCCCCCTCCCTCCCCAGTATTAAATTCATTGGTGGCCAGTGCGGATCTAACTCAAATCCGATTGTATATTCTAACATAGAAGCGTTCCCATGGTGATGGGGACGCTTTAAGTTAAAATATACCAACGGATTGGAGAAAACTCCGATCCTATGGTATATTAACTCCTGACTTTACATTGAAAGTCAATGGGGGACGGATCCGTTTGAAATTGCACCATATTGTGTCAACTTCAAACGGATCCGTCCCCATTGACTTGCATTGTAAGTCAGGACAGATCCGTTTGGCTCCGCACGGCCAGGCGGACACCAAAACGCTGCAAGCTGCTCCTAGTCACCTCCATGTGCAGCAGCAACCGGGGGGAGGCGTCTGCGCTCCTGAACATAGAAGCCCAACGGCCTATAAACTGTTTTTCAATTGAGTTGTACAGTTTATAGGTCACATTAAAGGTGGAAAAAGTTCTGAAATGATTTATCTTTGTCTCATTTTTCTTTTTACATCACAGAAACCTAACATTTTAACAGGGGTGTGTAGACTTTTTATATCCACGGTATGTGCATAGTGAGTACAGAATCAATACGGTCAGAGTTTACGCGCTGCTCATGCATCAGGTGTCACAGATTTGATGATGAAAGGCAATAACCAACATGTGGTGGAAAAGCTTGAAACGTCAGAAAATTCAATCTCTTCTCAAAAAAGTTTCCTATACATAGAATTAAGAAGAGAATGAATATACAGTACACAGCGCATGTACAGAAGAACATTTGCCTGTCGATACGGTGATGGTTGACAATTACTATGCTGATGATTTACATCACCTTCTAGAAAAGCTACTGCAGTCTGACAAAGCCACCACAAGATGGCGATAGCGTGACGTTACCATTTACATGATGCCGTAATGTCCTGTACACACTGTGCAGTCGCTTCTAATCAGGGTCACTCTAGTGTCTCAAAATCCATCTGTCTCCTTCCAGTCTAAGGAGCCTTTTTTTGGACTTTCAAAAGTGCAGAACATGCTGGGAGTTGTAGTATCATAACAGCTGAAGAGTCACTTAAAAGTATTATCTGTCAATATACCATACCTCCCAACTTTAGAAAAGAATGAAGGAGGGCATTATGTGCGGCTCGCGAATTTTTTCTGCATAAGCCAAGCCTCTAACTCGGCCCAAAACATAACTAAACACCCAGGGGCGTAGCTAAAGGTTTATAGGCCCCCCTTCCCTCAGTGCTTTGTGGCCAGGGGAAGGGAAGCACATAGCCTTCGTGCTGCCTGAGGCAAAATTGAAATGCCTCAGGCAGCAACAGAGAATGTCAATGTAGTCAAACATCCAGTAGCCAATGATGCAAAGCAGCTCTCTGCCATATTCATGGTGGATGAACAGCCCATAAGATTTCAGCTGGATTGTGGAGCACGCTGCAATGTCATTCCTTCTACTCTGCTTAAAGAGGACCTTTCACCTGGAAAAACATTGTGAACTAAGTATACAGACATGTAGAGCGGCGCCCGGGGATCTCACTGCACTTACTATTATCCCCGGGCGCTGCTCCGTTCTCCCGTTATGTCCTCCGGTATCTTCGCTCAGTAAGTTACAGTAGGCGGAGTCTGCCCTTGTTCTGTTGGGAGTCTCCTCCTCCTAGGCTGTAGCGCTGGCCAATCGCAGCGCAGAGCTCACAGCCTCCCAGGCTGTGAGCTCTGCGCTGCGATTGACCAGCGCTACAGCTTAGGAGGAGAAGACGCCCAGCAGAACATGGGCAGACTCCGCCTACTATAACCAAGAGTCCTAAGTCTCCGCCTACTATAACCAAGAGTCCTAAGTCTCCGCCTACTATAACCAAGAGCCCTAAGTCTCCGTCTACTGTAACTTACTGAGCGAAGATACCGGAGGACATAATGGGAGAACGGAGCGGTGCCCGGGGATAATAGTAAGTGCAGTGAGATCCCTGGGCGCCGCTGTATATGTCATGATACTTAGTTCACAATGTTTTTCCAGGTGAAAGGTCCTCCTTAACAAACAGGATCCCATGGGAATATGCAAGCTAAAATTATGAAATCTTCGAAACAGAAAGAGCTACAGAGTGGAATTTAGGGTGGGTTCACACTAGCGTTAGGGATTCCGTTATAACATGGTTAGAATGGAAAATAACGGAATGCCCAGACAGAATGCAAAATCAAAGCCTTTAAAAGGCATTCCGTTTGCTTTCTGTCCTAATAGAAGTCTATGGGAAAGCATTACAGATCCGACATGTCGAAAGGACAGGACTTTGTTTTCCGTCTTGCATAATGGGAACCAGACGGATCCGTTTTGATTCCCGTAGACTTCTATTAGGAAGGAAAGCAAACGGAATACCTTTTAAAGGCTTCCATTTTGGATTCCGTCATAATATAAGTCTATGGGCAGAAGAAACGATCCGTCCTTCCGTCTTATGGATTCCGTTATTTTCTGTTATAACCATGTTATAACGGAAAGCCATAACGGAATCCCTAACGCTAGTGTGAACCCACCCTTACGGTGCTGCAGGAGGACGATCACATTCTTTTGCTGGGAGTTAAAGCAGTTCAGGCTATGGACTTAATAAAGGTGCATCCCATAACAGCATAGTTCTGGAAGTTTCTCTGAATACTCAAAATCCTAAACAAAAGGCAGAATGCATTTTGGATTTTCTGCACATAAAAACAGAGTATGCTGATTTATTTGAAGGTGATGGGTGCCTGGAAGGTTAATACAAACTAGAAATGGATCATACAATACAGCCTACCAGACTGCCTACAAGAAGAGTACCTGTTGCTAGTGTTGATCGAGCACCAAAGTGCTCGGGTTCTCGGTAGAGTCAATGGGAGAACCCAAGCATTAAACCAGGCACCCCCTGCTCTGAAGAGGAGAGGGTGTCTGGTTCACAGAAAAAAGTTAGAAATTGATGGAAACACCACCAAAATGGTTTGGAAACAGCATGGGGAGGATATCTGGATGCATCTTGGACTCCTATCACCCATAATAAACAACATTTGCATAAATTTGGGCATACAGGCAGATATGCAAATGAGCAGAATCTGCCTTGTTTTTCAGCTGAAAAACCATTTGCATGGAAAATTCGCGATTACAATATTCACAATCTACACTACTCATGAACAGCACCATCTATTGGATTCATAGTCTTGTCATAAGACTATGAAACCAATAACATATAAAGCATCATCAATCCTTACATAAAGACGCACTACCATGAGACTATAAGACAATAAATCCACATGAACTCCGAAATGAGACACTGTACACCTCCAGGAATACCTATAATAAAAAGAAAACTTTAAGCCACATCACCTGTATGGGAGGGGGAGGGGAAATGTTTAGGGAAAGGATTATTGCACTGTTTATATGTGTTTTATCTTTGTTTTCACTGCACATATCTGTATAAAAGGAATATAACCTGTAATTTGATCCAATATGTACCTTTGAATGTAAATGTGCAAATTATGTCAAAACCTAATAAAATGTATTAAAAAAAAAAAGATAATAAAACCAATAGATGGCGCTGTTTATGAGTAGTGTTGATCGCGAATATTCTAATCACAAATTTTTATCGCAAATTTTCCATGCAAATGGTGTTTCACCCGAAAAACAAGCAGATTCAGCTAATTTACATATGCCCACGATTATGCAAATGAGTTTACATGACAAAACTGTATAGAAAGGTTATTGAATATTATGTTAGGACAATCAGAAAACTTTTTGTCACCCTAATGATAATGATCTAGGTGCGCAGGACCACCCAAGCCATCCAACAGTTATGAAGCAACTTTGAGGCTTACTGGCTCTCAGTCAGATGAGAGCTGGTTTTGAATGTCTCAGATGGGATGGAACATTTAGGAGTGATAGAACTTGATAAGAAAGTATGCAATAATGTCTGATGATGATGGGATGGAACGTTTATGAGTGATAGATCGTAAATATTCCTATCCGAGGAAAAAAAAAAAGCTGGTTTTGAATGTCTCATAGTGCCCAAAGCTGTGAACCACACACCCTCTCTTCTTTAGAGCAGCTGGTGCCTGTTTTAACGCTTAGGTTTTTCATTGTGTACAATTGTGCTTGAGCATACACATTATTCATCCGAACTGCTGTTTGGCTGAGCCTGCAACCACCTAAACAGGAACTGCAGGATTTGCACAGCAGAGGCATGATAGCACCAGTACAGGAAAGCACCGACTGGATAAGAAGTTTGGTGGTAGTGAAAAAACCATCAAGCAAGTTAAGAATCTGCATTGAACCTAAGCCACTGAACAAGGCTCTTAAAATAAATCACTATCCAATGCCTACAATAGAAGATGCTCTCCCAGATCTCTCAAAGGCTAAAATATTTTCGGTATGTGATGTGAAAAATGGGTTCTGGCATGTGGAACTGGATAAAGAATCAAGTTTATTGACAGCATTTTCTACCCCATTTGGACGTTCTAAGGCCACGAGCGAGTTTTCCGCGCGGGTGCAATGCATGACGTGAACGCATTGCACCCGCACTGAATCCGGACCCATTCAATTCTATGGGGCTGTGCACACGAGCGGTGATTTTCACGCATCACTTGTGCGTTGCGTGAAAATCGCAGCATGTTCTATATTCTGCGTTTTTCACGCAACGCAGGCCCCATAGAAGTGAATGGGGCTACGTGAAAATCGAAAGCATCCGCAAGCAAGTGCGGATGCGGTGCGACTTTCGCGCGCGGTTGCTAGGAGACGATCGGAATGGGGATCCGATCATTATTATTTTCCCTTATAACATGGTTATAAGGGAAAATAATAGCATTCTTAATATAGAATGCATAGTACAATAGTGCTGGAGGGGTTCAAAAAAATATTATAATAATATAACTCCCCTTAATCTACTTGATCGCGCAGCCGGCTTCTCTTCTGTCTTCTTCTTTGCTGTGCACAGGAAAAGGACCTTTGATGACGTCACTGCGCTCATCACATGGTCCGTCACATGATCCATCACCATGGTAAAAGGTTGTGTGACGGACCATGTGATGAGCGCAGTGATGTCATCAAAGGTCCTATTCCTCAAAGAAGACAGAAGAGAAGCCGGGCTGCGCGATCAAGTGGATTAAGGTGAGTTAAATTATTATTAATTTTTTTTAACCCCTCCACCCCTGTATTAAGAATGCTATTATTTTCCCTTATAACCATGTTATAAGGGAAAATAATAAAATCTACACAACACCTAACCCAAACCCGAACTTCTGTGAAGTAGGCCGGGTTCGGGTCTGGGTACCAAACATGCCGATTTTTCTCACGCGCGTGTACAAAGCATTATAATGTTTGGTACCCGCGCGGAAAAAACGCAAACATGGAACGCAATCGCAGTGAAAACTGACTTGTTTTTGTGTCAAAATCGCACCATTTTCCCTGAACGCATCCGGCCCCAATCCGCAACGCCCGTGTGAAAGGGGCCTAAGTGGCTGAGAATGCCCATGGGATTAAGCCCAGCTCCACAAGGGTTCCAACATAAATTGAAGCAAGCTTTGGAAAGACTGACTGGAGTAAAAATAATAGCAGATGATATACTAATAGTTGGAGAAGGTGATGATTTAGAATCAGCAACAAAGAATCACGATAAAAAGGTGATACAATTCTTGGACAGATGTAGAAAAATTCAAACTAAAAATGACAGAAGTACCATATATTAGACATCTTCTAACCTCAAATGTAGTTAAGGTGGATCCAGAGAAGGTGAGGACAATACAGGACATGCCTACACCTACAGATGTACGTGGAGTACAACGATTCCTGGGCATGGTGCATTATCTTTCTAAATTTTGCAAGCATTTATCAGATATGTGTGAGCCACTGAGACAGCTAACTCACAAAGACATACTCTGGGAATGGACAGATAGCCATGAAACTGCTTTTCAGTCAGTGAACAATGCTATTGCAGAACACCGCAACACAAAAATATTTTGATCCAGATCAAGCAGTGGTAGTACAATGTGATGCCTCAGAAACAGGCCTTGGAGCCACACTACTGCAGGATAAACATCCAATCACATAACTCTAACAGGGCAAGGATATGCTCAAATCGAGAAGGAACTACTAGCTGTAGTATTTGGGTTGGAGAAATTCCACCAGTACACCTACGGTCGACAAGTAGTGGTGCATTCGGATCACAAGCCTTTAGAAAGTATTACAAAGAAGCCACTACTGAATGCCCCAAAAAGACTACAGCGTATGCTTTTAAGGCTTCAGAAATATTTTAACATTTGTTACTGTCCAGGGAAGGATTTACTGATTGCAGATGCCCTAAGCAGAGCTTACTTACCCATCACAAATTAAGAAGAAAAAAAAGACATTTAAAGAATCAATATGTGTGAATATCTGTCTGTCTCAAAAGACAGACTGAAACAAATACAGACCTGCACAGAGGAACATAAAACTCTACAGATCTTAAAGAGTGTCATCTTGAAGGGATGGCCAAAAAAACAAGCAACATGCTCCAATGGAAGTATCTCCATTTTTTCACATGAGAGATGAACTCTCTGTGCAGCATGGAATCATCTTTGAAGGAGAAAGGGCTGTTATTCCTGAATCCCTCAGAAGAGACATAATAGAAAGATGTCTACGTCGTGCACGAGAATATGTTTATTGGTCTGGAATGAATGACCACATAAAAAACTCTACTCACTTAGGTGTAGAAAGATGTCTACATCGTGCACGAGAATATGTTTATTGGTCTGGAATGAATGACCACATAAAAAACTCTACTCACTTAGGTGTAGAAAGATGTCTACATCGTGCACGAGAATATGTTTATTGGTCTGGAATGAATGACCACATAAAAAACGTTATAGCCCAGTGTGGAATATGTGCATCGTGCAATGATAAGCGACTGAAAGAGACATTGCAACCACATACAATTCCAAACAGACCATGGTCAAAAGTAGGAACAGATCTGTTTACGTAGAACGACAAAGAATATCTGATAACTGTGGACTATTTTTCCAACTTCTGGGAGATAGACTACTTATAGGACACAAGGGCATAAACTGTAATTAAAAAACTCAAAGCCCATTTTGCCAGGTATGGCATTCCTGATATTGTGTTCTCTGACAACGCTGCTCAATTTAAATCTGGGAGAGGTGGGAATTTGAGCACCAGACATCATCTCCAGGATATCCTCAGAGTAATGGTGAAGCAGAGTCAGCAGTAAAAACAGCCAAAAGACTCATGCAAAAAGCAAAACAGGCAGGTACAGATATATATCTATACTGGACCACAGGAACACGCCCACACAAGGCCTAGACACCAGTCCAGCACCGCGGCTTATGAGTAGATGTACAAGGACTCTCTTACCAACTGCAGGTCAACTACTAAAGCCAAAGCTTGTGGGCAATGTTAAAGCCAAACTGAAGAAGAATCAGTATAGGCAAGCTTTCTTTTACACTAAATCTGCAAAGGATCTGCCTGTTCTCCCTGTACGGATTCAGCCAGTAGGCAAATATGACAAACACTGGCAAAAGGTGAAGGTCGACCAGAAATTGGGACCACAGACCTATGAAATTGGAAGAAAACTGAGGAGAGGTCAGAGACATCTGAGAAAAGGACAAGAAAGAGATGATCCAGGGCCCTTGGAACAGTATATGGGCACTCAAAGCAATGAGACTATGAATACTGGCAACAAAAAAACTGAGATTGCTGAGGAGCTTGGGGAGGTCTCTGGTCAGAGACAGCCAGTCCCAGAAAATAGACTGCCAGAATCAGAAGAACACCAAGATGTGTGTGAAGAAACCTCATATGTTACGCGAGCTGGCAGAACAATCAGAAAGCCAGCTCAACTCAAGGATTACACCTAACTTATAGCTATGTTCTACTTGTTCATGTTCACCATTTTGTGTTAGTTATATTTCATTGTTCTTTCATTTAAAAGGGAAAGGATGTAGAAATATGTTATATGCTGTGTATGGCCTCTAGGGGTCTCACTACTTAGATATTTGTACAACTGTGTTATTGCAACTCGTTGGTTGTAGTTCCTGAAGCAGCCACATGTGTAATGGCAGCTAAGATGTAGACCTAATAGAATGTCTGCTACTATCTACAGTGTGTGAGCATCTGGAGCAGCACCAACTAATAGAACAAAAGTGATAAGGAAACACCAGACCAAAAAGACTGGTATTAAAATTCTCACATGGCGTCACATTGTCCAACCAAATGATGATCACGTTGTCTTTGTAACCTCCATACCAGGTCAGAAAATGTTAAAGGCTATTAACACTGTCTGGAATCATGTTTGTTAGGATTGCATTATATTCATTTGGGTCTAAAAATCATTTTTTTACTTGGTCTTTATTAATAAAGGGTTAACTCTTTCGCTAGCTGTGGCCATCTTACTTTCACTTTGTGCCGGCTATGTATATCCCTTACGTTTGAACTACTAACTGCTCCACACTTATTTAAAGACTATGACTGACATAAAAATGAAAATCAGACATCTTTCTAACAAAGCTAGAACCAGCCCTGTACCTCACATGGATCCAGAGATCTCCACATTCATTGCTCCAATTGCTGATTGGTTATCTTCAGTCTGGCAGCTCGGGGGACATGTCCTTTCTGCTGCAGCTCTCTCCCTGTAACTTCCACAGCTTCTAACAGAACATATGACTGGTGGCAGTTGAAGATTTAAAACATTCATTTGAAAAAGTATTTACACACAGGTGCCAGTTTGAAAAATGTAGAATATGCTTTGTGACACAACCCCTTTAAGCCATATTCTTATCAACATAATGAAAATAATTGAGCTATAATATGTGTTTATGACGTCAGGAGATCAGAGATCCCAAGGCTGTACAGAGAATGGGGCTGCACATTTTTAATAAAGACCAAATGAGAAAAAATATATATTTTTTTTAGCTCAAAATGAGTACAATGCAATCATTATTTTAAAATACTCTCATATGTCTACATAGCCTTTAAGTTTATTTTTTATCTTTTAACAAAATGTAAAGTGAATGAACAATAGAGAAATCTAAAGTTAATCAATATTTAGTGTGACCACCCTTTGCCATTAAAACTGCTTCAGTTCTACATAGTTTTTGAAGGAATTTGTCTGGGAAGTCGCTCAAGACATCTTGGAGAACTAACCACAGATCTTCTGTGGATGTTGAGATCAGGGTTCCATGGGGGCCATATCATCACTTCCAGAACTCTTTGTTCTTCTTTACCCTGAAGATAGTTCTTAATGACCTTGGCTATATGTTTAGGGTCGTTGTCCTGTTGCAGAATAAATTTGGAGCCAGACACCTACAGTACTTGATGGTATTGCATAATGGATAAGTAACCGCCTTTTGCACAGTATTGTACATGTGTAAAGCGATTCTACAGTGCAACTGAGCCAACCAAAATCTTTGCTCCAAGGGATACCCTGCAATAAGCTCAAGACAAGCTTGGTATCTCGAAAAGTATTCGGTTTTGGATATATGAGACCTTATTTGAGAATTCTCTATGCAGTTTCAGTAGGACATCTTGTATTTCTATCTATTTCTTCAAGTACTGATTTATAGGATATGTCTTCTGATAGGAGTAGCCATGAGATCATGAAGTCTTAGTGAAAAATTCATGGACTTCATTGATCTTCTAGCTGCTTGATTATTGGGTAATTGTCAGCTTTTATATTTTATGACAAACATTTTCAGTGAGGATGAGCTAAGAGGAAGATCAAATGTCAGAATATATTAGATATTCATATGATGTATTGTGCTGGAAAACTTTTAACCAATTAAGACATTTTTTATAAATAGAAATCTGAAAAGTGTGGTGTGCATTTTGTATTCAGCCCCCTGTACCCTGATACCCCTAAATAAAGTCCGGTGTGACCAATTGCCTTCAGAAGTCAGCTAATTAGTAAAAAGAGTCCACCTGTGTGTAATGCATTCTCAGTATAACTACAGCTGTTCTGTGAAGGTCTCGGAAGTTTGCTAGAGAACATTAGTGATCAAACAGCATCATGAAAACCAAGGAACACACCAGACAGGTCAGGGATAAAGTTTTGGAGAAGTGTAAAGTAAGGTTTGGTTATAAAAAAAATATCCCAAGCTCTGAACATCTCAGAGCAATAATGGAAGGAGTATGGCACAACTGCAAACCTATCAAGACAAGGCGGTCCACCTAAAATGACAGCCCAGGCATGGAGAGTACTAATTTGAGAAGCACCCAAGAGGCCATGGTCACTCTGGAGGAGCTGCAGAGATCCACAGCTCAGGTGGGAGAATCTGTCCACAGGACAACTATTAGTCGTGTACTCAATAAATCTGAATCCTTTATGGAAGAGTGGCAAAAAGAAAGACACTTTTGCAAGAAAGCCAAGCCCCGTTTGCAGTTTGCTACAAGCCATGTAGGGGACACAGCAAACATGTGGAAGAAGGTGCTCTGGTCAGATGAGACCAAAGTTGAACTTTTTAGCCTAAATACAAAACGCTATGTGTGGCGGAAAACTAACACTGCACATCACCCTGAACACACCATCCCCACCGTGAAACATGGTGGTGGCAGCATCATGCTATGGGGATGCTTTTCTTCAGTAGGGACAGGGAAGCTGGTCAGAGTTGATGGGAAGATCAATGGAGCTAAATGCAGGGCAATCCTGGAGGAAAACCTGGTAGAGGGTGCAAAAGACTTGAGACTGGGACGGAGGTTCACCTTCCAGCAGGACAACGACCCTAAAAATACAGCCAGAGCTACAATGGAATGGTTGAGATCAAAGCATATTCATGTGTTAGAATGGCCCAAAGTCCAGATGTAAATCCCAATGAGAATCTGTGGCAAGACTTGACAGACGCTCTCCATCCAGTCTGACTGAGCGCGAGCTATTCTGCAAAGAAGAACGGGCAAAAATTTCAGCTTCTAGATGTGCAAAGCTGGTAGAGACTAGTGATGAGCGGCAGGGGCAATATTCTAATTTGCGATATTTCGCAAATATTTTGTAGAATATTCGTCATATATTCGCAAATTCGAGATTATATTCTTGATTGCGAAAATCGGCAACGTATTATTGGTGTGGGTCACTTATGCTACATTTTTCAAGCTGGTATAAGTTTCCTGAGACTGGAGAAAATGGTTGGCACGGCAGAACATTAGAATAGCTTTATATGCAGATAGAGTGCTCCAATATATTTGCGCTTGCGAATTTTCGGCAATTAATGATGCAGAAGGAAGGGATGATCACCTGATGTGTACTGTGTTAAAAAAAAAATATTCGTCATTACGAATATATACTGTAGCACTATATTCTAAATATTTGCGAATTCGCAAAGTGCCGATATTCGCGATAAAAATTCGCATTTTGAATATTCGCGCTCAACACTAGTAGAGACATACCCCAAAACACCTGCAGATGTAATTGAAGTGAAATGTGGTCTTACAAAGTATTGACTCGGGGGGGGGGCTGAATACTAATGCACGCCATACATTCCAGATTTTTATTTATTCAAAAATTTGAAAACCATGTGTCATTTTCTTTTCACGTCACACATACTACTTTGTGTTGATCACATAACATTCCAATAAAATACTGTACATTCAAGTTTGTGGACATAAAGTGAACAAATGTGGAAAACTTCAAAGGGTGTGAATACTTTTTTATTCACACGACCATATGTATTTTGTGGTCTGCAAAATGAGGATCCGCAAAAAATACAGATGACGTCCGGGTGATATCCATGTTGCATCCGTTTTTTTTTTGTGAACCTGTTGTAACAATGCCTATTCTTGTCTGCAAAACGGAAAATAATAGGACATGTTCTATTTTGCGGGACTGCGGAATGGACATACGGATGCGGACAGCACACAGTGTGTCGTCTGCATTTTTTGAGGCCCCATTGAAATGAATGGGACCACATCCGATCTGCAAAAAATGCGGATCAGATGTGGAATAAAAATACGTTCATGTGAATGGGGCCTTACAACCAGGACATTGGACAACCAAGCGCTGAAGTAGACAATTTATCCACACCCATAGGATACACGGTCGATGGAATTCAGTCCTTATGAAAAGGGAAGATTGGCACAACTGTACTGGAAACTAGGACGTGTTCATGTTCTGAAAATCCAATGCCGAATTAAAAAGGTCCGCTGCCCCTCCACTTATCTGAATAATTAGAGTGATTTTCCGGTTAATATGGATGACCCCCATTCCCCCGCCTATCAGCTGTTTTTTGGAGCAGATCTGTTCTGGAATTAGGTGCTGGAACCACATAGCTTCATCCATTGTGTGAATGGGAGCCCCAAGTTAACCGGAGCTTCCACTGCCAGAGGTACTGGCGGTGCAGGATTTCAGATCCCCACCGATCAGACATCATATAGTACATTACAAATCTAAAATCAGTCCTGTACTGTACATGGATTCAGAGATCTCCACAGTTATTGCTGCAATTGTTCTGCTAGATTTATTTCAGGCTTGCAGCTCAGGGGGTGTGTCCTTTCTGCGGCATCTCTCTACCTATCACAGCTCAGGGGGTTTGTCCTTTCTGCGGCATCTCGCTAACTATCACAGCTCCAGGGGGTGTGTCCTTTCTGCGGCATCTCGCTACCTATCACAGCTCAGGGGGTTTGTCCTTTCTGCGGCATCTCGCTAACTATCACAGCTCCAGGGGGTGTGTCCTTTCTGCGGCATCTCGCTACCTATCACAGCTCGGGGGGGGGGTCCTTTCTGCAGCATCTCTCTACCTATCACAGCTTAGGGGGTGTGTCCTTTCTGCGGCATCTCTCTACCTATCACAGCTCAGGGGGTGTGTCCTTTCTGCAGCATCTCTCTACCTATCACAAGACCCAGGAAAGTTGGGAGGTATGCTGTATGGGGTTTAGTAACGCACATTATTCTCATTAAAATATTCAGGCCTCTGGAAAGTCAGTCGCTATCGACCCTTGCTTGTGTGCTATCAGGAAACAGAGCAGATATCAGATGACAGCCGCTCACTACTCATGAAAGACTATAAGTAGTAGTTATTGTCAATTCCCCGCGTTGTGCCAAGGCTAGATATAAAACATGGCCACATACTGGGGCTGCTTGAAAATAAGACAATGCATTGGATTAGATAGAGAGACAGATAGATGAAATAGATACATAGATGTGAGATAGATAGATAGATAGATACAGGGGCGGATTGGCCATAGACCCAACAGGGAAATTTCCCGGTGGGCCGAAGCCCAGGGGGCCACTGAAGCCCTCTTGTTGGCTGCAGACCAGATACATAATGATCTGATGTTCAATGGCCACAGGTCCCTCCTGAACTCAACTGTATTACTGTCTTCATGACGGGGATACAGTTGAATAATGTGGTTGGCGGCAGTATTTTGTGTTGTCCTGTGGTATTTGGCCCCTTTTACTCCTGTTGTCTCTGCCTTCTTGTTTTGTCCCATCTTTTGTCAATTTGGACCCACCTACTACATTGGGCCACTTTTAGTTTTTTCCAGGGACACTTTAACCCCTTAAGGACACAGCCTTATTTCACCTTAAGGACCAGGCCATTTTTTGAAAATCTGACCAGTGTCACTTTAAGTGGTGATAACTTTAAAACGCTTTGACTTATCCAGGCCATTCTGAGATTGTTTTTTCATCACATATTGTACTTCATGACACTGGTAAAATAAAGTAAAAAAAAATATGTTTTTTTGCATAAAAAAATACCTAATTTACAAAAAAAAAAAAAAAATTAGCAAATTTCAAAGTTTCAGTTTCTCTACTTCTGTAATACATAGTAATACCCCCAAAAATGTTGATGACTTTACATTCCCCATATGTCTACTTCATGTTTGAATTATTTTGGGGATGATATTTTATTTTTTGGGGACGTTACAAGGCTTAGAAGTTTAGAAGCAAATCTTTAGGGACCAGTTCAGGTCTGAAGTCACTTTATGAGGCTTACATAATAGAAACCACCCAAAAATGACCCCATTCTAGAAACTACACCCCTCAAGGTATTCAAAACTGATTTTACAAACGTCGTTAACCCTTTAGGTGTTGCACAAGAGTTAGTGGCAAATGGGGATGAAATTTGAGAATTTCATTTTTTTTGCCTAATTTTCCATTTTAACCCATTTTTTCCACTAACAAAGCAAGGGTTAACAGCCAAACAAGACTGTATCTTTATTGCCCTGACTCTGCCGTTTACAGAAACACCCCATATGTGGCCGTAAACTACTGTACGGCCACACAGCGGGGCGTAGAGTGAAAGGTGCGCCGTTTGGTTTTTGGAAGGCTGATTTTGCTGGACTGTTTTTTTGACACCATGTCCCATTTGAAGCCCCCCTGATGCACCCCTAGAGTAGAAACTCCATAAAAGTGACCCCATCTAAGAAACTACACCCCTCAAGGTATTCAAAACTTATTTTACAAACTTTGTTAACCCTTTACGTGTTGCACAAGATTTAATGGAAAATAGAGATACAATTTCAAAATTTCACTTTTTTGGCAGATTTTCCATTGTAATATTTTTTTTCCAGTTACAAAGCAAGGGTTAACAGCCAAACAAAACTCATTATTTATGGCCCTGATTCTGTAGTTTACAGAAACACCCCATATGTGGTCGTAAACTGCTGTACGGGCACACGGCAGGGCGCAGAAGGAAAGGAATGCCATACGGTTTTTGGAAGGCAGGTTTTGCTGGACTGGTTTTTTGACACCATGTCCCATTTGAAGCCCCCCTGATGCACCCCTAAAGTAGAAACTCCAAAAAAGTGACCCCATTTTAGAAACTACGGGATAGGGTGGAAGTTTTGTTGGTACTAGTTTAGGGTACATATGATTTTTGGTTGCTCTATATTACACTTTTTGAGCGGCAAGGTAACAAGAAATAGATTTTTTGGCACCGTTTTTTTTTTTGTTATTTACAACATTCAACTGACAGGTTAGATCAAGTGGTAATTTTATAGAGCAGGTTGTCACGGACACGGCGATACCTAATATGTATACAATTTTTTTTATTTATGTAAGTTTTACACAATGATTTCATTTTGAAAACAAAAAAAAGTTTTAGTGCCTCCATAATCTAAGAGCCATAGTTTTTTCAGTTTTTGGGCGATTATCTTAAGTAGGGTCTCATTTTTTGCGGGATGAGATGATGGTTTGATTGGCACTATTTTGGGGTGCATAAGATTTTTTGATCGCTTGCTATTACACTTTTTGTGATGTAAGATGACAAAAATTGCTTTTTTTTACACCGTTTTAATTTTTATTTTTTTACGGTGGTCACCTGAGGGGTTCTCTCATGTGATATTTTTATAGAGCCGGTCGATATGGATGCGGCAATACCTAATATATATACCTTTTTTTTATTTATGTAAGTTTTACACAATGATTTCATTTTTGAAACAAAAAAAATCATGTTTTAGTGTTTCCATAGTCTAAGAGCCATAGTTTTTTCAGTTCTTGGGCGATTATCTTGGGTAGGGTATGATTTTTGCGGGATGAGATGACGGTTTGATTGTTACAATTTTGGCATACATGCGACTTTTTTGATCACTTTTATTACCTTATTTGGGAAGTAAGGTGGGCAAAATTTCAATTTCATCATAGTTTTTTATTTTTTATTTTTATGGCGTTCACCGTTCGGGTAAAGTAACATGACCTTTTTATAGATCAGGTCGTTACGGATGCGGCGATACCAAACATGTGTAGGGAATTTTTTTTTTTCATTTTTAATCAGTGATAAATGTTTTTTTTATTTTTACTTTTTTTTAACTTTTTTTAAACTTTTTTTTGGACCCAGACCCACTTGGTTCTTGAAGATCCAGTGGGTCTGATGTCTGTATAATACAGTACAGTACAATATATATTGTACTGCACTGTATTTTACTTACACTGAACAGATCTATGTCTTCAGCACAGATCTGTTCAGCACCATGGACAGCAGGATGCCTGAGACGGCGTCCTGTTGCCATGGGAACCTTCCCCGTCTGCTCAGTAGTGGCCAGAACTGCGCAGACGGGGAAAGGGTAAGGATGGGGCTCTCTGGGGGCTCTCTCCCTCTCCATCGGGTGGCTGCAAAGGCACAGCAGCCCCCCGATGGGAGAGGGAGCCCCATCTTACTGTTAACTTTTTCCATACAGCGATCCGTACGGACCGTGGTATGGAAAGGGTTAAACGGCTGACATCGCATCACAGATGTCAGCCGTTTATACCAGGGTGTCAGCAATGTGCTGACACCCTGGTATACCCACTCTACACCAACGATTATTCAAGGGGAGGCGGGCGGGGGATCGCGATCCCGCCTGCCGCACCGCCCACCTCCCGCACCGCCCGCACCACCCCCCCTGCACCTCTTACCGGGATAAAATCATTCAGGGGTGCAGGGGGGGTGAAACATATGTATTTTAGGCACACTAAAGTTTCTGATCAGAAACTGCAGAAAGCGCAACAAACCGCAGGTCTGAATTGACCTGCGGTTTGTTGCGATCGCCGACATGGGGGGGTCACGGGACCCCCCGCGCATTTAGCCGAGGTGCCTGCTCAATGATTTGAGCAAGCACTTTGTTCCGATCACAGCCGGCCGGGCGGCAGTGATCGGAACAACACATGACGTACCGGTACGTCATGTGTCCTTAAGGACTCGGGAAACATGCCGTACCGATACGTCATGTGTCCTTAAGGGGTTAAGATAGATAGATAGATACGGATGTAGTAGAGTTAACACTGTTATGAGACGCGTTATCTAAACTAAATGTGTTAAGCAAACACCTTGAAATGCTTTTCAATGACTTTTGTCTCAAGATAACGCGATGAGTTAAAAAATTTGAGTTAAGAGCTTGAGTGCTAACCCTGCTACATCTGTAGATAGATACGAGATAAGAAATTAATAGATATGTGATAAATGGATGATATAGTTGGACAAACAACTTTGTCTACTAACTATTCTCCAGTATTTTATTTTGATGCAATGTTCTATTATGGCCACTAGATGGCATCTGCAGTCTATGGAGAGAATTCGTGCGGGGATCAGCAACCTCTAGCACTTCAGTAGCTCTGAAACTATAACTCCCAGAATCCTCCATTCAAATCAAATCAAATAAGCTTTATTGGCAGGACTAAATAAATTGTAGCATTGCCAAAGCAAGTGGGAAAGAATTGGGTAGGGTTGGGGGATGGGGACATATACAGGGTGGGGGTATTAGGAGTCTATGGTATATCAGGCTCCTCTCAGTCTATGGCTGACAGTAATATATTGTGCTGCTATGGTCGCTGTGTTCTCCTCTTCCCCCAGCAGTATGGAGAGTTTATTTTCCTCCTCCATGGAGGTGAAGTCTGGGCAGAGATCAGACAGTCTCCTGAAGTGAAAATCCCTCACTGCTAAGTATTTGGGGCAACGCAACAGGATGTAGCCTCATCCTCCGCGCCTCTTGGTCGCACTGCTGGCACAGTCTGCTCTCCCTGGGCATGTACCTCTGTCAGTAACACCCAGATTTGATGAGCAGGCTGTGGGCCCTCAGTCTGTACCAGCTCAGGATCTGTCGGTCTCTTGGATTAGGGAGTTTCTCCAGATATGGGGCCAGTTTGTACTTCCTCTGCAGGCTTCAATATACTGTCAGCTTCTGTGATGTTCGTATGTCATTCCTCCAGACGCTGATATACTCCTCTTTGTACTTGTGTATCGTCCTCTGGATTTCCCTCTTTGCCAGGCTGTATTGCTTGGTGGCTTGGGCAGTTTGAGTGACTTGTTGCTGAGTGCTTTGTTTTTCTGGAGCTTCTTGGTGCAGCAAGGCTTTGTGATGGTAGGAGCTGGGACTACTGCTATGTAGATGGACTCTGAATAATAGCACCCTCTTCTGGACAGCGAATTAGAGTGGGAATCTGCCCAGTTCTGCTCGACAGGCGCTGTTTGAGGTGCTCCTGTGGACCTGGGGAAGGTGTTTGCAGAACTCTAGGTGGAAAAGTTCAGTTGGCCCAGAGTCCCACTTTGCCCAGTCTGGGTATGTGTCTGGCCCCCAGACTTTGCTGCCATACAGGAGGATTGGGGCGATGATGGTGGCAAGGATTTTAACCCTTTAAGGACCGGGCTCATTTTCACCTTAAGGACCAGGCCATTTTTTGGAAATCTGACCAGTGTCACTTTAAGTGCTAATAACTTTAAAACGCTTTGACTTATCCAGGCCATTCTGAGATAGTTTTTTTGTCACATATTGTACTTCATGACACTGGTAAAATGAAGTCAAAAAAATTATTTTTTTTGCACAAAAAAATACCTAATTTACCAAAAATTTGGAAAAATTTGCAAATTTCAAAGTTTCAGTTTCTCTACTTCTGTAATACATAGTAATACCCCAAAAAATTGTGATGACTTTACATTCCCCATATGTCTACTTCATGCTTGAATTATTTTGGGAATGATATTTTATTTTTTGGGGATGTTATAAGGCTTAGAAGTTTAGAAGCAAATCTTGAAATTTTTCCGAAATTTACAAAAACTCAACTTTTAGGGACCAGTTCAGGTCTGAAGTCACTTTGCGAGGCTTACATAATAGAAACCACCCAAAAATGACCCCATCTAAGAAACTACACCCCTCAAGGTATTCAAAATAGATTTTTGCATACATTGTTAACCCTTTAGGTGTTGCACAAGAGTTATTGGCAAATGGGGAGGAAATTTGAGAATTTCATTTTTTTGTCTAATTTTTCATTTTAACCCATTTTTTCCACTAACAAAGCAAGGGTTAACAGCCAAACAAGACTGTATCTTTATTGCCCTGACTCTGCCGTTTACAGAAACACCCCATATGTGGCCGTAAACTACTGTACGGCCACACAGCGGGGCGTAGAGTGAAAGGTGCGCCGTTTGGTTTTTGGAAGGCTGAGTTTTATGGACTGGTTTATTTACACCATGTCCCATTTGAAGCCCCCCTGATGCACCCCTAGAGTAGAAACTCCCTAAAAGTGACCCCATCTAAGAAACTACACCCCTCAAGGTATTCAAAACAGATTTTACATACGTCATTAACCCTTTAGGTGTTGCACAAGAGTTATTGGCAAATGGAGATGAAATTTGAGAATTTCATTTTTTTGCCTAATTTTCAATTTTAACCCATTTTTTCCACTAACAAAGCAAGGGTTAACAGCCAAACAAGACTGTATCTTTATTGCCCTGACTCTGCTGTTCACAGAAACACCCCATATGTGGCCGTAAACTGCTGTACGGGCACACAGCGGGGCGTAGAGTGAAAGGTGCGCCGTTTGGTTTTTGGAGGGCTAATTTTGCTGGACTGTTTTTTTTACACCATGTCCCATTTGAAGCCCCCCTGATGCACCCCTAGAGTAGAAACTCCATAAAAGTGACCCCATCTAAGAAACTACACCCCTCAAGGTATTCAAAACTGATTTTACAAACTTTGTTAACCCTTTAGGTGTTGCACAAGATTTAATGGAAAATAGAGACACAATTTCAAAATTTCACATTTTTGGCAGATTTTCCATTTTAATATTTTTTTTCCAGTTACAAAGCAAGGGTTAACAGCCAAACAAAACTCATAATTTATGGCCCTGATTCTGTAGTTTACAGAAGCACCCCATATGTGGTCGTAAACCGCTGTACGGGCACACGGCAGGGCGCAGAAGGAAAGGAATGCCATACGGTTTTTGGAAGGCAGGTTTTGCTGGACTGTTTTTTTTGACACCATGTCCCATTTGAAGCCCCCCTGATGCACCTCTAGAGTAGAAACTCCATAAAAGTGACCCCATCTAAGAAACTACACCCCTCAAGGTATTCAAAACTGATTTTACAAATGTTGTTAACCCTTTGGGTGTTCCACAAGAATTAATGGAAAATAGAGATTCAATTTCAAAATTTCACTTTTTCGGCAGATTTTCCATTTTAATATTTTTTTTCCAGTAACAAAGCAAGGGTTAACAGCCAAACAAAACTCTTTATTTATGGCCCTGATTCTGTAGTTTACAGAAACACCCCATATGTGGTCGTAAACTGCTGTACGGGCACACGGCAGGACGCAGAAGGAAAGGAACACCATATGGTTTCTGGAAGGCAGATTTTGCTGGATTGTTTTTAGACACCATGTCCCATTTAAAGCCCCCTGATGCACCCCTAGGTTAGAAACTCCAAAAAAGTGGCCCCATTTTGGAAACTACGGGATAAGGTGGCAGTTTTGTTGGTACTATTTTAGGGTACATATGATTTTTGGTTGCTCTATATTACACTTTTTGTGAGGCAAAGTAACAAAAAATAGAAATTCAGAAATTTCATCTCCATTTGCCATTAACTCTTGTGGAACACTTAAAGGGTTAACAAAGTTTGTAAAATCAGTTTTGAATACCTTGAGGGGTGTAGTTTCCAAAATGGGGTCATTTTTTGGAGTTTATACTCTAGGGGTGCATCGGGGGGGCTTCAAATGGGACATGGTGTCAAAAAACCAGTCCAGCAAAAACTGCCTTCCAAAAACCATATAGCGCTCCTTTCCTTCTGCACCCTGCCGTGTGGCCATACAGCAGTTTACGACCACATATGGGGCATTTCTATAAACTAAAGAATCAGGGCAATAAATATTGAGTTTTGTTTGCTGTTAACCCTTGCTTTGTTATGGGAAAAAATGAATTAAAATGGAAAATTTGCCAAAAAATAGCTGTTTTGGCACTGTTTTTATTTTTTATTATTTACAACGTTCATCTGACAGGTTAGATCATGTGCTATTTTTATAGAGCAGGTTCTTACGGACGTGACGATACCTAATATGTATACTTTTTTATTTATTTAGGTTTTACACAATAATATCATTTTTGACACAAAAAAAAAACATGTTTTAGTGTCTCCATAGTCTGAGAGCCATAGTTTTTTTCAGTTTTTTGGCGATTGTCTCAGGTTGGGTATCATTTTTGCGGGATGAGATGACGGTTAGATTGGTACTATTTTGGGGTGCATATGACTTTTTGATCGCTTGCTATTACACTTTTTGTGATGTAAGGTAACAAAAAAATAGCTTTTTTGACACCGTTTTTATTTAATTTTTTTTACAGTGTTCACCTGAGGGGTTAGGTCATGTGGTATTTTTATAGATCAGGTTCTTACGGACATGGCAATACCTAATATGTCTACCTTTTTATAATTTATCAGGGTTTTACACAATAATATCATTTTTGAAACAAAAAAAAATCATGTTTTAGTATCTCCATAGTCTGAGACCCATAGTTTTTTTATTTTTTGGGCCATTGTCTCATGTAAGGGCTCATTTTTTGCGGGATGAGGTGACGGTTTGATTGGTACTTTTTTGGCGTACATGCGACTTTTTTGATCACTTTTATTACCTTTTTTGGGAAGTAAGGTGGGCAAAATTTCAATTTCCTTATAGTTTTTATTTTTTTATTTTTATGGCGTTCACCGTGCGGGGAAAGTAACATGACCGTTTTATAGATCAGGTCGTTACGGACGCGGCGATACCTAATATGTGTAGTGTATTTTTATTTTTATTTTTTTTTATTCAGTGATAAATGTGTTTTTTTGAAACTTTACTTTTTTCACTTTTTTTTACTTTTTTTTTGACCCAGACCCACTTGGTTCTTGAAGATCCAGTGCGTCTGATGTCTGTATAATACAGTACAATATATATTGTACTGCACTGTATTTTACTTACACTGAACAGATCTATGCTTTTAGCAATGTGCTGGCACCCTGGTATGACCACTAGATGCCAACGATCATTCAAGGGGAGGCGGGCGGGGGATCGCGATCCCGCCTGCCGCACCGCCCGCCTCCCGCACCTTACCGCACCTCCCGCACCGCCTGCGACACCCCCCCTGCACCACCCGCCCACATAATATCATTCAGGGGTGCAGGGGGGGTGAAAAAGCTTTATTTTGGACATACTAAAGTTTCTGATCCCCGCGGTCCCTGATTTCTGATCAGAAACTGCGGAAAGCGCTACCAACCGCAGGTCTGAATTGACCTGCGGTTTGCAGCGATCGCCGATAGGGGGGGGGGTCACAGGACCCCCCTCGGCATTAACCCAAGGTGCCTGGCTGTGTGTGACAGCCGGGATCTCAGCGCTGTCACCATGTCTGCAGACATGGTGACAGTTTATGCCATGACGTGTATACTCATCATGGCGCGCTAAGTAGCAGTGCTCCATGACGAGTATACTCGTCATAGGTCGGGAATATTTTCACACTATCTCCTTCTCTGATCGCTTCCCTGACAGGAATTGGGGCGATCAAAGAAGGAGAAGCACATAGTCCCTCCCTAACCCCCCCTTACCTGCCCCGATGCGCTGCGATTGGTCCCTCTGCAGTAATGGACCAATCACAGCGATCGCGGGCGGGTCAGAGCGCCTATACAGTTCCTGCCGGCTTCTCTGGTTGCCTAGCAACCCCAGCACGCCGGCTTCACTGAAGCTTCAGCGCTTCGCTCCCTGCGCTGACACAAAAAGCCGATCACGTACATGCACGTGGGGATGCGGTGAGGCACCACATTCCCCCACGTACATGTACGTGATGTTGCGTGAAGGGGTTAAGCCAGACGGTCACTGGCGCCTTGAGATGATACAGATGACTTCTGATGGCATAGAAGGTTTTGCTCGCCTTGTCTTTCAGTGTTTCCATGGCTTTCTTAAAACTCCCTGATTGGCTGATTTCTAGGCCCAAGTAGGTGTAGCTGTCAGTTTCTGAAAGTGGACAGTTGTTTAGCAGGAAGAGAGGATGCACGGCTAGTTTCCGGTTTCTCTTCTGGAACATTATGATGTTGGTTTTCTTTGGATTGATGGGCAGTGTCCACGTGGTACTGAATTTTTCTGGATTTTTTTTTGGTTATCTTGGAGACCTTTCTCAGTTGGTAATAGTAGCCGAAGATCATTTGCATTAAGGAGAAATTTCACCTCGGTGTCATGGAGGGTGAGACCGGGTGCTGAGGAGGACTCCAGAGCCGCCTCCAGCTCATGGATATAGATGTTGAGGAGATTTGGACTGAGGCTGCAGCCCTGTCTGACTCCTCGGCTTTGCCGGAAATAAGCCGTTCTCCTCCCATTCACCTTCACGCTGCATCTGTTCTCAGTGTAGGAACTTTTGATGACATCTTATGCTTTTCCTCCTATTCTGGTTTTGAGAAGTTTCAGGAATAGGCCCGGGTGCCAACCACAGGCATAGATCTTTCCATGCTTTGTATTGTGGACATGGCTCTTGATGAGGCCCTGCAGGGTGTAGATGTGGTCCGTTGGTTGGCATGAAGACTGCTAGCCTTCTGTTGAGGATGTTGTGCTGGGTGAGGAAGCTGAGGATCCTCTTATTCAGGATACTGCTGAGGAGTTTCCCCAGTTTGCTGCTGATACATATCCCTCTATAGTTGGCCGGGTTGTACCTGTCTCCGCTCTTTTGTATAGGGGTGATGATGCCCTGGTTCCAGCTCTGGGGGAAGTAGCCGGCACTCAGCACAACATTGTAGAGTTTCACTATTGCGGCCTGGATACCTGGCGGGCTGTATTTGATCATTTCTGGAAGGATCCCATCTGGGCCATTGGCTTTTTTTTTACTCTTTATCACTGAGATCCCCTCTGTTATCTCCTGCTGTGGTCAGTGTGTCTATAGGGTTTTGGAAATCTTAGATTTTTTCCTCCATGTCCTTCAGCTTTTTCATGATTTCTTTTTGTTCTGGGCTTTGGTCCTTCTCGAGATGTCTTTGAAAAGATCTTAAAGTACTGGAGCCAGATGTTGCCATTTTGGATGTGAAGGTGGGTGTTCTTACTGGTTTTGTCCATATGCCTCCAGAAGGAATTGTCCTGGAGAGCGTCTTGGAGTTGGAGGAGCTTGGTTTCGATGTTGCCTTGCTTTTTCTTTCTGAGGATGGTTTTGTATTGCCGTAGTATGGTGTAGTATGCTTCCCTTAGACTGGGGTTGTTTGGGTCTTGGTGTTTTCTATTTGAGGCCATTCTTAGCTCCTTCCTTATATCTTTACACTCCCGGTCGAACCAACTGTTGGGTTGTTGCTTTTTTGGCCTCTTGTTGCATCTTTTGAGGTCAGACATTTCCGCCATGGTGTAAAGTATATTATTAAATTCCCTTACCGCAAGATTTACTCCTTCTGGGTTCAGCTCATGCACTTCACTATGGAAGTTATGGAGCATCTCCTGGATCTCTGCGCTGTTTTTGGTCTCCATATACTTTGGGGCTGACATCTTAGACAATTTAAAAGACGGAGATAGGCTAAAGAGGCCATTCTGCTGTGATGTTTGTGTCAGGGGTTTTCTTGTGGATTTAATGTATAGGAGCAGTTGGTTGTGGTCTGACAGGTGTGTCTGTGGGGTGACTATGAAGCCACCAACATTTGTGGGGTCCATATGTGTGATGGCATAGTCTACCGCACTGTTGCCTACATGGGAGTTTAGGGTATGTCTACCAAGAGAGTCTCCATTGGTGCGGCCATTGAGAATATGAAGTCCGAGGCTTCGACATAAGTTTGGCAATTTTCTGCCACTTTTATTTACTGTGCTGTCATAGCTGTTCCTCTCGGTGTGCACTGAGCTGTCACAGTCAGTGTCTTCTCTGAATATATAGACATTTCCGTCAGTTGTCAGGTAGTCTCTCTCCCTCCCTGTTCTTGCAGTGAGGTTTCCAAAGATGAGAACATTGCCCAGGGCCTGGAAATGGGAGGCTTGCTTCTGTGGGATGTCAAAGCTGTCGGGATTGAAGTATGGAGACTCTGGTGGAGCTATGTATACTGCACAGAGGTAGATGTTAGTCCGTTTTTCCAACACCAGCCATGTAGGTGTGCATGCTGGAAGTTGTAGTTTCACAGCAGCTGGAGTGCTGAAATTGGCTGATCCCTCGTAAAGTTTATAGATGAGTGAGTTTTTAAAAAATTTGATTAGTTGGTTCTCCAAATTTGTTTGGAAAAATTTGCTTCGATCCGAATTAATTTGCGGCGAATTACATTAAAAAACAGCTATTTCCGGGCTGAATAGAGCCTTTCTAGTGGTGTAGAACACTGTGCCTTGCAGTAACACGGATAGGGAGTATGCTGTGGTAGTGAAATAATACTGTAAGTCCGTATGACAGGCGTCGCTCTTAGAATCACCGCACACTTCACTTATTTGCGCAGTCACGGGGCCAAAACTGACCAAATAACTGAAGTATCAACTCAGCCTTACAGGTCAATGTTAGCGCCAAGAAGAAGCACAGTCCTTATACACCGTGGTCAGCTGATTCCACATAGATGTCTAAAGAACCTGTTCTATTAAACGCTTATACAAGTAGAGCCCCCCGACAGAGTGGAGAGGGTGTCAGGAGTAAGTTTCTATTGACGTCATTGATTAATTTGCCTTTCCTCTGATCCATCAGAACAATAACTCACAAAAAATGGATCCTGTCTGTGGAGCATCCACCTTCATTCGGTCAGCATTTGCTCAATAATCCATCAGTATTGCTAATGCCCCCAAAAAAACAGGAGTGGATCTAAAACATATTTGCATGTCTTCTGTGTTTTGTACCCACTCCTGCTTTTGGCTACCAAATCATAAGCCAATTCTGATGGGACCATACAGGCCTTACAGCTGCTACACAGACAGGATCCATTGTGTGTCTCATTTTTCCTTCCTTTTGACAGAGCAGAAGAAAGGTCAAATAAATAATGATGTCAGCCAGGCAGAAATCCAAAATAGTGGACCAGTCATGTAGTGGGGAGGGTGGGAACAGCATGAGAAGTCCACAGAGTGGACCTATGACATAGTGCTGAGGTGGAAGCAGCATGAGGAGACCACATTGTGGCCCAATGACAGGGTCTGGAGGTAGAAGCAGTATGAGGAGGCCACCGAGTGGCACAATGACCGAATCTGGAGGAGGCAGCAGTATGAGGAGGCCACCAAGTGGCACAATGAGCAAGTCTGGATGTACCAGCAGCAGCATCAGGAGAAGGCCACCGAGTGGCACAATAACAGATTATGGAGTTGGCAGCATCAGGAGAAGGCCACCAAGTGGCACAATGACCGAGTATGGAGTTGGGAGCATCAGGAGAAGGCCACTGAGTGGCACAATGACTGAGTCAGGAGGTGGCTCAGCAGCAGCATTAGGAGAAGACCACTGAGTGGCACAATAACAGAGTATGGAGTTGGCAGCATCAGAAGAAGGCCACCGAGTGGCACAATGACAGATTATGGAGTTGGCATCAGTATGGGGAGGCCACCGAGTGGAACAATAACGTAGTCTGGAGGTGGCGGCAGCAGCAGCATCAGAAGAAGGCCACCGAGTGGCACAATGACAGAGTATGGAGTTGGCAGCATCAGGAGAAGGCCACCGAGTGGCACAATGACAGAGTCTGTAGTTTGCAGCAGTAAGAGGAGGCCGCCAAGTGGCACACTGACCGAGTCTGGAGGTGGCAGCAGTATGAGGAGGCCACTGAGTGGCAGAATGACCGAGTCTGGAGGTGGCGGCAGCAGCAGCAGCATCAGGACACCATAGAGTGTAAAGGTGACATAGTGTGGACATGTCAGCAGCAGCATGAGGAGACCACAAAGTGACCCAGTGACAGAGTGGGACGGTGGGTGGCAATACCAGTACCGGATGACGAAGGTGGGTGAAAGAAGGAGCACTTGGCATCAGATTTGTGTGGCATCAGGCGGGTGGCAGCATCAGAGTAGTAGCTGTGGCAGGTAGCCAGAAGAAATCGGTCTCTTTTTTTCAAGGTTTGGGTGAGGCAGCATGGATGATCTAATCAGATGCATCAGGCATTGGTGGGTGGAAATCCTGGCTGATCCACACCTGATTCATCTTGACAAAGGTCAGTCTCTCCACATTTTGAGTGGACAGATGAGTTCTCCTTGGGGTAACTATGGCCCCCGCCGCAGTAAAAACCCGCTCTGATGCCACACTACTGGCTGGGCAGGACAGCTTTTCCAGGGCAAACTCTGCTAGTTGGGGCCACAAATCCAGTTTGGCTGCCCAGTAGTCCAGTGGATCTATAATGTGGGTTGGCAGGGTGCTGTCCAAGTATGCCACCACCTGCTGATTCAGGTCCGGCTCCAGGTCTACTTGCTGCTGGTGGTGAGTAGTTTCTTCACTATGCGGGTGAAGAAAGCTACTAATCAGTGACTGTACACTCAGGCTGCTGCTGATGGAGCTGGTACTGCTCCTGCCACCCCACCCCTCCACAGCAGCCATGGCAGTGGAACGTGAGCGCAGAGGGCCCCCGGTCAGACCTGCGAGAGGATGGACGATGGCGCAGATAGGCAGCTGCCAACTGACTACATAGGATGTCTCTGGAGGCCCCCATTCTGGACTGGTAGCGAGGGTCCAACAAGGTGGAGAGCCAGAAGTCCTCCCTCTGCCAAATGGTGACAATTCGGCTGTCACTACGCAAGCAAGTGAGCATGCATTGGGCCATTTGTGCAAGTGATTCAGAGGGACTCCCTGCCTCCATCCCCACTGCATACTGTCATGGTGTGTCCGGGTCCTCTGTCTCGTTTTCCACATCGCCCTGTAGCTCCACTGGCTGCTCCTGCTCCTCCTGTCCTGTCAGCTGAGTAGAAAAAACACCCATTTCTCTACACATTGCCTGTGCTCCAATTTCCTCCTCCCCCTACTCCTTCTCTTCCAGTTCAGCCCCCACAGGGCTCATGGTCTAGGTGCCACGTATCCTGTCCCCCGACCAGCCATTGTTACCAGCATCTGTTCCAGGACATGAAGCAGTGGAATGACGTCGTTCATCCCGTAGTCCTGGCGACTGACAAATAATCTGTTCTCAAAGGTCCTGAGCAAACGGCAGGTGTCACGCATGAGCTGCCACTGGCTGACATCGAAGTTACATAGTGGAGTACTCCTATCCACTTGCATCATCAAGAAATTGTTGATCGCCTTTCTCTGTTCGTATAGTCGGTCCAACATATGGAGGGTGGAATTCGCATATCAGTCTATGTTGGGGTAAGCCGTTCTGCAGCTGCAGCTCAAGGAGGGTGTGCTTTGCAGTGTACGAGTGGCTGAAGTGAATGCAAAGTTTCCTGGCCATTTTTAGGATCTCTTGCTGATAGGTGGAAGACTTCAGAAACTGCTTTACAACCAGATTGAACACGTGTGCCATGCAGGGCGCATGGCTCAGCCTTCCTTGACGCAGCGCCGACACCATGTTCTTCCCGTTGTCGGTCACCATGGTTCCGACTGGCCCACCTTCTGTTATACATGTTTGTGCAGGGATGGTACTGCCTTTTTCGTAAAGAAATTACAGCTTGGGACTCTCCACCTCAGCTCGGCACAAGCCATCAGTTCTCTGAAAGGTCCACCAGGGAGAGACTAAAGCACCAGCAACTTGGACATCTTCTGCGCCATTGGATGCCTGCACACATACTGTTGTCTCTTGGCAATCGCTTCGGTGATCGATTGCTGACGGAATGACTGATGAGGAGTAGGAGGAGCAGGAGCATCAGGAACAGCAGACGATGGCAACGACTCGTCTCCCTTCGGCTGAGGTGGTGGAGGCTTGACTGCCTGAAATCAGGTGCGGCGTGCCACTGGGTGACGCAGCGGTTGCTGCGGCAGGCTGGACCACCACATCGGAGCCACAGTTCTCCCAGGCCACTTTATGGTGACGCTCCAGATGTTGACACATGTCTGTGGTGCCAACATTGGCACCCTGGCCCCGCTTCAAATTCTGCCCACATATTCTACATATAGCCCTGTTGACCTCCTCCGGCAGCTTCACAAAAAATTGCCACAACGCAGAGTACCTGATTTTTCCCCAACACTACTCACTGGCTGACTGCTACCGCATCTGCTTCCGTGAACTAATGCACCACTCCTTTCTGGGCAGGTAGGCTACTGCAAAGCGGGTGGTCTACCCTGTGACCGTTTGGCTCCCGACCTCCCACTGCTGCTACCCTGCTGACTACCAGCCACGCTAGCGACTTGCTGGCTCAGCCGCTGCCTGACCGGCAAGCTGCCACCTCTCCTCCTGATAATGATGAAGCCCCTGCATCACCTGGCTCCCAAGTGCGATTGGCTTCATCATCATCGAGTAGTGTCTGCACGTCACTGATGTCCTCCTCAACGGTCTCTGGGTCAGGATCCTGACTGCTCGCAACACAAGCTTTCGCACCACTCTCCTTATCACTACTTGCCAGCCTAGCAGAGGAAGCGGCAGATGTCTCCACCAGATCTTGGCTGGGCAGTAGCTGCTGACTTTCCTCTAGTAGCTCTTCCTTGCTGTATAGTGGAGCTGAGCTCACAGCATATAGTACTTCTCACGGTGAGAGAACAGAAAAGGACAGAGGAAGTTTGAGGACAGGTGAGGGCACAGGGCCTGCTCTCGGGTCATGCCAAATAAGGGTTGTGTCTGATGAACCCACTGACTGTTGGCTGGGGGTGCCTGATGTTACTTTGGATGACGTGGATTAACCAATCAAGAATGTGAGAGATAAGCTTCATATCTCTAAATATATAATGTAAACATTCTGTAGTACACATGTTTGTCCAAACTGCAAATCAGATGTATGAGCCATGTGTGCATTCTTTTGTCTTATGGTCAATAGGGGAGGGGGAAGGGAGGATTAGGTTGCAGTTTTCAAATCTACCTATGAAACTCAGAGTTGAAGTTGCTGAAACCACTCCTATCAGGTTAAGGAGCCAATAGTCTCTTCTTAAGGAACACCCCTTTTGTGATGTCATTTCTGCTATTTAAAGAGGACCTTTCACTTGTAAAAACAATGTGAACTAAGTATGCTGACATATAGAGCGGCGCCCGGGGATCTCACTGCACTTACTATTATCCCCGGGCGCCGCTCCGTTCTCCCGTTATGCCCTCCGGTACCTTTGCTCTTTAAGTTATAGTAGGCGGTGTCTTCCTTTGTCCTGTGGGCGTCTCCTTCTCCTAGGCTGCAGCGCTGGCCAATCGCAGCGCACAGCTCACAGCCTGGGAGTTTTTTTACTCCCAGGCTGTGAGCTGTGCGCTGCGATTGGCCAGCGCTGCAGCCTAAGAGAAGGAGACGCCCACAGAACAAGGGAAGACACCGCCTACTATAACTTAAAGAGCAAAGGTACCGGAGGGCATAACGGGAGAACGGAGTGGCGCCCGGGGATAATAGTAAGTGCAGTGAGATCCCCGGGCGCCGCTCTATATGTCAGCATACTTAGTTCACATTGTTTTTACAAGTGAAAGGTCCTCTTTAAGTCAATGTAACTTGAATAAAGCTCTTGGTCTTGCTCAGGGGGGTGAGGAAGTGCTCTTGCTCAAGGGGGTGAGGAAGTGCTTTCCCATGAAACCACCTAGTGTGTCTGGTCTCATTATAAAAGCTGTATGGCATGCACATACCTATACTTCTAATTGATTTGGCACCACACAAAGAAGATGGGAGAATCGCTAAGATGGCGATTACAATTTGGCGTCCCTGGGTGGGCAAACAGCTTGCGTAACTTCCGATTCAAACGCCACGAGAGCGACTTAAACTGAACCATCAGACGAGATCACACGCTAGCAAGGTAAGAAAGCTTTATTTTCTTAAGAGTGTCCTCTGAAACTTCTGATTTGTGGATTCTCAAGAGTTGAATTGGAGTTATCGCGATAGAAGGGTTCAAATTATAGCTGATCTGTCCTTTAGAACGAAAGAACCCATTTGAGTATTCCTTCATTGTGTGGCTTTTCATGTGGTAGGATGTGCTAAAACTAAGCGGGAATTGATAGACAGCTGAGTTGAATATCTGTGACATAGAATTGGACGTAAGCCAAGCTCTGACGAGAGTTTTTTTGGAGATTCATGAGTAGTGACCAGGGGTCCTCATGATGGAAATTTAGTAGGATTAACACCAATTGCATAGTAGTGTGTATACCCTAATTAGGTTAGATAGACGCGGAATATCTTTAAAACGGTGTGTTCTGTAGGATAAGTATCATTTGGATATCTTTAAGATTTAGGAGTCCCGAAGGGTTGATAGCGGCTGCATATATTTAGGACTGTGCAGTGTCACTATTAGGAAGAATAATAACCAATTGGCAGTTATTAAGATTATGTATCCCTACAAAGGTGAATAGGACTAGTGGTCTTCACCAAAGGAATTGTGGGTTCTGTAGTGATTAGATAAGTAATCAGATACCGTTTGATCTAGGTGGAACTACAAATATGGGGCAATTCTAATGTTACAGGATATAATGAGGAGATGTTAACAGCGGCTCAGCAAATGCAAGAAAAAAAAGAAAAAAAAAGGTTGAAAGCATTTTGTGATACTGTGTTGCAGAGATATCCAGTATTATCCGGAAATACGTAGTATTCTGTAAGAGTTCCCCCTAGAGGCTGCATATCAAAACTACAAATGAAGGATTGTGGAAAGTATATTGAAGGAAAAGAGAAGTTGGTTGAAGGATAATAATGCACTGGTGCAAGCTGAGTTATGGTGGAAATTGTATATGAAAGTGATTGATAGAAGTTGAAGTAAGTTGGAGAAATGAAAGGAGCAGCATTTTTATTGCAAGATGGAGGATTTTGAATCCCATAGAGAACAAAGAAAGTAACCATGTGGCATTCCATCCCCCTTTCTGAAAATCTACTGGTTAATCTGTGTCTTGTAGTTCCACAGTAACTTTTCCTGTTTTCTTCCCCCTCTGGAATGCGCTCCTTTCCAACAGGAACACCTCCCATCGTGCTTTCTGCTCCTTCTATCCCTTCCTTTCCATCCCCCTATTGTGCTCTAGTAAAGTCCCCCCCCCTCAGGAATTCAACCCCCCCTTATGGTGGGGGCTGGTAATTGGTAATGCATCTGCAGACTGTGAAGATACTAACGTGTGTTATCTATAGATCTTCCAGACAGGGCTCCAGTATTGGATTAGATCCAATGATGTCTGCTAATAACCTTTCCCAATTGTATGTTTCACTAGTTAAGAAAGTACCCGCAGTAATTGTCCTATGATGCCAACTGGAAGTATCTCTGACCAATCCAGTCAATCTAAGGTTGCACCCATTCTGAGTCCTTATTCAGATATGAGTGAAAATGTGAGATTTCTAGCACCCTTTTATGATGTATGAAATCTGCTGCACCCAGTAGTAACATCCCCAGTAGTAACATCAATTTTGCCATGGTGAGTAGAATTCCTAATCCATAGGATTTACTTATGTTGCTTTGTAGAAAATTAGTTAAACTATGAAGAGTTTTCTCATGTTATTAGTGAGATTTGGAAAATTTAGTCCAATTTAATGCATAGTGGATTTAATGCATGGATTTAATGCATAGTGAAGATCATTGAGTCTGGGAGGAAGCATTTAGGTGATTAGCCTGTCACATTGTCTGAATATGCATCAGGACAGAACAGAGAGTGTGGAGAAAGTTTTCACTAGACTCCAGGAAAGTTGGGTGGATTTGGGTTTTTGAGCTTACCTTAGATATGCATGAGAAAATCCTGCCTTTGTGGATGGTCTTAAGGATCATCTGGAAAGGTCTAGTATAAGCTAGGCCTGAGTGAAGTCCATTTTGTCCCTCCATGTTGTTGAAGTTGAATTGAACAAAGGCCTAAGGCGGGCGTGGCTGCCTAACAGTCCTCCCCACTAGAGGGGGGAAGGAACACTTTGTATGTACTTGCCCACTTCATCGCCCATGGGAGGAGCTACAAATGTTCAGCCCTTCAGGTGCAACGCCCATAGGGAATTAACAATCCAGAATCAAATGCTGGATCCCTATTATCTATACAATCCTTAGGATCTAATTCCATTGCCTCATAGCAAACATGTTCCATGATCTCTCATGGCTGAGGGTAGTATCGCATGTATAGAAGTAGATAGTAATGCAATTCCTACTCCTCTTAGCAATTAATCACTGTCTTAAGGGTGTACAAAATTAGATCTGACTACTCTTCTGCGTCTGGAGGGGGGAGGGAGTAGTAGTAGTAGTAGTGCCTTCTGGGTGTAGTATTGCTTTCCCACCTCTATAAATAAAAATTCAAATTCACATGACTGTCTCTAATTAATAACCACATTTTTGAGTTTTTGGTAGATAATTTCAGGTTCTTGGAAGATGGATAATCTCGGACAGGATATGCTGTTCCTACTTAATCAGATGTTGTCAAGAAAGAACCACTCCCTCCAGCAATGTTAGTGCAGGAGACAGAGCTGAAGACACTCACTGAGGTTTGTAAAATGGCTGAGGGTAGGACTGCTAACATCAATATTAATCCAGGTATGCCTTCGGTATTACTCATTATTATGGTCTAATCTGGTGAAGCAGAGATTTTGTTTGATCCATGGGTAAGCCCATTAATAAGAATGCTGAGTGTATGAAAGGTGTTTGATGCCCTGATGCTGCCTGAGAAGGTAAAGGCTAAACGATTACCTGAAGTCTTCCTTAAGTGGAAGTCTGTGTGATACAGGATGGCTTAGGGCCAGTGGACTTCCAAAGAGTTTATCTTTTTCAGATACAGGCTACAGAGGCTGAAAGGAAACATCAAAGGATAAAGGTAGAAGTGATGAATGAGAATGGACTTTTTGGAGGGTTGGAAAGAAACTTTTCCTTCAGAAGACACTCTACCTAAAGAGGATGGATTTAGAACATGGGCAAATCAAGAGAGAAGGTGTGATTGGGTTCTGTGGTGGATGGCTCCTGGGTTCAACAATGCTGCCACTAGGTTAGTTGAAGGTGAATGCCGTAATAATGATGGGAGAACTATGGGAGTTCCAGGAAGGCATATACCAAGGTCATCTTACCCATTTCAGAGACTGCGGATTGACTACATTCAGAACAAAGGTGGAACAGTGTGACTATGTCTGTGTCTGTATTGATATCTTTCCAGGATATTCAGAGATTTGGCCTGTAGCAAAGGCTACAGCTAAAAGATACTGACTGAGGTGAGAGTACCTACCCCGAGGGCTTTTCTCCATCCGGTACACACCTAACTGAAAGATAGGCCTAAGTCCTTATGAAGTACACTTTGGGAATGCCCCTAGATTAGTTCTCTATTTCCCGAACAGCTCCAGATGCAGCATAGTAGTTTTCCAAATTATGTTGTCTGTTGCACAAACTGATTGTCTAATGTGTATTTCCAAGTTTTAGTTGTTTTCTAGAATCCAGTCTGTATAGTGCTTCTATACAGTTCATTCTTTACAATCAGGAGATTGGGTAGTGGTGAAACGAGAAACGTGTGGAAAGTCCTAGAGCTACAGTTTGAAGATCCACATCAAGTCCTGATATCCGCCGCCACTGCTGTCGAATTTGAAGAAGAGCCTGATTGGATCTATGTGTCATATTGCAATCAAGTGCCAAGACTATAAGAGCCAGAATATTTTGTTTCATGTTGTATTGTTTGTTTCATATTGTACAAGGGGGAAATTACAGTCAAATCAAATTCCAACGGCATCATAATATCAAGATGAGTCAGGAACGACTAAGTTGACTTTTGCAGTATACTGGACTGTAAGACAGATGATAGATAGGACACTTGGTTTTGGTCTGATCTGAAGTACATCTGTGTGACTGGAACTGACCCAGTCTATGGCAATTGTGTTTAGATATGACCATACCAACTGTGGATATTGGAGAACACTAGTCTGAAGTGTTGGAAATATAAACCAGTGGAAACTACCTCTAGAGTCAGTAAGGCTAAGTTCACACGAACGTGTGTGATCCGTGGCCGTATTGCGGCCCGCAAATCGCGGGCCGCAATACACGGCCACAGTTCCGTGTGCATTCCGAATCACGAATGCGGACCCATTCACTTCAATGGGTCCGCAAATCCGGAATCGCGGAACGGCCGCACGGGACGGGACCCCTCGGAAGCACTACGGAGTGCTTCCGTGGGGTTACGTCCCGTACTTCCGTTCCACAAAAAGATAGAACATGTCCTATCTTTTGGCGGAACGGGCGGATCGCGGATCCATTAAAGTGAATGGGTCCGCGATCCGATGCGGCTGACCTATGGCCGGCGATCGTGCATTGCGTTCGTGTGAACTCGGCCTTAAGGTGAAGGTTTGTCGCAAATGATGACTGTCCTGAAGAGAACACCACCAAACAGTTGGAAACATAATGAGTGTAATCCTCTGTCCCTGTCCATTAGAAATCCTATCCAACAGGATTCGGGGATATATGTTTTAGGAGCATGTGTAAGTGACAAAAATCCCCTAGGCAAATTTAGAATGTTGGTAAGGGAAAAACCTCAAAGTTCAGTTGCATCTATGGCTCCTACATCCTTACCTATAATTGGCATTAAATATTTGGTCAATTTAAAAATATAAAGACAAACTGGCCTTAGAGACAGGATTTTATACAGGAAAGCCCTTTGGTGTTTTCCCACCAGGATATTGTTCTTACATAATTCAGCTGAATAAGACAAGTAGTGACTCTGATAGTTTCTTACAGTTGGTTTATCAACCAAAATTATCAAAACGCAGATATCTGGTGATTGTGTGGAGATTTGAAACTCCGACCAAGGTTTCAGGTGGAATAATGTGGCCAATGTACCCTGATCAAGTACTGATGCCATTTTTTCTATTCTCACCTCTTGAGTGGGATCAAATCAGAAAACAATGTCCGGTCACGACTAAGGAGGTCACTCCTACATCCTTTGACTCACATGTATACATGGATGGCATAGGAGTCTGTAGAAGAGTTTCTGATGAATTTAAAGCTAAAAGTCAGATAGTTGCAGGATTTGAGTCATTAATTCCCGCGATTAGTAGTATAAAAAAATAAAAATAAATGTAGATTGGATTAACATCTCTATTGTCATCAACACACATTTGTAAATTACATCTGTGAGGCTGCGAAGAGAATGGCAGAAGAACTGAGCTCTTTTCCAGTGATGACTCTACAGAACCGACTGGTGCTTGACAGCAGAAAAAGGAGGGGTCTACAAAATCGTTTGGAAGTTCCTGCTGCATCTACATTCCAGATACCACTGCCCCTAATGGAAGGATCACCAAGGATCTGAAGAAACTAATGGACTTTATCAAATGAACTGACAGGAAAACTTCTGAAATTAATCACATCATGGCCAGAATAATGTTTTGGGAACTGGTTCAGTGACTACAGTGTTTTTAGCATTTGGGTTTAACAGGCTGTTATATACAGTCCTGATCAAAAGGTTAAGACCACTCGAAAATGGCAAAAAATCTTATTTTACATTGTTGGATCTTAACAAGGTTCCAAGTTGAGCTTCAACATGCAACAAGTAGAAATGAGAGTGAGACAAAACATTTTTTGAGCATTCAATTAATTGAAAATAACGATTAAACTGAAACACGCTGTTTTTCAGCTGATCTAAATTTTAGGACCATACCTTTAAAAGGCCAAATCTGTGCAAAGATGTGGATTCATTGTCATTTTCTGTCAGGTAGTCACACGTTGTGATGGCAAAGGCAAATAAACTCTAAATTTTTGAACGTGGTCGGGTTGTTGAACTGCATAAGCAGGGTCTCTCACAGCGTGCCATTGCTGCTGAGGTGGGACGCAGTAAGACAGTCATTTGGAATTTCTTAAATGATCCTGAGGGTTAAGGAACAAAAAAGTCAAGTGGAAGACCCCAAAAAATTTCATCAGCACTGAGCCGGAGGATCCAATTGGCTGTCCGTCAAGACACTGGACGATCCTCGACCCGAATTAAGGCCCTTACTGGAGCTGACTGCAGCCCCATAACCATCAGATGGCATCTGAGACTGAAGGGCTTCAAAAACAAAAAACGTCTTCAAAGACCTCGTCTCCAAACGCCTCGTTTGGACTTTGCAAGAGAGCACCAAACATGGGACATTCAAAGGTGGAAGAAAGTTTTATTCTCTGATGAGAAAGAATTTAACCTTGATGGTCCTGATGGTTTCCAACATTACTGGCATGACAAGCAGATCCCACCTGAGATGTTTTCTACGCTCCACAGTGGAGGGGGCGCCATAATGGTCTGGGGTGCTTTTCCCTTCAGTGGAACAATGGAGCTTCAGGAAGTGCAGGGGCGTCAAACGGCCGCTGGCTATGTCCAGATGTTGCAGAGAGCATTCCTCATGACTGAGGGCCCTCGTCTGTGTGGTAACGACTGGGTTTTTCAACAGGACAATGCTACAGTACACAATGCCTGCAGGACAAGGGACTTCTTCCAGGAGAATAACATCACTCTTTTAGCCCATCCTGCGTGTTCCCCTGATCTAAATCCAATTGAGAACCTTTGGGGATGGATCGCAAGGGAAGTTTACAAAAATGGACAACAGTTCCAGACAGTAGATGGCCTTCGTGCGGCCGTCTTCACCACTTGGAGAAATGTTCCCAATCAAATCATGGAAACGCTTGCATCAAGCATGCCAAAACGAATTTTTTAAGTAATAAACAATAACGGCGGAGCTACTCATTACTGAGTTAATGTTTGGAAGTTGGATTTCTGTTTTGGGGGGGTTTAGTTTTTTTTTTTGGAGGTGTGGTCCTAAACTTTTGATCAGCTGAAAAACAGCCTGTTTCAGTTTATTCGTTGTTTTCATTAAATTGAATGCTCAAAAAATGTTTTGTCTCACTCCCATTTCTTCTGGTTGCATGTTGAAGCTCTACTTGGAACCTTGTTAAGATCCAGCCATGCTAAATATGATTTTTTGCCATTTTTCAAGTGGTCTTAAACTTTTGATCAGGACTGTAGTTCTTCATTTTAGTAAAATTGTTTTTAAGAATGTTTAATACATCCATGCCCACACTATGTATATGTGCTTTGCCCCTGTCAAAGACAAAGATTATTCCATCCTGAAGTAAATAAAACCTATGTAAATAGGACAAGGTGAAGGCAAACCGGAAAGAGAGTTGAGGGGACCTGGTGAATCAATAAGGAAAGTCTAGCTCTTCGCTGTTTAGGGCGTTGGGATAGTACCTCACTTTGCCTGTTCACCTTTGGTCTATTTCCCGCTAAAGGAGGGATTTGTGAGAGATATCCTTTATATCTCTCTATATACACTGCTCAAAAAAATAAAGGGAACACAAAAATAAAACATCCTAGATCTGAATTAATTAAATATTCTTCTGAAATACTTTGTTCTTTACATAGTTGAATGTGCTGACAACAAAATCACACAAAAATTAAAAAAATGGAAATCAAATTTTTCAACCCATGGAGGTCTGGATTTGGAGTCACACTCAAAATTAAAGTGGAAAAACACACTACAGGCTGATCCAACATTGATGTAATGGCCTTAAAACAAGTCAAAACAAAGCTCAGTAGTGTGTGTGGCCTCCACGTGCCTGTATGACCTCCCTACAACGCCTGTGCATGCTCCTGATGAGGTGGCGGACGGTCTCCTGAGGGATCTCCTCCCAGACCTGGACTAAAGCATCTGCCAACTCCTGGACAGTCTGTGGTGCAACGTGACGTTGGTGGATAGAGCGAGACATGATGTCCCAGATGTGCTCAATTGGATTCAGGTCTGGGGAACGGGCGGGCCAGTCCATAGCATCAATGCCTTCGTCTTGCAGGAACTGCTGACACACTCCAGCCACTTGAGGTCTAGCATTATCTTGCATTAGGAGGAACCAAGGGCCAACCGCACCAGCATATGGTCTCACAAGGGGTCTGAGGATCTCATCTCGGTACCTAATGGCAGTCAGGCTACCTCTGGCGAGCACATGGAGGGCTGTGCGGCCCTCCAAAGAAATGCCACCCCACACCATTACTGACCCAATGCCAAACCGGTCATGCTGGAGGATGTTGCAGGCAGCAGAACGTTCTCCACGGTGTCTCAAGACTCTGTCACGTCTGTCACATGTGCTCAGTGTGCACCTGCTTTCATCTGTGAAGAGCACAGGGCGCCAGTGGCGAATTTGACAATCTTGGTGTTCTCTGGCAAATGCCAAACGTCCTGCACAGTGTTGGGCTGTAAGCACAACCCCCACCTGTGGACGTCGGGCCCTCATATCACCCTCATGGAGTCTGTTTCTGACCGTTTGAGCAGACACATGCACATTTGTGGCCTGCTGGAGGTCATTTTGCAGGGCTCTGGCAGTGCTCCTCCTGTTCCTCCTTGCACAAAGGCGGAGGTAGTGGTCCTGCTGCTGGGTTGTTGCCCTCCTACGGCCTCCTCCACGTCTCCTGATGTACTGGCCTGTCTCCTGGTAGCGCCTCCATGCTCTGGACACTACGCTGACATGACAGACACAGCAAACCTTCTTGCCACAGCTCGCATTGATGTGCCATCCTGGATAAGCTGCACTACCTGAGCCACTTGTGTGGGTTGTAGACTCTGTCTCATGCTACCACTAGAGTGAAAGCACCGCCAGCATTCAAAACTGACCAAAACATCAGCCAGGAAGCATAGGAACCGAGAAGTGGTCTGTGGTGACCACCTGCAGAACCACTCATTTATTGGGGGTGTCTTGCTAATTGCGTATAATTTCCACCTGTTGTCTATCCCATTTGCACAACAGCTTGTGAAATTGATTGTCACTCAGTGTTGCTTCCTAAGTGGACAGTTTGATTTCACAGAAGTGTGATTGACTTGGAGTTACATTGTGTTGTTTAAGTGTTCCCTTTATTTTTTTGAGCAGTGTATAATGTGAACATTCTGTAGTACACATTTTTGTCCACTAGATGGCCGCAAACCAGATGTATGACCCATGTGTGCATTCTTTTGTCTTATGGTCAATAGGGGAGGGGTAAGGGGGGATTACGTTGCAGTTTTCAAATCTACCTATGAAACTCAGTTGAAGTTGCTGAAACCACTCCTATCAGGTTAAGAAGCCAATAGTCTCTTCTTAAGGAACACCCCTTTTGTGATGTCATGTCTGCTATTTAAGTCAATGTAACTTGAATAAAGCTCTTGGTCTTGCTCAGGGGGATGAGGAAGTGCTTTCCCATGAAACCACATAGTGTGTCTGGTCTCATTATGAAAGCTGTATGGCATGCACATACTTATACTTCTAATTGATTTGGCACCACAGAAGATGGCGATTACAAGAACCACTGGGTTGCTGGTCAAGACACGACTGTTAAATGACACCGGGAGCTCATGCCTCTCGCTGTGACTCCTGCTGCCACGCCCTCTTAGGCTGCTGCTCCAGAAACATTTAGGCCTCTGCCAATTTTCTGTGCATGGCCTGGCACTTCTCTGCCTGACATACTTTTAGCTGAACTAAATAAATTAAATGAAAATTAAAACACCCCTAAAAGCGACGAATATATTTTTCTTTTTGTACCGAAATAGGCCACTAAATGCTTTCACCACAATTAACTGCAGAAGTGAACAGAGAATATATTTTTTTGGTTGGACTGAAATAAGCCAGTATATGCATTCTCCAAAAAATAATAGCAGAAGTGAACTGAGAATATATTTTTCTTGTTGGACTGAAATAGGCCACTTCACGCTTTCACCCAAAAATAATAGCAGAAGAGAACTGAGAATATATTTTTCTTGTAGTACTGAAATACGCCCCTATACACTTTCACCAGAAATAACTGCCACAGTACAGTGTATATATATATTTTTTTGTAGTACTGAAATACGCCCCTATACGCTTTCACCAGAAATAACTGCAACAGTGCTGTGCGTATATATTTTTCCTTTTTTATTGAAATACACCCCTATACGCTTTCAACAGAAATAACTGAGAATATATTTTTCGTGTTGGCTTGAAATAGGCCACTATCCACTTTCTCCAGAATTAACTGCAGAAATATACTGATAATATATTTTTCTTGTTGTACTGAAATAGGCCACTAAATGCTTTCACCAAAAAATAATAGCAGAAGTGAATTGAGAATATATTTTTCTTGTTGTACTGAAATAGGCCACTATATGCTTTCACCAGAATTAACTACAGAAATGCACTGAGAATATATATTTCTTGTTGTACTGAAATACGACCCTATACGCTTTGACCAGAATAAACTTAGAGTGAAGTGCGTATATATTTTTCTTGTAGTACTGAAATACACACCTATATGCTTTCACCAGAAATAACTGCAACAGTGCAGTGCGTATATATATTTTTCTTTTTTTTACTGTTATACACCCCTATATGCTTTCAACGGAAATAACTGCAGAAGTGATCTGAGAATATATTTTTTTTGTTGTACTGAAATACAACCCTATACGCTTTTTAACAGAAATAACGGCAACAGTGCAGTGTGTATATTTTTTTCTTTTTTTACTGAAATACGTCCCTATACGCTTTCACCAGAAATAACTGCAATGAAATGCGTTTATATTTTTCTTGTAGTACTGATATAAGATACTGAAGATACTAAGATATAAGCCACTAAATGCTTTTCAACATAACACTTGCTGCCCAATAACAAATAGCTGGAATGACAGAACTGTCTAGTAAGGTTGTCAGTGGTCAGATACTTTTTACTACTGTAACATATACAGGCTTTCAAGTGCACCCAGGTAGGTCATTGGCTTGCAAGTGGGATAAATGTCTATGGATTTTCTAAGCCTTGAGGATTTGTTTGTTTTTCCTTGTATTCTCAAGTTACTGGTTCAACCAATGCAGTTTATAGACTGTTATGTCATCCTCCAGTTCTCGGCTAGAAGACAGCGGCAGAATCGGCCCAAGTGTCAATAAAAGGGTGTGGAGGTGCAAAGAAATATGGAGCTCTTCCATCCTGCTACAATAATAAGGGGTTTTCCAGGCTCCTTATATTGATGACCCATCCTCAGGATAAATCATTAATATCCAATCGGCGAGAGTCCGGCAACCCGCACCTCCCACTGTTCAGCTGTTCCCTGCAGCCTCCAGTTCTCTAACTTGCACTGTGAATGGAACAGGAAGCACAGCTCCGATCAAAGTGTAGAGGCCGAGCTCGGTACTGCAGCTCATATCCTATTCATTTCAGTGGTAGCTGAGCTGTAGTACCCAGCATGGCCACTACTCTTTGAACAGAGCTGTCTGCTTCCTGTTCCATTCACAGTGCTAGTTCCAGCATTGGAGGCTACAGGGAACAGCTGATCTGTGCGGGTACGGGGTCTCGGATCCTCACTGATTGGATATTAATGACCGATCATAAGGACTGGTCATCAAAGTGTAGTGGCCATGCCAAATTGCATTCACTTGAATAGGTGCTGATCTGCAGTACTCAGTATGGCCACTGCTCTTTGAATGGGGCTGTCCGCTTCCTGTTCCATTCACTTTGCTAGTTCCAGCACCGGAGGCTGCAGGGAACAGATGATTCGGTGGGATTCTCACTGATTAGATATTTTTAACCGATCATGAGGACTAGAGAGCAATATCCAGAGCCATGAAAACCCCTTTAATGTTTTAATATGTGGCCGAAAAATAAATGCCACATGACAGGAGCATGGGCCCTAGTACAGATTGCATCGGGGCCCAGGAGCCTGAACTGTATGCTTTCTTCCATGCTCTCTCCTACTTTGTGTTTATATAAATAGTGCCCAAATCTAACCTGGCAGTGCACTACTCGGACACTAGGGGGCGAGCAAAGACAAGACTCCTTGCAATCTCCAATATGTAATTCCATTAACCTATTATGACTTTCAATGGGGAGAAGAAACTGTTCCAGGAAGCGGATAATGTGATAGAGCCGCTGTAAATCACAAGCAAGGCATACGAGTGCTGACTGCGCTGTACCAGTCAAAAGGCAAAAGTAACGTTCCACCGTCTTCTAACCTGAGTTCTTCAATCAGCACCATCCAGTTGTCACTATATTATATCTCTCACTATCTGCAGCCAAGGAAATGAGACACAAGTCCAGGGTACAAGCGAGGGTGTAACAGGCTGCGGTTCCAAAAGGGGGTGCTGAGTCAACTTCTGTTAGGATACGATCCTGACCTTCAGAGCTGCATTCATAACAGCTGCATGTTGTACGCTAACAGCACTGGAGAAAGCTGCTGTAAAATTATGGGATTAGGGCCGCAGAGCTTCAATGTAAACCCTATGGTAAAAATAAAATTGCCAGGTGACCTTGCAGGGAACTGTGCAGTCACAGCCTGAGAGATCAGGTCCAGGAGTTACTGGAGAGAGACGCTTTATAATATTCGTCCTTCACAGATGATCTATTTATACCGTAATTTAAACCCGCAACTCTTTTCAAATCTTTTATTTCTAATCCGTAAATGAGGCTGGCATTGCTCAGGTCGCAGAGTTTGCTGTCAGGTTTGAAAGAGATGCCCGGTGGTACAAGACGGCGTAGCCTTCAGAATGTTAGCTGTAGACCCTGTTATTTTATACATACCAGTGTTAAGAATTAATATTGATGACCTATCCTCAGTCCCACACCCGGGATCCCCACCGATAAGCTGTTAGAAAATGCGGGGGCGCTCAGTCAGCACCGCGGCCTCTTTCAGGCCAGTGATTTAAGTCAATGTGGCCAAGCTGCAATACCAAGCACAGACTAGGGGCGAATCGGCCATATACTCTACAGGGAAATCTCCCAGTGGACCGATGCCCCAAAGGGTCACCCAAGTCCTCCACACTGCCGCTGACTGGGTACATAATGAGCTCTCAAAAGTAATTAACGCTGTGAGAATCAGGCACTCTTGTACCCGGCCAGTGACCGCACATGTCCTCCTGAATTTAGCTGCTGTGGCCGGCACCTCACCTCCTAAACCCCATGCTCCATAGACAACTTTAGGAGGAGGAGGACAGAAGATGGTAGCTATTGATGGCCACCACTGTGGTGGTTATTTGGTTCTGCTGGGATGGTATTTTGCAGTATGGTACTCAGTCCATCTCAGATGTGATATTATTTCCCAGATAATCCCTTTAAGGTGGTTGTCCTGTCCTTTTTTTTTTTTTAATTACCCCACCTATTGGGATCTGTAAATAGAGCTATACTTACTTGCTCCCCACCACTCTGTGGCTCCTGCAACGTCTCCACTGTACGTTTGGTCCCTTCTGTCAACCTCTGTATGGACAGGGTCATGAGCACCACTGCAGTCAATAACTAGCCTCAGCAATGACGTGTCCCTAGGCGGAACATTATTGTTGGGTCATGTGCTGCTTGGGGACACATCACCACTGAGACCAGTCATTGGTGGCAGTGCAGCAGCATACTTGACCCTGTCTATGTGGAAGCTGCCAGATGGGGATCAAAAATGCAGGGAAGCCAGAGTGGGCAGGTAAGTGTAGATCTTTTCACAGATCCCTCAAAGTGGGGGAAATTAAAAAACAAAACCTGGATGACCTCTTTAGGGCCCGATTCACAGGTCCATGTGTCAGTCACAGCTCCCCTGACTTGGACTGACTGCATCATAGTCAGTTCATATCTGTCAGTCTACTGTACTGTCCTCATTATGAAGTGAGTACAGTACAATAGATCCACAATCAGATATGAACTGCCTGCCTCATGCATAAATCACTATGGTGAAGTCAGTTCTGGTCAGGGGAGCCGCAAACAGCATGGGAGATGTGGCCGACACATGGATCATGTTTCCTGGCCCGATCATGGTTGTGTGAATCAGCCCTAAGTTGGTCATACACATTACATGAAAGTCATCTAAACCTGCTAATTTCATCAGGAACAGTTAACCCTGGTAGTGGGATATGTCACCCTGCCCCTTCCAGTATCAAACTTCCCCTAGCCCGAGGCAGACCCAGGTGTGGCTACTGGGATTGTTACTGGGGAATAAGTAGAGGCCTCAGACCCTCAGTCAGGGTCAGAGCATGGTGGCTGTTTGACCATGTGGATGATCCCCCTCACATTCGGAAGGCATAGGTGAGAGAGTCTCTGTATAGTTAGCGCCCAGACAGGTAGGTGTTTATTTGATGTATTGTGTTATACTTTATGTGCTGTGGCTTCACTCCAAGTAACGGTTAACTTGCGCACCCTGTATTGTATCGTGGTGGATGAAATCTAAAGATTGTTTGGACTTTTTAACCCTCAAATTCTAAGACTTTCTCATTGTGATCCCCCCACAAGTACACAAACCTGTAGCAATATTTTAAGGGGTTGACCGGGTTCAGAGCTGAACCCGGACCTACCCATAATTTCACCCAGGCAGCCCCCCTGATGTTAGCATCATGCTCCGATGCGCTCCCTTGCCCTGCGCTGGATCGCGCAGGGCAAGGGTTCTTTTATTTACAATAACACACTGCCGGGCGGAGGCTTCCGCCCAGCAGTGTGTTCGGTGACGTCACCAGCTCTAATGGGTGGCTTTAGCACTGCCCTAGCCGTTTTACAGGCTAGGGCCGCACTAAAGCCCACCCATCAGTGGCGGTGACATCACTGCTGGGCGGAAGCCTCTGCCTGGCAGCCCCATGGAGAGCCCGGTACGTCACTGTAACTCCAAAAAATGTCTTTGCCCTGCGCGATTTAGCGCAGGACAAAGGAGAGCATCGGAGCATGAACTGCTCCGATGCTCAAGTCAGCTCTGAACCCGGACAACCCCTTTAATGGGCTTCTCCGGGATATTTTTAGAAAATTCCCGAGCCTTCTTACCTGTGGATGAAAAAATATTTCCTCAATGTTTACCCATCCCTTGCGCCGTCTCTGCTGCATTTAGACTGCCTGCGGGCTCTTCCCCTCAGTTCCCAACCCGATGTGTTCCCAGGGATTCTCGCACCCCCCTATGACATTCATGAGCCCTTTATTGGATGTATAGACAACTTCTGTCTTTACATGACAACCCCTTTAAAGGGAACCCTTCACATTCCACATGGAGTCTGATCTGCAGGCAGCATGTTATAGAAAGCTGGACCTGAGCAGATATATGGCATATAGGGGAAACACTCAGTTTAAGGCCTCATGCTTGTCTGTAAGTGTTTTGCAGTCCGCAGATTCGCAAAACACGGATCCCAGCTGTGAGCTCCCCAAAATGGATAAGAATCCAATAGGATATGTTCTATTTTTTTGGCGGGTCCAGAGAATGGACTTAAGGATGCACAACAACCTCTTCTTTTGTAGTCTTTAAGACAGAGAAGGGAGGGGGAGAGCATAGAAGCAGCCCAGAACAGGAGCAGTGCTCTAATGGATTTATGTTAGATTCAGCAGCACACAAACGTGTGTGCCCGTGCCTATATTGCGGACCGCAAACAGCAGGTTTGCAACATACGGGCACTAGCCATGTGTGTACCATATCACTAATGCAGAGTGCAGACCCATTCACTTGAATGGGTGCCCAATCCGCAAGATATGGAGTGGTGCAGAGCTGAGGCACGGAGCAGAAACCCACGGAAGCACTACGGAGCACTTCCGTGGGATTTCGGTCTGTGCCTCCGCACCGCAAAAAAATTTAACATGTTCTATTTTTTTGTAGTGCGGACTGAATCTTGCGGATCACGGACCCATTAAAGTGATTGGAACCGTAACCACAAACAGCGGATCACACGGCCGGTGCCCATGTATTGTACGTTCATGTGCATTAGCGGCGCCCTTAGATAGGATAGATAAGCAGACTTAGACACACTCTGCAGAAGCAAAATGGTGGGACATTTTTAAGGAACACTACAGATGAAACTCGAAAAATTAGAATATCGCGCAAAGTTCATTTATTTCAGTAATGCAACTTAAAAGGTGAAACTAACATATGAGATCGACTCATTACATGCAAAGGGAGATATTTCAAGCCTTTATTTGTTATAATTTGGATAATTATGGCTTACAGCTTATGAAACCCCAAAGTCTCAATTTTGAAGTACCCTTTGCTCAGGGGACATGGACTAATTAGCTGACTAGAGTGTGACACTTTGAGCCTAGAATATTGAACCTTTTCACAAAATTCTAATTTTAAGCTGCATTAATTCAATTCCTTTTTATTTGCATTACTGAAATAAATGGACTTTTGCACGATATTCTAATTTTTCGAGTTTCACCTGTATGTTGCTTAATTTTGCATTTTAGGAAGTAAATGAACAAAAAACTCATTGTAAATATGTTCATAGGTTTCATGGATTCAAGGGTTCAAAAAGTTAAAATTTCAGATAAAATATACAGTATAATGAATTCTGAAATCTGCATGGTCTTGACGTTATATGAATAACTATCCGCAGACAGTACATGACTTATTAGGATGCAAGATTCTAACGGCTACCAACCCATTTAATACCCAACCCAATAATACTCAGACTTTCTTTTGGTATAAGGCCGTAGCAGCCGATTTATTAAATAAAATACAACAGTATAAAATCTTTTTTAATGATAAGGCTTAACACACATAATAACATGCAATAACATAATACCGCAACATAATCCAACCTACCCATCAGTATAACCTCCTAATTTTGAAGGATCCTGGAAGGCAACCCAAGTAAACTGCCATCCATCAATCACCACCTCCACTTGTATTACAACCTTACCCTTGGCTGGACTCACCGACTCAAGGTTACCGAATCCTCCGATATATAAACATATACCCCTGTGGGCCTTTTAGCCCAAAAAGGACCCCCAATCCTTCATCTTACCAAGCCTCATGAGATGCAAGCTCCAACGTGCACCTATTAACCCTTGTTTTGCCTCCCAGGATCCCCAGATTCCTGCCACTGACGAACATTGGTAACACCTCACCCATGTACGTCCTGCCACACCTTAAGGGCTGTCTCCAAACCTTCCTGAAGCCCCAAGGCCTACAGATCCATTCTGACATCATTGAAGTGCACCCCATCAGCACGCAAAAATTTAGGCGACGCCGCCTCCAATTCTCTGTCTTACCACAACACCCCCTTGCCTGCGCACAAAATGGCCCACTTCCTTATTCAATTTTGCCCGAGCCTTATTAATCCGCTAAACTGACCGTGCAAATCTCCAAGACTGTGGAGCTACCACGTCAGACCAGACTACCAACAAATCAGGGAATTCCCTCAGCAACCGCAACAAATCTAATTTTATGAATGACATCTCTAGATCGGCGGATCCCCAAGTCGTTACCACCTACATGCAACACCAAAATATCAGGTGGCCGATCAAGAAAAGCATACACGTGAAACTCCAGTAACACCCTACCCCATAAAAGACCACGCAAGCCAATCCACCTGACTTGCAACACTTCATGATGGAAACCCAAATGACATTCGTTCCTTCGCACATCAGCTCGCAAGACCCCCCAGTAAACATAGAAATGTGCAAAAATCCATGCCAAACACGACGTAGACCCTGAAGGCAAAGAAAACTAAATTTATATGTTTTTAAGCCTAAACCCGCTTAACCCCCGAACACCTCACAACAGGTGAGGACGAATATAAGACTGAAAGCAGACCAACTCCCAGCAGCCAATACGTTTAATTGCATCGTCCCCCAAACCCCACCTGGCAGCCTCCGTCGCTGCACCAATTTGGGGGCGGCGGTAAACCCGCCGCCCCAAAAAACCTCCTAAAAACCGCCACAAACTGGTATCGCAACAAGGCTGTACCATCATGATGTATCAACAAAGAACCCGCCACATCCAAACGAATACTCATAAATTCCTCAAAACAATGCACTGGACACAGCACCGACCCAGCTAAAGGACGTAGTATTATACTTACGCCTCTACCCTCTGGATCGGTTTTTCAACCTCCTTAACACACACCGCAAACTGTCCTCACAAACACAGACATCCTCCCGCAACAAACCCCCGCCTCGCACTCAACTACTGGCAACCAGTTCTAAAACCCTAAAGGCTCTAAAAACTGCCAATGAAAACGCTGCTCTAAACAAACAAATTTCATAATTTGATGTGCACACAAGCCCCACCTGTCCCCACAGCATTTGCAACACAGACGATACTACGGCGATACCCCTTCAACGCCTGGCGCACCAAAAAACTCTTGGACATAGTGTATCCGCCAAACCGCGTAGCTTCAACCAAAATAACACAGCTGCCACCCTTTTAGATGCGACCGAAAACGACACGCCCGAACTGACAGCCAACCCAACAAAATAAACCAATAACAACTGAAAATCCTCAACAGAATCGCACCCCCCCCCACCTGATCCACCAACCGTTCCCACTGAGACCATACAGAAGAATACGCAGACCATGTACTGTTACTCAGGGACCGCCTAATCAAAGATGCAGAGACCCCAAGGACACGCTCCAGAGCCACTGAGGATAAGGAAGCCCTTGTACGTCCGCTCTCGGCACCAATTCGCAAAAAACAGTACCACTGAAAACGAGAGAGAGAATCAGCAACTGAGTTATCCACATCTGGCACGTGCACCGCCACAAAACATGCATTCAACCTCAAACCCTGCAGAACCAAATGATGGAGCAAGAGCACCACCGGCGGAGAACTTGCCGACTGCACCTTGATCGCGTGAACTACACTCAAATTATTGCAATGAAAACTCACGCGTTTATTCCGCAACCAATCACCCCACAATTCCGTCGCCAAAACTATCGTAAAAAATTCCAACAAAGTCAAATTACCAAGAAAACCTGCTAAACTCCACTCCTCAGACCAAGGGCCTGTATTCCACTGTCCCTGACAAAAACGCCGTAACCACAGGAACCCAAAGGATCCGTATACAGCTCCAAATCGACATTAGAAATGGGCATCTCCATCCACACCGATCGACCATTGAATTCTGTAGAAACCAATCCCAAATTTCCAAATCCTCCTGTACTTCTGCCGACAATCGCAAAAAATGTAATGGGGCAATCGCCCCCGCTGTAGCCATGGCCAGGAGACGACAAAAAATGCCCCATCGGCAAAATGCGACAAGCTAAATTTAACTTACCTAAAACGGACTGCACCCGTCGGAGCTGCACCTTCTTAGCCTTCCGCAAAAAAGCCACCTCCGAACGCAAATCTGCCAACTTATCCTCCGGCAGTCTACATTCCATGGCCACACTGTCTATCACTATCCCCAAAAACCTAACGGACGTTGCAGACCCCTCAGTCTTTTCCGGGACCAAAGGAAATTAAAATTTTGCCGCCACCCATTCCATTGTATGCAACAGAACCGAGCATACAAGAGACCCCGCCGGTCCCAGAAACAGGAAGTCATCAAGGTAATGCAGCACCGAAGTCCAACTTCAATAAAATAGATAAAAGTCTCAAACAAAGAACACAAAATCGCACAACCCATCGGCAAACAACAATCTACGTAAAACTGACCTTCCCATTTAAAACCCAACAAGTGGAAACTGTTTGGATGAATCGGCAACAAACGAAACGCTGCCTCGATATCCGTTTTTTCGCCAACAGGTCCCCGCATCCAAAACGGCGCACCCACCTAATCACATATACGTTGAACGACGTATATATGAGACGGAACATAAATCCCTCTCTATACCATCATTCACTGAACTTCCCACGGGAAACTAAAGGTGATGAATGAGCCTAAATTTGTTCGGCTCCTTCTTTGGCACCAGACCCAATGGAAAACCCTCAAATCTAGCAAAGGACACTCCCTAAACAGGCCACAACACGTCCCACCTGTACTTCTTTTACAATCTTCTCTGAAACAACCTCCGGCCGTTGAAGCGCAGAAATAAAATTACGGCCGACAAACCCTTCAAAGTACAAGGAATCCTAAAACCATCCATGAAACCAGCTAACAGCAACTCCGCCGCCTCTCTTTTTGGGTACCTCTATAAAAATGGCTCCATCTCGTCCACCCTCACCGGAGTTACCCCTCTTCTGCGAAGCCTCGTGTTCCTTTCCTTTTTCCCGCTTAAAACACTGTGACAAACTGTGGGCGCCACCGCAGCCGGAGCACTAATGTTTGTATCGGCAATGCGAAAGGAACTTACAGTATCCTTCGTTGAATTGCCAACAACAGCCTTTCCTGCTCCCACTGCCTGATTCCGTTGCCAAGGGACCCCCTGCCATCCCACGAAAGGGCTGCACACCCCCTCTTGGCGCCTCCATTAAACGAATCTATAGGCCAATATCTTTATGGTCCCACCTAATACTAGACCTAACCGCCTTCCTCTGCCGAAACTGCTCATCATATCTAAGCCAACCAACACCCCCATACACCCGATAAGCCTCGCCAATGGCGTACATATAACAAAATAAAGCCAAACAATGCTCTGGCCCTTTCTCCCCTATCACACTAGCTAAAATAGCAAACACCTGTAACCAATTCATGAACGTGCGTGGAATCAGCTGATACCACCTTTTCTCTTCTTCCTACTTTTTGCTCTCATCCGGCTTAACCCTATCCAAATTGAACTTATCTAACGGAAGCAATGAAAATATCTTGACATATTCGTCCCTCCAAATCTTCTTCCTACCCTCAGGCTTTAAGTGAACCCCTAAAGGGCCCTCAAAGCAAACATACACTTCTCCCCTTGCATCAGCAAGCCGAACTTCTTCTCCTGCTGACCCTTTACCGCTGATACTAGCCGTCACCCCCGTGACCGGTACACCCGCGACTTCAACGACTGGCGCAGTCGGCGCGCTTCCCGAACCAGGTAAATTAACCAGGTCCACACCCCCTACAGACAAATTAAGGGTCCACACCGATGCTAGTGACCCTGCTGAGCTGGATCCAAATTGCGACAGCAACGTTAGCATCCCCGTTAGCAATTCCTGTGCAAGGCCCTCCGTCCCATTACCGCCCGTCTGCCCGCATGAAACCCCCCCCCCTAGAAACAACCGCCTGACTCGACGTCCTCTCACCTGGCTGTCCGTGGGAAGTACTCCCAGTAGCCGCTGACCACCGCAAAGATTCTCCAGGCGACATCACAGCCGGTTGTTCTGTGGCTGAAGGACTGACTCCGGTTGCCTCCACATCTTCAGCCCTGTCTGCCACACTCCAAGACTCCGGGCTCAGCTTGCCTTTTTTTGCAGATTGGACCGCCGGCAACCAACCCCTAGTCTCCAAGGGGGTGGGGTGAAGGTGATCTAGACGCTTGGCCACAGACCGATGGCCGCTGGTCACTGGATCCCCTTCCCTTTCCATCCAGGCTCCTCACATGACCTACAAACTCCCTGACCGCGCGGCCAGCAGCTGCATCATCACCCTTCTCTGCTGCAGGTGACCGCACTCAGGGCGAGGCTAAACCTGACACCCCTGCCACACTCTCACTGCCAGGCTGCCAACCTCCACACAGAGGCTGCAGCGCTGATTCAAAATTCCCAACACTATCCCCGCTTACAGTGCCCCCTCCGGCCACTAGAGGGAGCGCGTCTCTCTCCTGGCTCCCGGCCCCGCCTACTTCTTCCTCCGCTGGCTGAACAATGCTCCTGGCTCGCTCCCTGCAGCGGGCATCCCGCAGAGAGGACGCCGCACTAATCTCCCCCCCCTGCGACAAAGGAAACGGGACGGGAATATACCCGTACCCCTCCCGTAGCTTTGATGTGAGCTGCGGGATTCCTCTGTCACGATGGGGAGTGGGGGAAACCCCCCACCGTGCGGTGTCGGAGGGTAAAGGGGATCAGCCTGGCCAAAAGGAGTAATAAGGGAGCAGGTCACCTCCTACCACGTCCCTAATCCTCTCCCTGACTCCTCACTGTATGAGCGGACCCCGATGGTAGGACGACTCATACTCAGGATTCCTAGAAACCCTAAGTCGCCCTGGTAATCCCTCACCAAGGAGCCGGGAAGAGACAACCTGTCAATTCCAGTCATGGAGGAACAGGAGTCTCTATCTGAGGCCAGGCTGCAGGGAGAGGGGAACACATACAGCTATAAGGAGATGGCAGGTAAGTGAAACCAGTAACACACTTACCTGCCACAGACACACTGACTGGAACCCGTGCACAAGTGCTGGTGTCCACACCAACATTAAGGACACAGCACATACCACAAACCACACAGGGACCCAGGACATCCATAGCTGCAATAAACGTGAGACACCATAAGAGCATCAATGACCACAAGGGTGGCCCTCACTGGACAGATGGAATATGAAGACCAGGAGGATAGCTCCAGCATACACCATGGCTGGAGTACCCCCCAGCTTCAGGCATCCAGCAGAGGCTAAATAGCCCAAGCAGCCGCACACACACACACATAAACCCAGTGTTAACAAAACACTAGGAAGGGAGTTAACCCTTCCAACACCAGACAAGGGGAGGAAGCCACTTAAAGGGGAAGTGCACACACAAGCATAGAAAGCTACACGTTGCCGCAGGCAACAACATGCGTGGCAACCATGTCACGGCAATCACCCAGAAGGCCGAGACACTGCCACCGCATGCTCACACAGCAACATGTTGCCACGGGCAACCGCAAGTGTAGCAACAGTGTCACAGCGCACACCATAGGCCGTGACATCCCCCCACTGCGGCGGCGCGCTGAGAACACACCAGACCTTGCCGACCGCAGAGGAGGGTCCCTGCTGGGGCTCCCTAAATGCCGCCAAACCTTGGGGATGACTTCAGGGACGGACCTCCTAGCACTTATCCTGCCATGAGGGACTACAGGGGACATTGAAGGCTCACCCACCGCGACCTGGAAGGTCCGCTGCAACCTTTCTGTCCCAAGCTGTTCAGCTGCTGCCCTGACCGCCGCCATTAAAGGGGTTATCCGAGTTATTTTTTTGTTCTTTCTATGTTCCTAAATAGGCAAATATACAGTTGTGTTAAAAATTATTCAACCCCCACTGAAATTGAGTGTTTTGGCCAGTTTGACATTGATTTTGATCATTTCAGTCATCTTGTTTACAATTAAATCAAAGAGGCACTTGTAAGTCAGACAAATATAACATAACATTTATAATGAAATAACCACAAATGTCTTTTCTGTGCTCACATCATTATCAGTTTTATTCAACCCCCAAGTGACATTCAATCTTAGTACTTAGTACAACATCCTTTTCCAGTTATAACAGCTTTTAAACGTGAAGCATAGCTTGACACAAGTGTCTTGCAGCGATCTACGGGTATCTTCGCCCATTCTTCATGGGCAAAAGCCTCCAGTTCAGTCACATTCTTAGGCTACTTTCACACTAGCGTTCAGGTGTCCGCTCGTGCGCTCCGTTTGAAGGGGCTCACGAGCGGCCCCGAACGCAGCCGTCCGGCCCTAATGCATTCTCAGTGGAGGCGGATCCGCTCAGAATGCATCCGCCTGCCAGCGCTCAGCCTCCGCTCCGCTCAGTGAGCGGACACCTGAACGCTGCTTGCAGCGTTCGGGGGTCCGCCTGGCCGTGCGGAGGCGAGCGGATCCGTCCAGACTTATAATGGAAGTCAATGGGGACGGATCCGCTTGAAGATGACACCATATGGCTCAATCTTCAGGCGGATCCGTCCCCCATTGACTTTCAATGTAAAGTCTGAACGGATCCGTTCAGGCTACTTTCACAATTAGAAATTTTTTTAAGTTATAATGCAGACGGATCCGTTCTGAACGGATGCAAACGTCTGCATTATAGGAGCGGATCCGTCTGATGAAACATCAGACGGACCCGCTCCGAACGCTAGTGTGAAAGTAGCCTTAGGCTTGCGCGCTGCAACTGCTTTCTTTAAAGGGCTTCTGTCAGCCCACTAAACCATTTACACCCGGCGCAGGCGCATTGAGGAGAGAGCGGCCGTCTCTCAGTGCGCCTGCGCAGATTGAAGATAGGTACGGCCGCGGCGCAGGCGCCAGATTTTGAATGCTAACAGGCAGGGCCAGCAGAGAACGATTCCGTTCCCTGGCCCTGTCAATCACAATGCGGAGGGGGCGTCATTAGGGTCGGAGGATGCGGCTGCTACCAGCAAGTAGCCGCCCTACTTGCTGGTAGCAAGGTAATTTGCATATTTTAAAAATCGCTTTTTAGCAAATTCTACTGAACAGAAATGATTATTTAACTTATGTATGCAGAGCTCGCAGTGTAGGGATTATTAGTCAACAAAAACAAAAAAAACGGTTTAGTGGGCTGACAGAAGCCCTTTAAGTCCCACCAGAGGTTCTCAATCGGATTTAAGTCTGGTGACTGCGATGGCCACTTCAAAATGTTCCAGCCTTTAATCTGCAACCATGCTCTAGTGGACTTGGAGGTATGCTTGGGATCATTGTCCTGTTGAAAGGACCAACGTCTCCCAAGCCTCAGGTTTGTGACGGACTGCATCACATTTTCATCCAATATCTCCTGGTACTGAAGAGAATTCATGGTACCTTGCACATGCTGAAGCTTCCCTGTACCTGTAGAAGCAAAACAGCCCCAAAGCATGATTGACCCCCCACCATGCTTCACAGTAGGCAAGGTGTTCTTTTCTTCATAGGCCTTGTTCTTCCTCCTCCAAACATAGCGTTGATCCATGGGCCCAAACAGTTCTAATTTTGTTTCATCAGTCCACAGAACACTATCCCAAAACTTTTGTGGTTTGTCCACATGACTTTTGGCATACTGCAGTCGACTCTTCTTATACTTTGGAGACAGCAAGGGGGTGCGCCTGGGAGTTCTGGCATGGAGGCCTTCATTACTCAGTGTGCGCCTTATTGTCTGAGCTGAAACTTCAGTACCCACATCTGACAAATCTTTTTTCAGTTCCTCAGCAGTCACACGGGGACTTTTCTCCACTTTGCGCTTCAGGTAGCGCACAGCAGTCGAAGTCAGCATCTTCTTTCTGCCACGACCTGGTAGCGTTTCAACAGTGCCCTTTGCCTTGAATTTGCGAATGATGCTTCCTATGGTGTCTCTTGGTATGTTTAACATCTTTGCAATCTTCTTATAGCCATTGCCCTTCCTGTGAAGAGAAATCACCTCTTCTCTTGTCTTCCTGGACCATTCTCTTGACTTCACCATGTTTGTAAACACACCAGTAAATGTCTAGAAGGAGCTGAGTATCACAGTCCTTTTAAATCTGCCTAATTGGTGCTTATTATGCTTGATTGCTGCTCCTTGACATCCACAGGTGTTTTCAATACCCGATCGAAAACACTTGAATGAACCTCTGTTCTAAAGAGTGGTAGTCTTTAAGGGGTTGAATAATTGTGTCAATGAAGAAATCACAAAAAAAACATTTAATACTGTATTACAAAAACAATTGATGTCATTTTAGTTGCATTTGGTTCTTTAAAAAGTCCTTGTAAGATTTCATTCTGAACACAATTACAAATGTACACTAAATTCCCTAAAACCCTTTCCAGCATTGGGGGTTGAATAATTTTGAACACAACTGTAACAACTTTACAATTAACTCACTTTATCTGCAGTGCCTGGTTTATCAGATTTGACTGAGGGTCACATGACCTGTGATGTCAGCTTCTCTCCCTGCTCTGATAAAGTTCGTTTACAAGCCTGTAAAAGAGAAGTCACTGTGCTGGCCACGCCCCGCTTGACTGCTGTCTGCTCTCTCCTAGGATTCTTAACCCCTTCAGCTGCACAGACTGGGTAGCTGCAGCAGTGACAATTCTGGGCACAGGAGCTCACAGACTAGAGAGAGCATTGCACAAGGTAGGGGGAAGATCCTGTGTGTATTAGCAGTGTCATTATACAGGTGGGACTTGTAGTTCTACACTTACAAATTTCTGTTGATTCTCCCAGCACTCAGGGCAGCTCTTATATCCACTCCCTTAAGCAGTGTCATTGTACAGCTGGGACTTGTAGTTCTACACATACAACATGCTGCAGAGTCTCCCAGCAGGCAGACATGTCACTCAGGGCAGCTCTTGTAGCCACTCCCTTAGCAGAGCAGGGGGAGGGGCAGAGATTGTTTTTATTGCATGTAAACAAAGGGCCAGAAAAGAACCAGGGAAATGAGGAAATATATATATTTTTTTGCATAAAACTTGCTTATCTTAGTTATATACGCCATGCTGCACCACAAATCTCAGGTACTAACTGCACTGACCAGACACGCCCCACACTAGCTTATATATAGCCCGCTAAACCTTCAACTTACCCACCCCCCTTACAACCAATCAGACCTCTATCCTTGCCCTAAGCCCTTTAACACATTCCTGCCTTCTAACTTCCCCCTAAGTCAAGCCAGACTTCACTACGGCTGCGCCCTGCTACATTGCTTTACTTCTACTCAATATCAGCTGAAAAATATTCCCCAGTTCTTGAAAGATTCAAGTCTTCACAATCTGTCACACATCATAAACATTCAGGACGACCTTTAGCATATCAATGACAGCAAAAAGCAAAAAAAGGTGAAAGAAATGAGAGCTAAGGAGGCAACGTGAGACGGAGGTGGAATATTTATCCATTTATATCACAACTGCCGGTGTTATCTCATAGTAAAAAGGAGAGAAGAACAATACAGATACCATCATGTAATAAGCTGGAGAAGAATGAACACTAGATCACTTTGTTTTACAGGGAAATTTTCTGAAAATTACCTATTGTTTAAATTATGTTTTTATGTTTAACATATTTTTTTATAATTTTTTGTGTTTATTTTTAATTTCCCATAATCAATGTCTTTATTTAAACGAAGACCATAAAATCCTGTAGTTTTCACACTGGTCACTAATAAAAATAATTGGCGCCACTTCTTGGTTTATACAGATCACTTTACTGTAGTTATCTGCGTATCTGTTATTCAGAGGCTGCCTGTAATGATATCACCTCTTTGTATAAATAAGACGGGATCCTCCATTCACAATAGGAGATTGTCAGAGCTTATCTATTCTTTCCTTGTACAATAGAAGGGTGTCGGGTATTGGTGGTCCACTGTTTTCGATACCTCCTGGCACAATAACACGACCTCAAAAGGTTGGAGACAATTCTTTTTATTAGCATATATACGTGAAAAACGCGTTTCGGAGTAGAACAACACTTCTTAAAAAGATTGATGCTGGTAATGACGATATTATGTAAAAGGAACAAAGACATATGATAATAATAGCAATGATAGCGATAATAACGAAAATTTATAGTTTGTAGATTGGAGATAAATTCATGTGACTAAAATACGTCATAGATGTGCTCACTAAAGATAGTAATCATAATTGATAGTTGTCAGGATTGGCGGTTACATGGTTAAAAGTGACCATGGTTGTGGATGTTGGCAATGTGCTAAGAAAAAGGGGGGGGGCGCATGTGAGAGGATGATGTAAACTATGCTACTGTATTGGGTTAATATTTGGAGATCGGGTGGGATAGAGGAGGTCCATGTGCTTACCTGAGGCTGTAAATCCATGTGCATACAGCGCGTCTTTCAGCCGTAGTGAGGAAAAAAGGCGCGCTATATGCAGGTTCAGGAGCAGGAGACTGAGACTGACAGTTCGGGGGATGCGGCATACTCCGAAACGTATATGCAAATAAAAAGAATTATCTTCTCCAACTACTTGAGGCCGTGTTATTGCGCCAGGAGGTATCGAAAACAGTGGACCACCAATACCCGACACCCCTCTATTGTCTCTCATCACTCCTCCAGGAGAACTTGCAACTCCACAAGTGAGGAGCAAACGGTACCGGCAGCAGCGACCACCACTTAAACACACGCCTACACTAGGGTTGTGCCTATGTTTGCACAATACAAAAAGGTGAGCATAATCATTACCTTTTCTATTAAACAACCCACCAAGAAACTATTACCCTACTATGAGCGCCTCTCTCCCTCTCTCGCCACATGATCCTTGTACAATGACCTCTGCACAGGTCACAGAGCATGCCTAGAAAACTCTCCCAAAGAAGTCAATGAGGTCCCCTCCTGACCATTGTGTCTATGGACCATGGGGCTGCTGTAAAGCAGTTTTTTAATACTTTCTAAAAGCTGTTAAGAATACCGGCAAGATGGCCGCCCCTATAATCATGTTCAGGAAATAGAATATCTAAATCTGTAATCAGAAAATAAAAAGGGATTAGGATAAAAAAGGAGATGTGTTACTATGTGGTTTTAACTGTCAGAAAAACATTTTGTTGAAAAATTTCCTTTAAAGGGGTTGGCCGAAATAATTAACAGCTTTGGACAAGCCTCTTTGTCTGCTGCTGTTCCCTATGCTGACTGTCCAGTCCTTCTGCTGCTTGCATTTTAATTATCTTGGACCACCCCTTTAAGGCTACTTTCACACTAGCGTTAATATTTTCCGGTATTGAGATCCGTCATAGGATCGCAATACTGGAGAAAAACGCTTCTGTTTTGTTCCTATTCATGGTCAATGGGGACAAAATGTAACAGAACGGAACAGAGTGCTCCAAAAAGCATTCCGTTCCATTTGGTTGAGTTCCCAGACTGGAGAGCAAACCGCTGCAAGCTGCGGTTTTCTTTCCGTCATGGGTTGCGGAGCAAAACGGATCCGTCATGACCCACAATGCAAGTCAATGGGGACGGATCTGTTTTCTCTGACGGTTCCGTCCCCCAATGACTTTCACTGGTGTTCATGACGGATCCGTCTTGGGTATGTTAAAGATAATACAACCGGATCCGTTCATAATGCAGATAGTTGTATTATCAGTAACGAAAGTGTTTTTGCTGATCCCTGCCGGATCAGGCAAAAACGCAAGTGTGAAAATAGCCTAAATCAGTTTTTTTTATGTTAAGCTTTTTTTCAACAGTTTTTGAAGACCTTCTATACCACTGTCTATAGATATATATTTTTTTAAAATCCTAAAATCATGCCATTTTTACACCGACCACTAGGCCTAATAATAGTCTAACAAATCCTGTTCTATAGGGATCACTTCTCAGCAGTCATCTTATTATCATCATATTTAGATGATGTGGCTACAATAAAGCACATCTCTAACAACAGCTCAGACAAGATGGCCGCCCCCATAATTATATGGAGAATATAAAATAAAAAAAATCTACTATTCGAAAATAAAATATGGGCAAAAAATCATAGGTGGCACATCCCTTTTAAGGTCTTTAAAGACCTTAAAAGACCTTAACAGGGATGTGCCACCTATGATTTTTTGCCCATATTTTATTTTCGAATAGTAGATTTTTTTTATTTTATATTCTCCATATAATTATGGGGGCGGCCATCTTGTCTGAGCTGTTGTTAGAGATGTGCTTTATAGGAAGATACTAAATACAAAGCTTTGTAACTACAGAGAACCACATAGGCTGAATCGGCTGCTAACCTAGTATTTCTGGGGTTCTTCTGACTGTGGCAAATGGCAGGGAAAATAAGGCCTGGAGGGGTTAAACATGGCTGTTGTTTGTTTTCCTGGATATACACTGTAAGCTGATATTAGAGGTGTCTGATGGTGGATTGTCTTGGATAGGAATGAGAGAACTTGTGTTTCAAATTCGGAGTACAAGGTTCGGGTTCAGGTTATCTAAGAATTTCGTTATGGATTCCGCTACCAAGGACCATAAGTTAAGGTCCGTGTTAGCGGAATCCATAACGGAATTCTTAGATAACCCGAACCTGAACCTCGTATGCCGAACTTGAAACACAAGTTCGCTCAACACTAGTCTTGGATTGTCAGACGTTGCGATCAAGTATAGTTTTTGGAAAATTGCATAAAAAAATGTGACATGCCTGTAGTGTGTGAGCAAACCCTTGTAAGACATTTAGTGGAGATAACTATTTGCATCACATTGTAGGTATACATCAGAAAACCTCCCATGGTATACCTCCGACTGAAGACCGCAACGTATCCCCAGTAGTCATACAAAGGAACGTCACTAATAGGCTCCCACTGAATACCGTGCAGTGTATTCATTTGTATGGAATACCGTAGTCTACTATATTATTCCACAGAGAAAAGTATAACGATGTATTCCAGCCTGACAGAGGCCAAAAGGACACTTTTTATGGAGGCCGGTGGATAAGTTTGGCGTATTATATAACGGGAGCTTTTTTCTTGGTATATGCCAAATACAAGCTTTGAACATTATATGAGCATAGCCCTAATATAGGGTGGGGTCCATTGTTCAGAAACACCATCAGTAAGGGCTGATTCACATGATTGCGCTTAGTCCGGCAAACACGGGCCGTGTGTCTATCAAGTGCGGCTCTCCTGACCTAAACTGACCCCATCATAGCAATTGATGAGGAACCAACCCTTCTCTGCCATGAAAAGATCTTGGCAATTCTGTCCCACTCTTTCCCCTAGTAATACCCAATCCTGCAAGAAATAAGGCTAGTTTCATGTCTTTGGCAGAGGTTCCTACAGGCTATTCCAGTAGGGAGTTCTCCAGATCTGGATTTGCCGGATACGGCTTCCTGTCCCCTGGACCCCATTGACTATATTCAGAAGCTACGAATTGCCAAGAATTGGACGGATAAAAAGCGCTGCACAATGCGGTTTGTGTCCGGCCAATTCCCGCCATTCTTTGTCGTTACTGTTCGCCCTTCTACAGATGTGAAACTTGTCATAAGAAAACCTTGCAATATACTGAGTGTAAAAATTCCCCTGTGCCACCATTTTAGGGAATTCTAGTCATAACTTACATTTAGGGTAAGTTCACACGTGGCATAAATGCTGCTGATTTGCTGCCACCGATCAGCGTGTAGCAATTCTGCAGTGTTGTACAGCACTGGCAATTTAATCCTAAGCCGTTCGTGCAACGTGCCATAAGTGTATGGCGCAGAAGCTCTATCCTCAGCACCCACAGTGGGTGTCAGCTGCATTCCTAGGCTGAGGTTGTGATGCGGTTAAAACCCCAAAAGCATCATAAAAACCACACCCAACCACAACGTCTGAACATACCGTTACAGCTGACACACTGCTGCCATGGACGGGATTGTAGATAACTCTGATCCTGGTCATTTAATGGTTTAGATGCCTCAGTCAGTAATGAGGCATCCAAGTAGTCAGACAGAGGAAACATGCTCCCCTGTGACAGTATCAGTGCCCCCTGGGAAGGGCAAGGTAACAACTAAAGAATAATGCAACTTGTCTTGCAAAAAAACAAGCCTTCATACGGTTGTGTCGACTAGAACTTTCAGAATCACAGGTGCATATCCCTGAAGCAAACATGATTATAAAAAAGAAAATGGCTGCACACCATTATACAGGGTGGGCCATTTATATGGATACACCTTAATAAAATGGGAATGGTTGGTGATATTAACTTCCTGTTTGTGGCACATTAGTATATGTGAAGGGGGAAACTTTTCAAGATGAGTGGTGACCATGGCGGCCATTTTGAAGTCGGCCATTTTGAATCCAACTTTTGTTTTTTTTAAAAGGGAAGAGGGTCATGTGACACATCAAACTTATTGGGAATTTCACAAGAAAAACAATGGTGTGCTTGGTTTTAACGTAACTTTATTCTTTCATGAGTTATTTACAAGTTTCTGACCACTTATAAAATGTGCTCAATGTGCTGCCCATTGTGTTGGATTGTCAATGCAACCCTCTTCTCCCACTCTTCACACACTGATAGCAACACCGCAGGAGAAATGCTAGCACAGGCTTCCAGTATCCGTAGTTTCAGGTGCTGCACATCTCGTATCTTCACAGCATAGACAATTGCCTTCAGATGACCCCAAAGATAAAAGTCTAAGGGGGTCAGATCGGGAGACCTTGGGGGCCATTCAACTGGCCCACGACGACCAATCCACTTTCCAGGAAACTGTTCATCTAGGAATGCTTGGACCTGACACCCATAATGTGGTGGTGGGTGCATCATCTTGCTGGAAAAACTCAGGGAACGTGCCAGCTTCAGTGCATAAAGAGGGAAACACATCATCATGTAGCAATTTTGCATATCCAGTGACCCCCTTAGACTTTTATCTTTGGGGTCATCTGAAGGCAATTGTCTATGCTGTGAAGATACGAGATGTGCAGCACCTGAAACTACGGATACTGGAAGCCTGTGCTAGCATTTCTCCTGCGGTGTTGCTATCAGTGTGTGAAGAGTGGGAGAAGAGGGTTGCATTGACAATCCAACACAATGGGCAGCACATTGAACACATTTTATAAGTGGTCAGAAACTTGTAAATAACTCATGAAAGAATGAAGTTACGTTAAAACCAAGCACACCATTGTTTTTCTTGTGAAATTCCCAATAAGTTTGATGTGTCACATGACCCTCTTCCTTTTGAAAAAACAAAAGTTGGATTCAAAATGGCCGACTTCAAAATGGCCGCCATGGTCACCACCCATCTTGAAAAGTTTCCCCCCTCACATATACTAATGTGCCACAAACAGGAAGTTAATATCACCAACCATTCCCATTTTATTAAGGTGTATCCATATAAATGGCCCACCCTGTACATACAAACAATAGAGCTAAGAAATGGGGGTCATTCTAAATAAATGTGGGACAATACCGACTATAAGTGAGTCAATGGAAGCTCTTAGCGCACATATTTGATCAAACGTGTGTCGGGCCCATCTACCAGGCGTCAAGGTGGCTTCAGCAGATGGGTCTCAAACACTAAATATACCGCCTCTCTTGGACTTACCTAAGCCTACAATATTCAGGGCAGTGCAGGAACCAGCTACAGACTACTCTGCTCAGAAACCCCAGGTAGAAGGGCGTGTTCAGTCTTAAAGAGGCGCTACCCTCAATTATTCTACAAATATTTTAGACTAGAACCTTTAGAAATCACAGGTGCATATCCATGAAACAAACATAATTACAGAAAACTAAATGGCTGCACACCTTTATACAAACAAACTAGGCTTAGGTAAGTCCAAAGAGAGGCAGTATATTTAGTGTTAGGGACCCATCTGCGGAAGCCACCTTGACGCCTGGTAGATGGGCCCGACACATGTTTGATCAAATCTGTGTGCTAAGAGCTTCCATTGACTCACTTAGAGTCAGTATTGTACCACTTTTATTTAGAATGACCCCCATTTCTTAGCTCTATTGTTTGTAAGTATAATGGTGTGCAGCCATTTTCTTTTTTATATTTATATTGCTATTACAGTCCTGATCAAAAGTTTAAGACCACTTGAAAAATGGCAGAAAATCATATTTTACATTGTTGGATCTTAACAAGGTTCCAAGTAGAGCTTCAACATGCAACAAGAAGAAATGGGAGTGAGACAAAACATTTTTTGAGCATTCAATTTAATGAAAACAACGAATAAACTGAAACACGCTGTTTTTCAGCTGATCAAAAGTTTAGGACCACATGCCTTTAAAAGGCAAAATCTGTGCAAAGATGTGGATTCATTGTCATCTTCTGTCAGGTAGTCACACGTTGTGATGGCAAAGGCAAAAAAACTCTCCCTTTTTGAACATGGTCGGGTTGTTGAACTGCACAAGCAGGGTCTCTCACAGCACGCCATCGCTGCTGAGGTGGGACGCAGTAAGACAGTCATTTGGAATTTCTTAAATGATCCTGAGGGTTAGGCCTCATGCACACGACCGTTGTGTGCATCCGTGGCCGTTGTGCCGTTTTCCATTTTTTTTCGCGGACCCATTGACTTTCAATGGGTCCGTGGAAAAATCGGAAAATGCACCGTTTTGCAGCCGCATCCGTGATCCGTGTTTCCTGTCCGTCAAAAAAATATGACCTGTCCTATGTTTTTGACGGACAACGGTTCACGGACCCATTCAAGTCAATGGGTCCGTGAAAGAACACGGATGCACACAAGATTGGCATCCGCGTCCATGATCCGTGGCCGTAGGTTACTTTTTATACAGACGGATCCGAAGATCCGTCTGCGTAAAAGCTTTTTCATAGCTGAGTTTTCACTTCGTGAAAACTCAAATCCGACAGTATATTCTAACACAGAGGCGTTCCCATAGTGATGGGGACGCTTCAAGTTAGAATATACTGAGAACTGTGTACATGACTGCCCCCTGCTGCCTGGCAGGTGCTGCCAGGCAGCAGGGGGCAGGCCCCCCCCCCCCTGTAGTTAACACATTGGTGGCCAGTGCGGTCGCCCCCCCCCCCTCCCTCACCTGTAGTTAACTCAAGTTAAAATATACCATCGGATTGGAGAAAACTCTGATCCGATGGTATATTAACTCCTGACTTTACATTGAAAGTCAATGGGGGACGGATCCGTTTGCAATTGCACCATATTGTGTCAACGTCAAACGGATCCGTCCCCATTGACTTGCATTGTAATTCAGGACGGATCCGTTTGGCTCCGCACGGCCAGGCGGACACCAAAATGACAGTTTTTTCATTTCATGTCCGTGGATCCTCCAAAAATCAAGGAAGACCCACGGACGAAAAAACGGTCACGGATCACGGACCAACGGACCCCGTTTTTGCGGACCGTAAAAAAAACGGTCGTGTGCATGAGGCCTTATGGAACAAAAAAGTCAAGTGGAAGACCCAAAAAAATGTCATCAGCACTGAGCCGGAGGATCCAATTGGCTGTCCGTCAAGACACTGGACGATCCTCGACCCAAATTAAGGCCCTTACTGGTGCTGACTGCAGCCCCATAACCATCAGACGGCATCTGAGACTGAAGGGCTTCAAAAACAAAAAACGTCTTCAAAGACCTCGTCTCCTTGAACGCCACAGAACTGCTCGTTTGGACTTTGCAAGAGAGCACCAAACATGGGACATTCAAAGGTGGAAGAAAGTTTTATTCTCTGATGAGAAAAAATGTAACCTTGATGGTCCTGATGGTTTCCAACGTTACTGGCATGACAAGCAGATCCCACCTGAGATGTTTTCTACGCGCCACAGTGGAGGGGGCGCCATAATGGTCTGGGGCGCTTTTTCCTTCAGTGGAACAATTGAGCTTCAGGAAGTGCAGGGGCGTCAAACGGCCGCTGGCTATGTCCAGATGTTGCAGAGAGCATTCCTCATGACTGAGGGCCCTCGTCTGTGTGGTAACGACTGGGTTTTTCAACAGGACAAGGCTACAGTACACAATGCCCGCAGGACAAGGGACTTCTTCCAGGAGAATAACATCACTCTTTTGGCCCATCCTGCGTGTTCCCCTGATCTAAATCTAATTGAGAACCTTTGGGGATGGATGGCAAGGGAAGTTTACAAAAATGGACAACAGTTCCAGACAGTAGATGGCCTTCGTGCGGCCGTCTTCACCACTTGGAGAAATGTTCCCACTCACCTCATGGAAACGCTTGCATCAAGCATGCAGAAACTAATTTTTGAAGTGATAAACAATAACGATGGGGCTACTCATTACTGAGTTCATGTTTGGAAGTCGGATTTCTGTTTTGGGGGGCTTTCGTTTTTTCTTGGAGGTGTGGTCATAAACTTTTGATTGGCTGAAAAACAGCCTGTTTCAGTTTATTCATTGTTTTCATTAAATTGAATGCTCAAAAAATGTTTTGTCTCACTCCCATTTCTTCTTGTTGCATGTCGAAGCTCTACTTGGAACCTTGTTAAGATCCAGCCATGCTAAATATGATTTTTTGCCATTTTTCAAGTGGTCTTAAACTTTTGATCAGGACTGTAAAATATAGTGATTAAAAAATAAGAATTTTCATAATAAAGGGATTTTCTGTATTTTCATATTGATCAGGACAGATCATCAATATGAGGTTGGCAGGGGTCCTACACCCGGCACTCCTGCTGATTAGGTGTTTGAGAAAGCTGCAGCACTTACCGGAGCTCTCAGCTCGCCAAGCACAGCGCCATTTGTTGTATAGTGGCTGTGCTTGGTATTGCAGCTCAGCCTCTTTCACTTGAATGGGATTGAGCTGCGCCTCAGCCATGTGACTGATGAACGTGATGTCACTGGTCTGTTCCCTATGCTGACTGTCCAGTCCTTCTGCTGCTTGCATTTTAATTATCTTGGACCACCCCTTTAACCCCTTAAGAACACAGCCTTTTTACACCTTAGGACCAGGCCATTTTTTGCAAATCTGACCAGAGTCCCTTTAAGTGCTGATAACTTTAAAACACTTTGACTTATCCAGGCCGTTCTGAGATTGTTTTTTCGTCACATATTGTACTTCATGACACTGGTAAAATGAAGTCAAAAAATTATTTTTTTTTGCCCCAAAAAATACCTAATTTAACAAAAATTTGGAAAAATTAAGCAAATTTCAAAGTTTCAGTTTCTCTACTTCTGTAATACATAGTAATACCCTCAAAAATTCTGATGACTTTACATTCCCCATATGTCTACTTCATGTTAGAATTGTTTTGGGAATGATATTTTATTTTTTGGGGATGTTATAAGGCTTAGAAGTTTAGAAGCAAATCTTGAAATTTTTCAGAAATTTACAAAAACTAAATTTTTAGGGACCAGTTCAGGTCTGAAGTCACTTTGCGAGGCTTACATAATAGAAACCACCCAAAAATGACCCCATCTAAGAAACTACACCCCTCAAGGTATTCAAAACTGATTTTACATACGTCGTTAACCCTTTAGGTGTTGCACAAGAGTTATTGGCAAATGGGGATGAAATTTGAGAATTTCATTTTTTTGTCTAATTTTCCATTTTAACCCATTTTTTCCACTAACAAAGCAAGGGTTAACAGCCAAACAAGACTGTATCTTTATTGCCCTGACTCTGCCGTTTACAGAAACACCCAATATGTGGCCGTAAACTACTGTACGGCCACACAGCGGGGCGTAGAGGGAAAGGTGTGCCGTATGGTTTTTGGAGGGCTGATTTTTATGGACTGGTTTATTTACACCATGTCCCATTTGAAGCCCCCTGATGCACCCCTAGAGTAGAAACTCCCTAAAAGTGACCCCATCTAAGAAACTACACCCCTCAAGGTATTCAAAACTGATTTTACATACGTCGTTAACCCTTTAGGTGTTGCACAAGAGTTATTGGCAAATGGGGATGAAATTTGAGAATTTCATTTTTTTGTCTAATTTTCCATTTTAACCCATTTTTTCTACTAACAAAGCAAGGGTTAACAGCCAAACAAGACTGTATCTTTATTGCCCTGACTCTGCCGTTTACAGAAACACCCAATATGTGGCCGTAAACTACTGTACGGCCACACAGCGGGGCGTAGAGGGAAAGGTGCGCCGTTTGGTTTTTGGAGGGCTGATTTTTATGGACTGGTTTATTTACACCATGTCCCATTTGAAGCCCCCTGATGCACCCCTAGAGTAGAAACTCCCTAAAAGTGACCCCATCTAAGAAACTACACCCCTCAAGGTATTCAAAACTGATTTTACATACGTCGTTAACCCTTTAGGTGTTGCACAAGAGTTATTGGCAAATGGGGATGAAATTTGAGAATTTCATTTTTTTGTCTAATTTTCCATTTTAACCCATTTTTTCCACTAACAAAGCAAGGGTTAACAGCCAAACAAGACTGTATCTTTATTGCCCTGACTCTGCCGTTTACAGAAACACCAAATATGTGGCCGTAAACTACTGTACGGCCACACAGCGGGGCGTAGAGTGAAAGGTGCGCCGTTTGGTTTTTGGAGGGCTGATTTTTATGGACTGGTTTATTTACACCATGTCCCATTTGAAGCCCCCCTGATGCACCCCTAGAGTAGAAACTCCCTAAAAGTGACCCCATCTAAGAAACTAAACCCCTCAAGGTATTCAAAACTGATTTTACATACGTCGTTAACCCTTTAGGTGTTGCACAAGAGTTATTGGCAAATGGGGATGAAATTTGAAAATTTCATTTTTTTGCCTTATTTTCCATTTTAACCCATTTTTTCCACTAACAAAGCAAGGGTTAACAGCCAAACAAGACTGTATCTTTATTGCCCTGACTCTGCCGTTTACAGAAACACCCAATATGTGGCCGTAAACTACTGTACGGCCACACAGCGGGGCGTAGAGGGAAAGGTGCGCCGTTTGGTTTTTGGAGGGCTGATTTTTATGGACTGGTTTATTTACACCATGTCCCATTTGAAGCCCCCTGATGCACCCCTAGAGTAGAAACTCCCTAAAAGTGACCCCATCTAAGAAACTACACCCCTCAAGGTATTCAAAACTGATTTTAAATACGTCGTTAACCCTTTAGGTGTTGCACAAGAGTTATTGGCAAATGGGGATGAAATTTGAAAATTTCATTTTTTTGCCTTATTTTCCATTTTAACCCATTTTTTCCACTAACAAAGCAAGGGTTAACAGCCAAACAAGACTGTATCTTTATTGCCCTGACTCTGCCGTTTACAGAAACACCCAATATGTGGCCGTAAACTAATGTACGGCCACACAGCGGGGCGTAGAGTGAAAGGTGCGCCGTTTGGTTTTTGGAGGGCTGATTTTTATGGACCGGTTTATTTACACCGTGTCCTGTTTCAACCCCTCTGATGCACCCCTGGAGTAGAAACTCCCTAAAAGTGACCCCATTTTGGAAACTACGGGATAAGGTGGCATTTTTTTGGGGACTATTTTTAGGGTAAATATGATTTTTGGTTGCTCTATATTACATTTTTGTGAGGCAAGGTTACCAAAAATTTTAATTCTGAAATTTCATCTCCATTTGCCATTAACTGTTGAGGAACACCTAAAGGGTTAATAAAGTTTGTATAATCAGTTTTGAATACCTTGAGGGGTGTAGTTTCTTAGATGGGGTCAGTTTTGGGGAGTTTTTACTCTAGAGTGCATCAGGGGGGCTTCAAAAGGGACATGGTGTCAATAAAAAAGGCCATCAAAATCGGCCTTCCAGAAACCATGTCAGTCCTTTCCTTTTGCGGCCTCCCTTTTACTGATACAGCAGTTTACGACCACAAATGTGGTGTTTCTGTAAACTGCAGTATCAGGGTAATAAATATTAAGTTTTGTTTGGTTGTTAACCCTTGTTTTGTTACCGGAAAAAACGGATTGAAATGGAAAAGTGCCAAAAATAGCGGTTTTGGCACCGTTTTTTTTTTTTTTTTAACCGTGTTAATCTGGGGGGTTAGGTCATGGGATATTTTTATAGAGGAGATTCTTACGGACGCGGCAATACCTAATAAGTCTACTTTTTTTACAATTATTTAGGTTTTTGACTATATTATCTTTTTTGATACAAATCTTTTTTTTGGGTATCTCTAAAGTCTAAGGGTCATTTTTTTTAAATTTTTTTTATCCAATTATCTCATGTGGGGGCTCATTTTTTGCGGGAGGAGCGGACGGTTTTATTGACACTATTTTGGGGGCTATATGACTTTTTGATCGCTTGCTATTAAACTTTTTATTATGTAAGGTGACAAAAAAAAACTTTTTTTGCACCTTTTTTTTTTTTTTTTTCTTGACCGTGTTAATCTGGGGGGGTTGGTCATGGGGTAGTTTTATAGAGGAGATTATTACCGACGCGGCGATACCTAATATGTCTACTTTTAATAAATTATTTTAGTTTTTTTGGGTGTCTCAGGTCTGAGAACCATTTTTTTTTTATCCGATGTCAGTGCTAAATTGGGATATAAATTTAGTACTCCATGGAAGTGTGATACTCCCTGAAGCAACCGTCAATGCAGAGGCCCGGATGATCGGGGCACGTGTCGCACTGAGTAGTCGTGTCCTTCCGTATCCCCCTCCTGCGACACACTCTGCACTTTTTTTGGGTTCGTCCCTTCTTTCCAGTATGGGGGACCACACCTGGAAAGTGTTGGCCAGGGACGATCCGGGCACCTACAGTTCCCGAGGTACTCCGGCCTGCTCTTTCCCGGTCTGAAAAGATCAGGGCCTTGAGGACTGCCTCATAGAACTGGAGGAATGTCCCTGTGCTGCCAGCGCTTCGGGATAGTACAAAAGAGTTGTACATGGCAACCTGCACCAAGTAGACCGCAACTTTTTTGTACCATGCCCGGGTTTTGCGCATGGCATTATATGGCTTGAGGACTTGATCCGAGAGATCAACTCCTCCCATATACCGATTGTAGGCGACGATACAATCGGGCTTGAGGACCGTTGCCGCGGTACCTCGCACAGGGACAGGGGTGATGCCGTTACCATGAATTGTGGACAGCATAAGGACATCCCTCTTGTCCTTATACCTGACCAGCAACAGGTTTCCAGTGGTAAGGGCACGGGTCTCACCCCTGGGGATAGGTACCTGGAGGGGGTGGGCAGGGAGGCCGCGTTGATTTTTCCGCACGTTCCCACAAGCGAACGTGGATCTGGCGGCAAGGGACTGGAACAAGGGGATACTGGTATAAAAGTTATCCACGTAAAGGTGGTAACCCTTATCCAGCAGTGGGTACATAAGGTCCCACACAAGTTTCCCGGTAACACCCAGAGTGGGGGGACATTCTGGGGGTTGAATCCGGGAATCTCGCCCCTCGTACACACGAAATTTGTAAGTGTACCCTGAGGTACTCTCACAAATTTTGTATAGCTTCACGCCATACCTCGCCCGCTTGGAGGGCACATACTGGCGGAAAATGAGTCTCCCCTTGAACGCAATGAGAGACTCATCAACCGCGACCTCCCTTCCAGGTACATAGGCCTCCATGAATTTGGCCCCAAAGTGATCGATGACCGGCCGTATCTTATACAGACGGTCATGGGCAGGATCACCTCGGGGGGGACATGCTGCATTATCGGAATAATGCAGACATTTCCGGATGGCCTCAAACCGGGAGCGTGTCATGGCTGTACTGTAAAGTGGGGCCTGGTATAGGACGTCCCCACTCCAGTACAGCCTGACACTGGGTTTTTTGACCAGGCCCATATGCAGCACGAGGCCCCAAAATATCCTCATTTCGGCTGCACTGACCGGCGTCCAGCCACCGGGCCTGGCCAAAAAGGAGCCCGGGTGTTGAGCGACGAACTGTTGGGCGTACAGATTCGTCTGCTCCACCATCAGATTTACCAGTGGGTCACTGAAAAAATGACAAAAAAAGTCATATTCAGTGTAGCCCACTGTGGAAATCTGGATTCCTGATTGGCCTACAAAATCAGGAATCACGGGCTCGTATCGCTCTGGGCTACACCAGACAAGTTCACCGGCAGGGGGCTCCGGTGGATTTAACTGGTGGGCCGGGAAACCAGTACGAGCCCCAGAGCTGCTCGTACTAGTGTGGGCCACAGGGTCCCTAACATGGCGGTCCCCTTGCTCCGCCTGGCGGCGTCTCCGCCGCCTTGGGGGCTCATCATCATCGCTAGATGATGAGGAGGATGCGGATGACAACAGGAATGTGGGGTCATCCTCATCCTCACTGGGACTCTCGGAGTCGGAGGCAAGCTGGGCGTATGCCTCCTCGGCCGAGAACGTCCGGCGGGCCATAGGGGAGTGTGTGTCTGCGTGTATATGTGCGTGTGTGTAACTCTTTATTTTGTGTGCGTGTGTGTGGGGGCACGGGTGTTCACGAACTCACCCTAAAACTAACAGAAAAAAAAGAAAATAAACTAACTAAAAAAAGGGCAAAAAATGTGGGGAAAAAAAATCAAAACCGCTGATCAACTGTCCGAAGTTGATCAGCGGTGGGGTGTGCGATGTGCTAACAGTGGCCGGACACTAAGTGCCGGCCACAATCAGCGTACACAAAAAAAAAAAAAAAATGCACCCCAAAAAAGGTGGGGGGGGGGCAGGGGGTGGGGGGGGGGCAAGTGGCAGCACCCCTGGGGGGTCTAGGGTCACACAGCTGTGCTGTGGACCCCAGACACCCTAACTTAGGGTGATGCAATCAAAGTAAGAAAAGTTCAGAAACTAACTTTCCCTTTTTTTTCCCTGCCTAAACCAAACTTTCCCTATGCTGTCCCTATGTACCTGATGGGGGGTGCTGGGGCACAGATCGGGTCCTGGGGGCACAGATCGGGTCCTGGGGGTGCTGGCACCGATGGTGGACACAAGTGCAGGCAGCTCCTCTCTCCTCCGGCTCCGGAACACAAAAGGAGGAGGAGAGGAGCGCCTGCCTCTTTTGAATTTGGCGCCGGACCGCCCACAGACCAATCGGAAAGCGATCCTGAGTGGTGATGTCACCATCACCACTCAGGATCGCTGGATGGTGATTGGTGGGGTGAAATCACACCACCATCACCATCCTGTTCCGGGTTATCGGGTCTTCAGAGACCCGAACAACCCGGAAACGCAGAAAACCGCAGGTCTGAATTGACCTGCGGTTTTCTGCGATCGCATACATGCGGGGGTCACCGGACCCCCCGGCGCATTTGCCCCAAGTGCCTGCTCAATGATTTGAGCAGGCACGGGGTTCTGATCACCGCCCGCCGCGCGGCGGTGATCGAAAATACACAGGGCGTACAGGTACGCCCTGTGTCCTTAAGTACCAGGGCACAAGGGCGTACCTGTACGCCCTATGTCCTTAAGAGGTTAAGGGTACTTTCACACTAGCGTTAATATTTTCCGGTATTGAGATCCGTCATAGCATCGCAATACTGGAGAAAAACGCTTCTGTTTTGTTCCCGTTCATTGTCAATGGGGACAAAATGTAACAGAACGGAACAGAGTGCTCCAAAAAGCATTCCGTTCCATTTGGTTGCGTTTCCACTGTAGGAGGCAGTATTACTAATGGGGGCATTCTAGAAGGGAATTACTATTGGTGGGACTATGAGGAGCACTATTACTATGGGGCACTCATATTTCTTCAGGATAGTATTTGGGGGTATTGGGGGGCACAGCGAGCAGCAGGATAACACTATGGGGACTCCAGGTTGGGAGATGATGATTGAAATGTGAGGAAGCTAAGATGTCTGTGTGTCACACTCTGCAGAGACGAGGAGCGGCTGAAAGAAGTTGTCCGGACCGAATAGAGAAGATGATAAGAAGATCTACATCAGAGGAGATGTCACTTGGAGGCTCTGGATGTGAGAGGTACTGTATGTGCTGCTGTATAGAAATTACCCAAAGGTGCGGTGTGCGGGGGGGGGGGAAGACTTAGAGAACTGGGCCATAATCATTGGGGCTTGGGCCCCGGATCTTTTGAGACCCTAGCAGTGCCCCAATTTTTGCAATTTTCAGACAATCACCTTCATTTAAAATTTTATATTTTAACACTAAAGCTGGCTGTACACACAGACATTAATACAACATATCCCCTATCCACATGACGGGGGATAAGTGTCTGATGTTCTATATCAGAACAGCTCGGAGCGGTAAAAAAATGAAATGACGGCTGTGGTTTATTGTAAGGTATCAGAAACTTCTCAAAATTATGTTTCAAAATTTAATATCTTCATATTGCTTTGGGGAAAGTCAGACTTGAGCAGTTTTGTCATAAATGGTGGTACTGAATACCAGCCGATACGCCTACAGAAATATCCCATCACACGTGAACCGTAAAACTAATATATCTGTTTGTAACACAAATTAAAGGGGCTAGCCCATGATTGATGTAAAAATTAACATCAGACTTCATGTAGTACAGGGCAACCTCTAGAACCAGCCCTGTACCTCGCATGGAACCAGAGATTCCCCCATTCATTGTTCCAACTGTTCTGCTAGATTTATTTCATGCTGGCAGCTCAGGGAGCGTGTCCTTTTTCAGTGGGCATATCCTTTCTGCTGTAGCTCTTTCCCTATAACTGCCACAGCTTCTTAAAGAAGATATGGCTGATGACAGTTGAAGATTTAGACTGAACGTGTGCGACCGCCTCAGTGAGATGGACGGAAAAATAAGGAAAAGAACAAACAGCAGGTGGCGCAATACAGATACATTTTACTGAATAGCTCAGTGGCTTTACTGTATTAGTATTCAGAGGCAGGTGCTGGTTTCAAAAATGTAGAATGTTGTAGCACAACCCTTTAACCCTTTCAAGACCGGGTGTTTTTCCGTTTTCTTTCGTTTTCCTTTTTTACACCCAGCCCTTTTATTTTTTTCCTTCACATAGCCGTATGAGGGCTTGTTTTTTTGCAGGACAAGATGCATTTTCTAATGGCACCAATTACGTCATTGTACTGACCCTGAAAATAAAGTTAAAACATTATTTATGTTGCACGATGATCAGCGCAAGATTTATAATGCAAAAAATCAATGGCAGACTTGGAGATTTTTTTAAATTCCCCCATAAAGAGTTATTAAAAGTTAACCAATGTGTATCCCAAAATGGTGCCATTGAAAACTGCATCTCATTCTGCTAAAAGCTACGTTGATGGAGAGGAAAAAAAAAAGTGATGGCTCTTGGAATGCAATGGTGGAACAAAACTGAAAATATAACGCTTGGTCCTTAGGCTTCTAACAGGTCTGGTTCTTTAAGGGTTAAACTGGACATCATTTTTAAGAATGCATGGGTAAATGTACTAAGCAAAACTTACCAAAAACGTGATGCAAGTAAATGTCGCTGTGCAGGGAAACACACAAAAAGGGACAGCATTACGCCATGTCCCCACCATCTCACTGTTCTTCCCTGTATTCATACGTTCTGTTGACACTCCATCTAGTGGCTGACTTTGGTATCAGTATTTTGACCCTCTGTTGTTGCCATCCCTCCACTGGAGGAAGTGATGTATTCTGGGAAAAAGAACCCCCATCCTACAACCTGTCTTGCCGAGGGTAGACAGCATCTTCCATTCTCCCATATGGTAGCATTGTGGGCATAGTTGCAGGAACTGTCCCTGATTTTCAATCTCTGCAAATTTAGGCTGTCCTGGGTCAAAGATGGGTGAGGCTTAGACCCATACATGTTAATCAGTGTTTTCTGCTCTAATGATTTCTGGTTTCACCACATCCTATGACCCAATAAATTCTACAGACTGCTCCATATAGTGACATGTGATTTTACCGGTGTTTTTTATTTTATTTTTATGCCTAGTGGCATAAAATGAATGTGCCCCCCTGTAATGTAACTTCCTCCGCAGAGCTGTATGGTGGAAAAATTGTAAAAAACAAACAAACAATAAAAACCATATATATACGGTATATAAAAACACTATTGAAAATGCCATCACACATTGTAGATATTATTATTATTATTATTATTATTATTATTTGCAGCTTTAATAAAATTCAAATAATGGCTGTCTATTGGGAAAAAAACAACCGGCTCACAGCAGGCTACAATCTGGAAAAACAAACACCATAGACCAACAAAACAGCAAAAAAAAAAAAAAAAAATGTGTGTCCTGTGTTTAATATTTTCCATAGACTTTCATGCACCATCTGGAATTGGTATATTTTGCCTAAAGACTGGAAAATAACAGCAGCAAAATAAAAACTCCTCAAAAATTCTAGAAAAAAAGACTGTGTAACACCACCCTAAAGGCACCAAGTCTTCACACAAAACCAGATCTATAACTTCTTTCTTCACAAAAGCCTCAACTATCAGCAGCGCAGTCGCCATCTCAGACGGAAAAGCCACCCGAATGCGAGCAATCTTTACTGAACAGGAAAGACAATTAACCCTTTAAAGACCCTGCGAATTCCGTTTTTTTGCTATCTCATTTTTTACTCCCTGCCCTCCCTAAGCCATCATTTTTGTTTTTCCGTTCACATAGCTGTATGAGGGCCTGTTTTTGGTAGGACAAGTTGCATTTTCTTATGGTACCATTCAATATTGCATACGATGTAGTGTGAAGCTGGTGAAAAAATCCAAATGGGGCAGAATTGGGGAAAAAAAAAAAAAACATGCCATAGTTTTATGGGTTTTGATTTTACTGCATTCCATATGCGGTAAAACTGACCTTTTACTTTCATTCTCTGCGTCAGTACGATTACAGTGATTACACATCGATATTGTTTTTTTTTAATTTTAATACTGGAAAAAAAAACTTCTGAAAAAATAGTTTCTTTTAAATGCCATATTCGCACCCCCATAACTTTTTATTGTTACGTCTATGTGAGGGCTCATTTCTGCAGGACGATCTGTAGTTTTTATTTATACTTTGTATAATTGTTTGATTAGACTTTGGAGTGTGTATGACTTTTTGGTCACTTTTATTACATTTTTGTTTGGAAGGTGAAGAGATGAAAAAACGGCAAATCAATCATTTTGATTTTTTTGTTCACTGGACAGGATAAATATATTTATATTTTAATAGTACATGCATCTTGGGATGATCTTTAATTTTTTTAAAATAAAATAAATAAATTTCAATATGGGGAATGGTGGGGTGATGATTTAATTTTTAAAAACCTTTAACTTTATTTTTTTTAAGTTCCCCTAGGAGACTCTAACATGTGATCCTCAGATCCCTTCTAGCATAGACTGCAATGAATTACCCTTGCAGCCTATGGGAGATTCATTAAGTTTCTATAAAATCCCTGCCACAGGCAGGGCTCCATGGAAACATAATTATGGCTGACTTCTGCTGTTGGAAGTAGTTAAAGATAGCTAAAGCATGCCTGCAAGCAACACGGGCTGAGCAAGAAGCAACAGTGGAGAAACGTGCAGCAGAAAATAAAGCCACAGCCACTATAGGTGAAGGTAAGAAACCTCCTCTGACAACCTCACTACACGCCAAGTAGCCAAATCAGATTATGTTACTCCATGTCTCCCATCACAGACGATGGTATGATACCGGCTGGTATCCTGTTGTTAACAAAGCTACAATACACTTTCAGGGTGTCTCCTTAAATGATGTTCTCTTGACAAGTCCAGATCTAAAAAAAAAAAACTTCTGAGAGTACTCATGTTCCCCCTCAAACTTTCTACTGCTTTCATTGCTTACATCCAGCAGATGTTGCACTGCTGTCTTAAGGTCCCTCTGGGACAGAGACAATGATCCTTCTAAAGATGTCATAGAGTACCGCATTAGAGAGCACATCTTCGGCAACAGTCTTTACCATGGGGTTGCTATGTATGGACTCAAAAGGTCTTCTCCAGCAGGTGAAGCAGAATATGGATCAGATGTCAAACAATTTGAAGTAAAGGACTTCTATGTTGATGACTGCTTGAAAGCCATGCCCTCAGTTGAGATGGCTATTGGTTTCTTCGGGAGGGCTCTGGAAAAGCTTGCTTACTCAAACCTCAGTCTTCACAAAATAGCCGCCAATAGCCAAGAGCTGATGGAAGCCTTCCCTTCTCAAGATCGCTGCAATGATTTGAGAGTCTTGGACCTAAGGACTGACCCTGTACTAATGCCAGACTTGGATTTCCCTAGAATCTAAAATCTGACACCTTCACCTTCCACATAAGCCAGGAGTAGTGTTGATTGAATCAAGCTTTGGATCCAAGATTCGAAGTTGATTTATTGCAAAACGTTATTTGAATGCTGTACAGAGATTCGTCTCTGTACAGCAGAGGGAAATTCGTTATCACCAAAGTCTCAATTCCGAAGTCTTCCATTTTTAAACTTGAAAACCATTTTAAAACTTGAATCTAATGCTCGATTCGCTCAACGCTAGCCAGGAGGAAAGGCGCTTCACACAAAAAGGTGTTCTGTCTACAATAAACTGTTTGTATGAACCCTTGCAGCTCCTGGTCTACAGACTTGACCCGTGAAACATCTGACTGGGAAGCTTCTGCACCATCTGATAAAAGAACTCTGTGGGAAGTATCTAACAGTTCAATGCGACAAGACCATGTTTCCAGTAATAGTCAGCTGCATTTTCTCTACCTGTAACCAGCAAACTGGCTCCCTGCATGTTCAATGTCTTTACTCTACTTATTTACAGTACTGCCACATTCTGACATCACTTGCTCTTCCCAATGGAGCTCACAATCTGATCCCTATCAGAATGTCTTTGGAGTGTGGGAGGAAACCGGAGAACCCGGAGGAAACCCACGCAAACACGGGGAGAACATACAAACTCCATGCAGATGTTGTCCTTGGTGGGATTCGTAACTAGGACCAGTGCTAACCACCAAGTCACTGTGTGATATGTGCCGATCTACATGCATGTTTTCTGATCTGTTCCATTATATTGTCATACTATGAGCCTACAGACTTCTCCATGAAGTCTTGTTTATTGGAGACTAAGTCAGTTTTCCCATCTGTCAGACTACACACACCATAGCGAGGACAGAACGGCATATCCTATTAACAAAAGAGATCCAGTCCCTTTAAATGTTGTGTCTTGTGCCAGATGGCATTCAGAAAAAAATGCATTTTTCCAGCATAAGAAGTGAAGCAGAACAGGGCACGTCAGTGAGAGGATTAGCCCTGCACCCTGGGCAACGTGATGCCGCGGTTTATTGTAGAACACAGTCCTGCGCTGGTTCTTATTGATAACCACAGGACAACTTGTCATTTTCATGTTATTTAGCTGCCGGCAAAAATTGTATGAAACTTTTGCCATATTCTCTGCTTTATATATTGAACTTGTAGAACGTCCGCTTGTCCGTAGATATAAGTAATGCCTGTGACTTGATTGCCTGGGATTACATGCTCTGGTTATAATGAATCTCGTGGTTACTCTTCTCCTTCTGCTAGAGTTCAAGTTCAGGGGATTCACGCCAAGGCTGCCCCTCTAATTTACAGCTCCCCTTGCAATGCATATGAGCAGTAAAGTGCTGGCCGGACCTGGGGCTGAAAGCCTGGGGGAAGGCCAGGCATGACTAAGTTTGGAGGGAGTGATAGAGAGGGTAGGCTAGCATAGGGTTAATAGGTGGGCAGGAAGGGGCAGTTTTAGGGGAGGGGGTTTAGGTATTATATAGGGGTCGTTGGGGCGGGAAAGGTGCCATTTTGTGGGGACAGAGAAGCGAGCAGCCCCCGCCCTTGGGCTGCAGGATTCGGAAAAGTAACGTGGCGTTCGGGCAGGTGGGGGTTGTGTGGCCATGGAAGGGGTGGAGTTTATTTGGCCGAGCAGGGCAGTGTTTTGTCATCGCGGCCAAGGCAGGGCGGTGGGGGTCCTTGGAGTTAGTGGTTATGGTGGCTTTAGCGTGGTGGGGAGGGAGCCAAAGGAGGCTCTGGACTCCCCAGGGATTGGTTTATGGAGTGGCGTATGGCGGGTATCTGCCCTCGTTGTTGCCCATGGTTACCGGTTCTGCCTCTGAGCTGGCATTTAACAGCTAGAGGTAATTTTAAAAGGAGGGGCGGGGCAGTTACCCGTCAGATTTGCGGGGCTCCAAGGACTCCCCCCGTGATTTGCAACAGGTTCTAGGTTGGTTTAGGTTCTGGGGGCAGGCCTTCAGGTGGGAAGGCCTTGGGTACGGGGTTATTTAATATTTATGTTATTTATGTTTATTAAAATGGCTGCTGTGGCCAATAAAATCCACCTTTTGTGTTGAGTCTTATTTAAAAATGGGGGTATTGGCAGGGTGAACGAATTGACAATACGATAGTCATGCACTGACGGGTCCAACACCCCCATTCAAATGCCGTGAACAAATATTTTTTTCAACAACTTTATATTAAATTCCTGAACCGCCTCTACTCCGCATACAATATCCAGAGGCAGCAGCGCAGGGATTAAGATGCACTCAGAGGCAGTGGCATCGCCAGGGGGGGGCCAGAGGGGGCCACGGCCCCCCCTACATCAAGCTGTGCCCCCCCAACTAAAATGTCCCCCATTCATTTTGGTACTAGTGTTGGTCTGTGCTGCCTGCTGCGCACTGTGTAGGCACTCCTAACGGACATCTAAGTTCACACATCTCAGTCTGAGTCTCGGTGCCCGGGTGCCGTACGTACTGCCGTTGCGGTCTCACTCTCTTCTAGTCTCACTCTCCACCCACCGCCGCCGCGTCCTCAGCCCCGCCCCCCGCCAGCGCCGGCCCCGCCCCTGAGTTTGAGAGGAGAGCTGGCTGGCGGCTGCCCCTGAATCTTCCTGATTTAAAAGTTAAATGGGTTCTGCACTTTCATTTAACTGATGATCTATACTCTGGATAGATCATCAGCTTCTGATCGGCGAGGGTCCCGGGTCAGACACCCGGGACCCCCGCTGATCAGCTGCTTGAGAAGGCACCGGCGCTCCAGTAGCACCGCGGCCTTCTCACTGTTTACCGCCGGCCCAGTGATGTCACGAGTTACGACTAGTATCAATTAGCGTGGGCGGGGCTAAGCTCCATCCAAGTGAACAGAGCTTAGCCGCGCTCAGGCTAGTTGATACTAGTCGTGACGTCAGTGGGCCGGCGGTAAACAGTGAGAAGGCTGCAGTGCTGTTGGAGCGCCGCTGCCTTCTCAAACAGCTGATCGGCGGTGGTCCTGGGTGTCGGACCCCCGCAGATCAGAAGCTGATGATCTATCCAGAGGATAGATCATCAGTTAAATGAAAGTGCAGAACCCCTTTAAAGTTAATGTCAGTGCAGCCTGGATGATTACAGTGTTTACTACTTTACCGTTTAGAGAAATCATGTTCAAATGTGAGCGGTGGGAGGGGGATCGGGGGTCTGTGGATGTCATGAGTCATTACACTGTTAAAGGGGGGAGGGATCTGTGGATGATACTCTTATAGTGTTATAGGGAGTGGGATCGGGGGTCTGTGGATGTCATGACACTGTTACGGGGGGGGGGAATCTGTAGATGACACTGTTATAGGGACGGGGATTTGTAGATGACTCGATTATGGGGGGGGGGGGGATCTGTGCCACTCTGTGGATGACACTGTTAGGCTCCATTCAGACATCCGTAACAGCGGCAATGTGCGGGTCCGCATTTTTTTTTCGGGAACGGAATTGCGGACCCGGAAGTGCGGGTCCGCATTTCCGTATCCGCCAGCACGTCGTGCTGCCCTATAGAAATGAATGGGTCCGCAATTCCGTTATGCAAATTTCGGATGTGTGAATGGGGCCTTATAGGGAGAGGGATCCCGGTATGACACTGATATGGGGTGGATCTGTGGATGACACATATAGCATAAGATGCTATAAACGGTATGTCATCCACAGATCCCCCTCCATAAGTGTCATCCACAGATCCCCCTCCATAAGTGTCACCCACAGATCCCCCTCCATAAGTGTCATCCACAGATCCCCCTCCATAAGTGTCATCCACAGATCCCCCTCCATAAATGTCATCCACAGATCCTAATGATCTGATGCTCTCAGAATTACTTAATGCTAGGAGCTTCGGGTACTTATGCACATGCACTTGGACAGCAGCTGCGGGCGCTTTCCTGAATTCAGCCGTATAACTGCCCTCTGTAAACTACAACTCCCGTTGGCTGTCCACTCCAGGCATGCTGGGAGTTGTAGTTTTCCAATATCTGGAGCTCCACAGTTTGGAGACCACTGCTCTATAAGCTAAAGCAGCAGATGGAGGTCTAACCACTGTGGCCCCCACCAATCCTGAGAATGGGACATCATTGTGCCTGGAGTGAATAGTGGGGACTGCACCTGCGTGTCCACCACTCCATCCATTCCGTATGCATGTCTACATTCTCAGGATCGGCAGGGGTTCCAGCAGTCATACTCCCACCTATCTGCTTGTTATCCCCTATACTGTGGATATATATAACTTAATGAGATGGGGAAAAAAAATTGCAGTGGGAGGTTATTGTTTTATTCATTATTTTATAGGAATGCACTAAATATCTTTTTTTAATACTGAGTACAAGTACTTCAGGTGCTCGCCGATAGCGATACTATCGGGTCATGCCATGTGACAAAGAGAAGGGGACTTGACACAGCGGGTAGATGCTGGAATTGGAGTAATTCCAGCATGCCCAGGCAGCTAGGACATGTTGAAATCTGAGTGATTGGGGTTTTTCTTCCCTATTGCGGTTTTAGGTATTGGGTAAAATATTGCAGCATATTAAGCATACTTGTGTAAATGTATCGTTGTTATAGCTGCCCCCCCCCCCCTACTTTTGTCCTGGCCCCCAGTGTGCCCCCCCAAAATTTGAAAGCTAGAGACGCCACTGCTCAGAGGTGGAGTGATTTTAGCTATGTCTCCTGCTCTATGGACTTGGTGCCAGCTATACGACGAGGAGGTAGGAGCAGCACATGACTAGGGCTGAAACAATTGCTCGATTGAATCCGACACAAAACAATCCTCGATGCAAATTTTTTGCATTGAGGATTCGTTTTTTTGTCATGTGCTCACGGAGCTATTACTTACAGATCCGTGGTCACCCGCCGGCCCGCGCTGCTCTGTCCTGACACATCGTCAGGACATAAGCGCTGTGTGACATCAGGATGACAGTGCAGCGCGCGGAGAAGAAGAGGATGAGCTGTGGATCGGAGCCCCTACAGGAGAGGTAAGTATTTTATTTCACTGGCACTGGGGACATGGCTAGGAGGGGGAGATGGTGGCACTGGGGGGCAGCTGATGGCACTGGGGAGCAAGCTGATGGTACTGGGGGCAAGCTCATGGCACTGGAGGGCAGCTGGTGGCACTGGGGGGCAGCTGGTGACACTGGGGGGAATCTGGTGACACTGAGGGGGCAGCTGATGGCACTGGGGGGGCTGATGAGTTTTTATAAAGTTTTTATAAAGAAAAACATTCTTTTAATTAGTTTTTTGTAATTAGAGTACTCAATTAATCGTTGGATTAATCGATAGAGTACTCGATTACAAAAATAGTCAATAGCTGCAGCCCTACACATGACATGTCATGGGGGATGGTCTCTGCTCAGCCATCATCTGACTGAAGAATAGGACCAAAATGCCAATGTACAAAGGCACTGCAATGAGTCTACTTCTTCCATACTCTACACCAAAAGAATCAATTCAGTACCATATCTCTGCACTGTACAAGAGTAGAGTAGTAGTACTAAAAGATTTAGTACTGCAGTACCCCAGACCTGGGGGTACTGCAAATGTATATAGTTTGTATTGTGCTATATTGTTATGTATAGTGTATATTTGTCTGTTTCTTCCAATAAGAAATAGATGGCAAATGGTTGGCAAGGAACAGGACTAACCACCCTATTCCTCCCCTCTTGGTAGGAGTTCTCTGGTACTGCCAGGAGGAGGAGGAGGAGCTCAAGTATAACTACAGAGTGGAGAGGAAGCACACTGCACAGCTCCTGCTCCTATGAGGGAATCTTCAAAGAGAATAACAGCTAAAGACAGCCTCAAGAACAGACTTAAGAGGAATCAGATAGCAGAGTGACCAGATGAGACCAGCAGTAAAAACACTGCTGTGAGGTGAGGGACTACGGCTAAGACACTGATCACCCAACTACTACTAGGCCAGTACAATACTACTGCTAAACTGCAGCCCATATTCCTTACTGGTGCCATAAAATTTCACTTGGAATCAGCTGCTATTGATTGTACCTTAAAAGGGTTTCATCCTCTGGATAGGTCATCAATATCTGATCAGTGGGGGTCTGACACCCAGGACCCCCGCCAATCTGCTGTTTGAGAAGGCACCGGCGTTCCTGTAAATTCTGTCGCCTTCTTGCAGCTTACCAAGCACAGTGATGTACAGTCATGGCCAAAAGTTTTGAGAATGACACAAATATTAGTTTTCACAAAGTTTGCTGCTAAACTGCTTTTAGATCTTTGTTTCAGTTGTTTCTGTGATGTAGTGAAATATAATTACAAGCACTTCATACGTTTCAAAGGCTTTTATCGACAATTACATGACATTTATTCAAAGAGTCAGTATTTGCAGTGTTGGCCCTTCTTTTTCAGGACCTCTGCAATCCGACTGGGCATGCTCTCAATCAACTTCTGGGCCAATTCCTGACTGATAGCAACCCATTCTTTCATAATCACTTCTTGGAGTTTGTCAGAATTAGTGGGTTTTTGTTTGTCCACCCGCCTCTTGAGGATTGACCACAAGTTCTCAATGGGATTAAGATCTGGGGAGTTTCCAGGCCATGGACCCAAAATGTCAACGTTTTGGTCCCCGAGCCACTTAGTTATCACTTTTGCCTTATGGCACGGTGCTCCATCGTGCTGGAAAATGCATTGTTCTTCACCAAACTGTTGTTGGATTGTTGGAAGAAGTTGCTGTTGGAGGGTGTTTTGGTACCATTCTCTATTCATGGCTGTGTTTTTGGGCAAAATTGTGAGTGAGCCCACTCCCTTGGATGAGAAGCAACCCCACACATGAATGGTCTCAGGATGCTTTACTGTTGGCATGACACAGGACTGATGGTAGAGTTCACCTTTTCTTCTCCGGACAAGCCTTTTTCCAGATGCCCCAAACAATCGGAAAGAGGCTTCATCGGAGAATATGACTTTGCCCCAGTCCTCAGCAGTCCATTCACCATACTTTCTGCAGAAGATCAATCTGTCCCTGATGTTTTTTTTGGAGAGAAGTGGCTTCTTTGCTGCCCTTCTTGACACCAGGCCATCTTCCAAAAGTCTTTGCCTCACTCTGCGTGCAGATGCGCTCACACCTGCCTGCTGCCATTCCTGAGCAAGCTCTGCACTGGTGGCACTCCGATCCCGCAGCTGAATCCTCTTTAGGAGACGATCCTGGCACTTGCTGGACTTTCTTGGATGCCCTGAATTGAACCTCTTTCCTTGAAGTTTTTGATGATCCCATAAATTGTTGATTGAGGTGCAATCTTAGTAGCCACAATATCCTTGCCTGTGAAGCCATTTTTATGCAACGCAATGATGGCTGCACGTGTTTCTTTGCAGGTCACCATGGTTAACAATGGAAGAACAATGATTTCAAGCATCACCCTCCTTTTAACATGTCAAGTCTGCCATTTTAACCCAATCAGCCTGACATAATGATCTCCAGCCTTGTGCTCGACAACATTCGCACCTGAGTTAACAAGACGATTACTGAAATGATCTCAGCAGGTCCTTTAATGACAGCAATGAAATGCAGTGGAAAGTTTTTTTTGGGATTAAGTAAATTTTCACGGCAAAGAAGGACTATGCAATTCATCTGATCACTCTTCATAACATTCTGGAGTATATGCAAATTGCTATTATAAAAACTTAAGCAGCAACTTTTCCAATTTCCAATATTTATGTAATTCTCAAAACTTTTGGCCACGACTGTACATTGTATAGCGGCTGTGCTTGGTATCGCAGCTCAGCCCCATTCACATCTATGGGACTGAGCTGCGCCTAGGTAACGTGACCGAAGAACGTGTTGTCACTCGGAGTAGGGAAAACAAGTGAAAAGGCTGCTGAGCTATTGCGACCACCGCTGCCTTCTCTAACAGGTGATCGGCAGGGGGTTCCAGGTGTCAAACCCCCATCGATCAGATACTGATGACTTATCCAGAGGATGGGTCATCAGTATTAAAATCTTTAAGTTATATGTTGCACTTAGTAAAAGAGACTTTTATACGTTTACTTCTGGCCTCATTCTTTAGTACTATGATTCCACTGCACTGATCCCCAGGGAGAAACGGCCTGAGGGTGCACACCATGACACAACAATTCATCGGAGCCAGTATCACGCCCCATCCTCTGCACTGGCTCCTCAGAGGCTAGCCGCAGTACCACTACTCACTACTCTGGCATACAGAGGTGCATTATATCCCCAAAGATTATTACGGCACCGTAGTACCTGATTACAGCTATAAAGCATGGTGGAGAGAGGATCAGGTTTTGAGGCTGCTTTGTGGCTTCAGGGCCTGGAAAATATGATTAGAGTTTTGGAAGGGCCAAGTCTAACTTTAACCCTATCGAAATGCTGTGGCGTGACCTGAAGGTGGCTGTCTATGCAAGACGTTCCAGAAATATTGATGAACTGAAGCACATTTGTATGGTAGAATGGTCCAAAATTGCTCCTCAACATTGTGTAAATCTTATTAATATTCTTACAGTAAATGTTCGATTGGTGCTAAAGGAGGATCAACGGATTATTAAACCCAAGGGTTCACTTATTTATTCTCCCTGCATTGTGGATGTTTGTTCAATGGGCTAATCCTAAAAATGGCATAAACTTAGACAGATTGTGTAGACCTGCACCAGATAGGTCACAGGCTGGATAAGAAATGTGGTGTAGGGACAGACACTTTTCTCTGACTGTATACCAAGTACTGGTTGGTTTTTACACCAAAATTGTGGCACAATTTTGGTGCAAAATGGCTTATTTTAAGCCACACCCCTTTCCTGTTCCATTTCCTGTTCCAGACTGGGGTTCCTGGGGCCCATCAGAGGAAATTAGTCTCAAGGTCCAACCCCTATATCCTCTATAAAGTTTAATGGGCTTTGAATCACATAAATAAACACTAGTGGCAAGTGATTGGCTGAAAAGAAGTCCAATGGGTTTTTTCTCCTGGATCTTTGGGGCCCACTATGGCATTAGAGCCTGGACCCACAGGAGGATCCTCTGGTGGGTCAATCTGATATTGACTCCCTTTCCACTAAGCTCCACCTTCCTTGTTGAGCATATCTGGGGAAAAAGTGTTGAAATCCTAGATGCTCAAATCTTGGCCACTTTTTAGACACATTTTTGGCACAGACACATTAATAAATCTGGGCCGCGTGCTCAATAAAAGGCAAGAACGGTACAACTGGCTGTGTGTTACTAACTTAGCTAGATTATATTTTTCTATATAGTAATTGTGATTTTGATAACAATCGGACCACATTTTCTTAGTAATCGATGCAAAAATCTTGGTAGTTCCAAAGGGTTCAATTACTTTTTCAAGCAACTTTTTCAAGGACAAATTGACTGGTAAGCCCCTCCTGATATCCATTGGTGGATCCAGTATAGAATCGCAAAAGTTCAACCCCCTCAGCTGAAGGAACTGCAATACCAGGCACAGCCACTACTAACGGTACAGCGCTGTCTGGTAACAAGCTATGCAAAGTAGCGCTCATTGGAAGTCCTAAGGACAGGCCAATTATATCAAATTCCTGGAAAGGAGGTGGCACGAGATTAGAAAAACAGGCCTACTTGTGTTTTCCGAAAACAGCCCCACTCCTGTTCGAAGGCTTTTTGCAGCTCAGCCCCATGCAGGAGAATTGTTCTGAGCGCAATTCCAGGCACTGCCAGATGTCAAGAGTGGCGCTCTTTCTAGATAATAAAAACAGATATGTTTCCCTAATCAATTACAACCTCTTTAACCGTTGCCAACTAACGAAAAAGACTCGTGTTTACAAAAGACAATCAGCGACTTTTACCTGGCAGATGATCCAAATATTAATATCTCGGATTCATTTCAATTATGCTGGCAGCGATTATCAATGGTTTTCTGCCCACAGATTATCGCTGGATTTGAAGAGAATAATTTACGTCTTCAGGTCGTAGCCTAAACCCCGCCTTATTGTAAGCGATGTGTCTCTTGCCCTGGCATGGGCCATATTAATAACGACGCCGATTATTTGTGACCCTGATTTTTGCTTTTTCAAGCAACGTTCCACTTTCCATCGTTTAAGCCTCCACATAATGGGCCTCATTTATAAAAAGTAGCACAGACAGAAAGCGGAGGAGTTGTCATAGGAACAAGTCAGATCGCTGCCTTCAATTACTACTCATCTGCACCAGTAAATTGACAGCTGGAATCTGAACGCTTTACTATATGGGCAACTGCTCTACATTGTGTGGTGCCACTTGCCACGAGTGAGGTCCACTGGGCACACTTCTCCTTGCTGCCCCCTGCTGTTGCAATGCCTATAACAATATCACGTTCTTCACTTTAGAGCAGACATATATGGAGAAAAACAAGTCCAACCCCCCCAACACTGCCAGGCAGTATACATTACTGTGAATGTGCCTGTCAGCGCAGTGCCGACAGATTCCAAGAGGAAGCAGGCAGAACTATGAGTACAGCTCTGGATCTAAATGAGTGTAAGACAATTCTAAATAGATAAGTAGAAGACAGCATCAATCAATTATTTTACGGAAAGATCTTTTTTGGCCTTAAATGAGTTGTCGAGGATATTTTTTTTAAAGGGCATCTGTCAGCAGTTTTGTCCCTATGACACTGGCTGACCTGTAACATGTGTACTCGGCAGCTGAAGACGTCTGTGTTGGTCCCATGTTCCTATGTGCCCGCATTGCTAATAAAATGTATGTTTTACTATATGCAAATGAGCCTCTAGAAGCAACGGGGGCGTTACCATTACTCCTAGAGGCTCAGCTCTCTCCGCAACTGCCATACCCTCTCCACTTTAATTGACAGGACCGGGTGTGATCACATATTCCCTGCCTGGTCTTGTCAATTAAAGTGGAGAGGGTTCGGCAGGTGCAGAGAGAGTAGAGCCTCTAGGTGTAATGGTAACGCCCCCATTGCTCCTAGAGACTAATTTGCATATATGAAAACATCATTTTTCTCAGCAATGCGGCACAGAGGAACATGGGACCAACACAGACGTCTTCAGCTGCCAAGCGCACAGGTAACAGGTCAGCCAGTGTCATAGGAACAAAACTGCTGACAGATGCCCTTTATATCCGCTATTGGGACCTATGGAGAAATCCCCACTCACCTGGTCCCCAGCGTTTCGTTCAGGCTACTGTGCTGTCTTTACTGGACTTCTGGTCCCCATTTGTCAACTTCCTGCATGGACATGGTCACATGTGCCACTGCAGCAAGTTAATGATCTGTGTCCTCAAGCGGCACATCACTGTTGGGTCATGTGCCTATTGGAGGCAGATCACTGCTGAGGCCAGTCACTGACTACAGTGGCAAACATGACTCCATCCATACAGCAAATTGACAGGTGGGGACAAGAGAATTAGTGAAGATAGCCCAGGAACCCTGGAGCACGTACCAAATGGACTTCTCCACAGGTTCCTGTAGCTGGGGAGCAGATTAAAAAAAAAACTGGACACCCCTTTAAGGATGCAGCATTTTTTCCCCATCCTTGCATTCTGAAAGCCATATTCTTTTTTCTGACAATGTATGGGGGAAAACTCCTTACATGATATAGACTACAGCATCTAATAGGTTAAATGCTCGGGATCAGAGTTATCTCTGATCTTGGGCGTAGCAGCAGGGTGTCATCTGTATGTTGGCGCCGGCTCAACTTCAGAGCCGATGCCATCAGTATGCTGCACGTTTACAGCAGTGAGCACAAATTACCTGCCCGCCGGGAAGGGGTTAATCGAAATAAGACCAAGATTCTGTGTCTGTCGATTGTCAGAGCTCCATTATTCTGAAATAACGGCATAATACATATAACATTCCAGTTGAACAGAGGCATCACTAGGGGAATCTGACTGCAAATGGATTTAAACAGCCCCCATTGAACTCGGTAATAAATTCATCCTCAGTGTAGACCTTAGCTCCCCCTAGTGGTGATTGCAGGCAGCCAGAATTTGTCACTTGGCTGTGTGATGTAAAGCAGGGGATTTGGAGCTCTGTATAAAAAAAAATTGAGTGGCAACCCCTGTAATGATATATTTTGACATCATAAAATCAGCATAAAATGGTAGATATACTTTAAAGGGGTCATCTGGCGTAATAAAAAATGAATGTCCGGCAGCAGGGTGAAAAAAATGTCAAAAACTCCTCATTCACCTTTTTAAAACACCCTCCGTTCCAGTGCTGCCAGGGCTGCAGTGATGTTTTAACGGAGAACGGGTCCCCACCATTTTTGATCCGGTGAGACTGCCAGTAGGTGCAGCGCTGGAAAAGAGGGCATTTTAAAAGATGGGTTTTTTTTTTTATTACTTTTTCAACACACCTGTTTTTAATTATTCCAGGAAACCCCTTTACGTCTACGTCTTTAAGGCTACATTATAATGTTTGAACTCGGTTATCTCCTTGCTTTACTAGATTCTACTGATTGCATCTGCAGACGACTCAGACATTTTCATCTGATTTTATTTTTAATGTCCTTGACCCTGTTCACACCGAGTAATGCATCCAATATGTTAACATTTATAATATAATAAAACCCTACATCAAAAGAAAGATGTTCTGCCTGTAGGAGCCAACGCACTCTGGAATCGCATCTTACCTCATCTCCTGAGACAGTCAGAACGCTCCTGCTTTTCTTCATCGTGAAGCAGTGCGCAGGGGCCCCCTCAGCTCGCAGACATATATGTTTTCCAGTATTTGCGTCTAATGCCGGTCTGCAATCCAAATATCACGTTCGGCACCAGTATTCCTGCGTTGTGACCCTTAAATTAAGTGAGTAATCCAGATTTTTCCACATCAAAAGCCTTGTCTTGAGGGCCCTAATTCCTATGTAAACCTGGAATCATATTCCTACGAGGTGACACATGTAATTATATTCCATCTTAGAAGATATTGATAGAGACATCACCAAGTCTTTCGGGGTTTGTTCAGCAAAGTATCTGATTCCTTATGTGCAGAGGCAAGAAAGCATGTCCGCCATGTCCACCTGCAAATAAGCAAAGAGACATAGGTTAGTCATATCTATCCAGATGTTTCACCAGAAAGTAGAGAAGCATAAGGTATGTCCACACAGGACATAGTGCGCTGTGAAAAATTCAATATAGATTTTGATGTGGATCTGCAGGTGGAATTACGAGAGAGGATTTTGCTTCAGATTTGCTATAGATTTCACCATATGCATTGCTGCAAAGTTTGAAATCTGCATCAGAAATTGACATTCTAATCATGAATCTGCAGCACAGTCACTCCCAGGCTAGGTGTTAGAAGGTCGGAGAGGCTGTCTGCACGTGATGTCACCTGACAGCCTCTTTTAATTTCACTTTGTTGTTGATGGTAATGACCAAACCTCTATTCAGGTGCAGCATAGTGGTCATTACTATTTAAGTCTGGCTACTCCCTTGCGGTGTATAGCTTCATTTGCAAATGGAAGAGCTGGTGTGTGTTGTCTCCTCTGGTGCTCATGCTCTTTCTTCTACTTCAGGAGTTAAGTGTCTCATTCCTTTGTATTTGTTTGTGTTGTTTCCCCTGCCTTCTGATATCAAGTCAAGGAGTCAAGACCCCTGTTCCTTCAGTCTTTGGGCCCTATCACTACCTCAGGGCATTACAGGGTAGTCAGGATTTAGGTTCCAGTGAATGAACGGTCCTACCACTGAGGTCCGTTCATTCGGGTAGCAGTTAGGGCTAGGGTTAAGATTCATTAGGTGGTGACCTTTTCCTCTCCCTAGCCTCTAAGCCAGATACCTTTCCCCCCCCCCCCCTCTTGTGTTTGGTGTGGTGTTCCCTCCCACACCTCGTCGTGACATATACACCCCAAGTGGACATACCCTAAGAAAATAGCTGATAGTGAATAGTCACTCCAACTCAGGGATCTCATGGTTCTTGGGTCCACCATCAAGGATGTCAATGGTGACACCAATTAAGTTATTGACAATGAAAGGCAAGAGTTGCTGGGTTCTAGATCAAGTAATGTTACTTTAGACGCCCTAGAGCTATGGTCTCCAACCTGTGGCTCTCTAGGTTTTCTAAAACTGTAACTCCTAGAATTCTGGGTATTACAGTTTTTCAGTGGTTGTAGAGACACGAGTTGGAGTCCACTGCTCTGAGCCTCAAGTAGACCATCAATATAGAATAAAACAACAGCATCCATATTCCCAATAGACTTTGCATATAATGGTCGATGGGAGTAGGCATTTTGATTAAGAGATATGTCAGTGGTAGAAAGGTTGGCCAAGGTTGGAATAAAGTTGAGTTGGAAGATAGCTGGGACAAGGCAACCTAAAGATGGCCTTACACCTTCGATAGATGTCGACAGAACAACAGGTATTCCTAACAAACTATGACGTATGTTGGAAGATGGCTTGCCTAAAGCAACCTCAAGATGGCCTTACACCTTTGATAACTGTCAGTTAAACAACAGCTATTGCTAAAACTCAGTTCTGTAGGGCATTGGTGTGTTCTCAATGGGGAACAAAATTGCTGCCAGACATTTCTGACAAATGGTTTTCTCCCTTGAAAACAAAGGATCATGCATGTGGAAATCCATAAATGCCTGATACTTTTCCCCATCTGCCATCAGAATGAACAAGTAGACTGTACATTGGATGGCTGCCCAGTCACCCCAAAATCAGCAGGTTCTGATGTTAGAAGTCTAATTTGTATGGCTACCTTTAAACTACCTATAAATTCTTCAGATTTTCACTGGTAAACCTAGCATTTTTTTCCCTGTCTATGCTTTATTAGATAAGAGATTGTGAAGATACATATTTTTCTATATATTGTTTTCACTAATATAAGGGTATCAAATATGTCTGGCAGATTCCACTGATTTCTCCTTCCTGGCCCTGTCTCAGCACACAGGAAGTGCCAGCTCATTCGATCACAGGCCGCAATGATAACCCACTTACCAGTGATTGGCTGAGAGGGCATTTCTTGTGTGCCAAGATAGTACCTGAAAGTAGACACCAGTGGAGACCTTGGCAGCGTCAGAACAGAAGCAGTAGGGTATCAGTGCGGTGGGTATCAGTTCTTTTTTTTTTTAGAACCACCCTCTTAACCTGCTGCCATCAGGTTTTTTTCCACTGAAAAATGTCTTATGTTGAGTTATGCTCTTTGGTTTGGAAAGGACAATAATCTAGATTGGGGAACACAACTTGATGCCCTTATGTGGCCCCAAGCCATCTTTGGTATGTACGTTTTTGTGAATTCCTCTCTGTTCAGTACCATACAGTAAGTGTAAGCCTCAGAAGTAGAATCCATCCATCCGACATGATGTATCCTGTTGATATGTCTTATTGTGGCCCTTCGGGGTTTTACAATTTAACCATGTGGCCCTGGGACCAAAAAAAGGTGTACAATGACCTAGCTGTATAGCATGATGGCTACTCTATGACAATATCAAATGCTATAATATGACTGGGACAAGAGGTGGACTGGCCATAGACCTTACAGGAAAATTTCCCATGGTCTGATGCCCAGGGGACTGCCCAAACCCTCCTCCGAGTACATAGCGATATGGTGCTCCCAGTATTAATTAACGCTAGGCATTTCATGTACTTATGCACCTGGCAGGCGGCGGAAAGTGTCCTTCTCCATTCAAGTGTATTGCTATCCTCCGGAAGGCGATTCAGTTGAATACTGCAGCTGGGGCGGCAATATTTTATGCTAGACTGTGGTATTTGGTTCTGTTGGGGTGTTTTTTTGTGCTGCACTGCAGTTTTGCTGGTCCCTCCTGCTTATGTTGGCCCTGCCCTCTGTCAATTTGGACCCACCTACAACATGGGGCCAATTTTTTATTTTATTTTTTTCCAGGGCCGCTCTGAGTTCCCAGTGCGCCTGCCTCTGACTGGGACAACCAACAATAAGCCTTGACTTCGCTCTTAAAACCCAAATAAGTCATGTTATTTTGTTGCCAGGTTTAGAAAATCCATTTTAAAATACCCTATTGATGATAAATGCTGAGATACGTCATTGGGGTTCCATCCATTAGGCAGGGTAGACAGATGACAGAGAGAATGTCTGTCAGTGGAGGATCCAGCATTACACTGACAGATGATTGATTTCAGTGAACTGCAGCGAAACAGAGCACATCTCATGTTTCTCCTTAGATTATAGATGATCGCTGGGATCTCAGCATTAGGACACCCCGTCATCAACTTTTTTAAAAGGTCCTATCGACAACAGCAAAAAGAACTGTCGAATGTCGAGGTCTCCTTGAATGGGTTATGTGGGGATTTGCTCTGGTCGACAGGGTATGCGGACGCAGTACAGAGGCAAATTACCAGTTCTTAAATCAAACTTCTGTGTTTATTCACACATAAGGCAAAAAAAAAAGTCACTTTGCAGTCTTGGTGTTAGTTCACACACAATGGAAAGTCCACATAGCAAAAATCACCTTGTTGGCAGTTCTATCTCCAGCAGTCCATAGCAGGCTTTTAGGGGGCCTATTTCCCCTATAAAAAGGGTCTCAGCCCTCCAACATGGCACAAGCCTCAGATCCCAGCGCACACACACTTTGTTGCTGAGCCCACTGTCTTTTAAGGACAGCTAGGTGTTGTCAAAACCCGGACGGGCACTTAAAATCCAGTCCGGTGTTTGACCCCACCTGGCTGCAAATCAGCCCAGCAGCACATGCTGGGAGGAAAATACCTGTTTTCCCAGACCATACCCTTCACTGTGTCACAGTTATTATGGACATATATAAACCTATAATAAACTAATGTAAAAATGTAACAAGAAATACTGCATAGAGCTCTGTACATGAGGGATATTTTCTTTCTACTTTTCTGCAGTGTACAGCAGCATAAGGTAAGCAAGCTCACAGCAGGATTACAGTGATATTGGGATTACAAAGCAGACTACTTCAATCAGAAGACCACAAGAGGATCTACAAGTAGATTATATCCCTAACGTGTGGATTTTATAGCCCCAAATCGCGTGTTTTCTTCTGGTGAGATGAACATATTTTTCTAGCTCTGGATTCTGGAGAGCTCTGCACCTAGGGCACAGAGCAGAGTAAATATATTATGTCATCCTCCGCCACGATGTCAAGCTGATTCCGCGGCAGCAGGGGCTGCGTGGTGAGAGCTACATCCAGCAGATACACTGTAATCAGCTCGCCGTCATCTGCCATCGCAGCAGCAATGGATCCCTCTCTGATGTGTTTGATGAGTTTATAAAAAGGGCAGAGCTGTACTGTAAAGCATCCGACTTTATCTGCATTGTGTCAAGGCCCTCATATACATTAGTGCACTGTCAGCCGAAATCACTGGGTTCAGCCATCAGTTTAAAGGGCATCTGTCCGCAGATTTGTACCTGGCTGACCTGTTACGTGTACACTTGGCAGCTGAAGACATCTGTGTTGGTCCCATGTTCATATGTGCCCGCATTGCTGAGAAAAATCATGTTTTAATTTATGCAAATGAGGCGCAACGGGGGCGTTACCATTACAATTAGAGGCTCTGCCCCCTCTGCAACTGCTGCACCCTCTCCACTTTGATTGACAGGCCAATGGCATAACTAGAAATGACCGGGCCCCACAGCAAATTTTTGAAAGGGCCCTCTTCCCCCAGCAACCTGTGCAACCTCCACTCCTGAGGCTAGTCAAGATCGCTGTCTCAGACGAGGCACGGCAGCCACTTTCTCCATTTCCTACAGTGTCACTGTATATAATGTTATTGTATAATACTGTTGAGGGGGCCCTGACAATAAAATATTTTAGGCCTCCTCCTAAGTGGGCCCCTTCTGAGTTGGGGTCCCAAAGCAGCCCTTCCCCTGCTTCCCCTATAGCTACACCCCCTGATACTGGCACTACGGGGGCATTATGTACTGGCACTACAGGGTAGGGTAACATTATATACTGGCACTAGAGGGTGGGGGAGCATTATATACTGGCCCTACAGCGTGGAAGAGCATTATATAGTGGCACTACAGGGGAGGAGAGCATTACATATTGGCACTAGAGTATGGGGGAGCATTATATACTGGCAGAACAGGAGGTGGAAGAGCATTATATATACTGCACCATGGGGGGGATGAGGAGCATTTTATACTGGCAGTACAGGAGGGAAGGGGGAGCATTATAAATACTGGAGGCACTGTGGTGGTATTATTACTACTGGGCATACTGTGGTAGCATTATTATTGGGCACAATATGGAGGGCATTTCTACTAATAGGTGCACACTATTGGGGGCACTACTACTAATAAGTGAACACTGGGAGAGAATTATTACTATTGGTAGGTCTTTGGGGAGCACTAATACTCTGTGGGGGACTGTATGGTACTGTTATTTTTGCAGCATAATGTTTGTGGGCATTGGGGACCACATCGGGCACAGTATTGGGTGTAATGGCAGGATGGCACTGTTGGCGCAACAGAGATGAGACACGGCTGATATAATTCATCAGGGCGGTCTGGTCGAAATGGAGAAGATGAGACAAGGGTTGGATTGAGAATTTGGCACAGTGGTTGGGCACCATTTCAATTTTCACCTCAGGCAGCAGAGAACCCACCCTGCAATCATCCCCGCTCTTCCTCCAGGTGACATTTTACAACTATCATCCATCCAGGACCCTTTTATAGTCTTCACCAAGGAGGGGACCAGGGGTGGAGTGTTGACTGCAGAGGCCAAGGGCGTGTTTTGTTCAATTTCAGTATGGAGAGTGGAGTTGATGGACCATTGTCATTTTCTTTTCAACCATATCAACTATGTAATTATTTAATATTTAATCACTGGTGCTAATATTTAACAACTATATATGTATGTACATTTAGTTGGGGGGCAGATAAGCCTTGAGGCTTTTGACCTTGATCTTTTAAAAGCTTAGCAATACTTAGCATACACCTGACTAAACGTGAGTGTGTTACAATAGTTCATTTGGGGCCCTGCTTCAAATTTTGTCCAGGGCCACAAACAGTATTGTCTAAAACCGGCCCTGCAGCCAATAACTGACTTAAGCAGGTCACTACTTCAGGCAGTGATTGGCTTGGGTAGACACCTCTTACCTTTCCCTCTATGTCAAGCTGGGACCAGGAAGTGGAGACCTGCGGGCACCCAGTAAGCATTGGATCTCCCATAGCAGGGGATCGGAGAGGTGAGTAATACTTTTTTTTTACCTATTCTGCCTCATATATAAAAAATGTAATCAAGCTAGACAACTTCTTTAACTGTTTGTCTTAGAGAGGTTATGTGGTCAGGTAGGGGTTCAATAAAGAGATAACGTTTAATGCTCCATTAAATGCATCAGATAGAAAATAATATTCGCACTGTATAAAGAGAAATCACTTACGATCTCAATACACTAAACAGAATAAAGGGCTGGACAATACGGAGGTGCTCCTGTGAGGTGAGTCTGACCTTTCAGCTTAGACTGGAGGTTAAAAAGCCAAAATAAGGAGAACCTTCTGAGACTTAACTGACTGCAAAGAACTTGAAATAACAGGAAGAATTAACCATTAAAAGGGTTGTATGAGATTAGAAAAACATAGCTGTTTTCATCCAGAAACAGCACCACTATTGTCCATCTGTCTGGTATTGAAGCTCTGCTTCATTCACTTGAATGGCACTAATCTGCAATACCACAGACAGCCTATTGGTTACAGTGTGGTGCTGTTCCTGGAAGAACGCAGCCATGTTTTACTAATGTTATATAAACCTTTCAATAACTTTAATAACTTAATAACTAACTGTCAATGCAGACAGGAAAATTCCACAATAATGGGAGTAGTGATTCTAAGGTAAGACAGGAGAGGCGTGACATTAAAGGGGTTATCTGGGAAATAATATTGATATTCTCGGCGGAGGTGCGAACTCATGACTGTTTCAGGAAGCTGCGGCACTCACCATGGCGCTCACATACTACCTGGACTATTATAACAGCTGATCGGCAGGGTTCACGGGTGTCGGACTCCACGATCTGATATTGATGAGCTAATCCGAGGATAGGTCAGCAATATTAATTCTTGGATAACTCCTTTGACTTTTCTATACAACATTGTTATTACTCCAATGCATCTGAAATAACATATGAAGAAACTTTGCAAATAGTCTTCATACATAATCTGCTACATGTATACATCTCTGCTGTCATGGTTACAGACTACAAACAAAACCTATGTAGTCTGAGCTTGCTGTCATTGTGTTACTTCCCTCCCTCTACTCCCTCTTCTTACTTATCTACAGCCAGTATGATCAGACTACACCCAGTCCTAATTCAAATTTTCCCACTGCTTTGTTTATACAACTTCTACAAAGGCCTATCTGTTGCCATGGTTACAGACTACAAACAAACCCTGTGTAGTCTGATCCTGCTTTTACTTGTTACTCTTCTCCCTCTGCTTCCTCAATTTACTAATCTACAGACAGAAGAAGAGGAAAAAGGATTAGTATAGGGGTCCTTCTACACAAGCAGATACATTGTCCGCAAAGAGCACCAATATAGAAAATTGCAATCTGTTTTGTAAATACGATCGATCATGTGATCTCCTCCTCATACGGGTTCTTCTTTACACGAGGTTAATGAATCAATTCATCTCATCAGCGAGAGTCCTACACCTGTGAGGGGCTGTCCTCGCAGGAGAAGTGCCCACTTGCCGCTTGATTGACAGGTCCAGACATCTTACCTGGCCCTAATAATCTTGCAATAGCGCAGAAGGAACTTGAGGATTATTACAGTAGGTCAGGATAAAAGAAGCAATACTAAACAAGGGACATATTGTTTGTTGTTCCATCGATGGCCATGTTCACACTTGGAAATGATTGTGAAGATCATTTAGGCAATTATTACCTTAATTACATTTTAACATATGACTGCATTATCAGAATGCATGGGGATGAGTGACTGTAGTAACGCTCATTAAAGGGGTTTTCAGACTTCTTTAGGATAGGTTATCAGTATCTGATCGCTGAGGGTCTGACACATGGGACCCCCACGATCAGCAGTTTGAGAAGGCAGGGGTGCTCGCAGTAGCATTGCGACATTCTCTCAGCTTTTCCTAGGCCAGTGACGACATGCTCATCGGTCACGTGGTCTAGGCACAACTTAGTGCCATAGAAGTGAATAGGTCTAGTGCAATACCAAGTACAGCCACTATAAAATGTATGGTGCTGTGCTTGGTAAGCCTGGAGAAGGACGCGGCTCTCACAGGAGCATCGGGGCCTTCTCAAACAGCTGTCGAACCCCCACCGAATAGACACTGATTGTAATGGGACAATTGGCTTCTCAGCTGTTCCATGGCCAGGTGTGTGTTATTCCCTCATTATCCCAATTACAATGAGCAGATAAAAGGTCCAGAGTTCATTTCAAGTGTGCTATTTGAGGATAGGTCCTCAGTATTAAAGTTTTAAAAAAAACTTTTAATCTCCCATTTAGTTACCATCAGGCCACATAAAAAATGACTTTTATATTGCCGATCGACGCTCGCTCGAGGCTGAAACTGCCCATTGTATAAAGAAAACGAGTGATGATTATTTGTTGTATTAAACGATTATGTAGATAATGCGTGCTGATCGGTCTCTAGGGCCGGCTATGAACTTCTATGGCCAGATTTGAGGCATAATACACATTTGTAACATTACATCATTACAGGGCAGACCCCCTCCCCTTCCCAGTGTCCTCAATTCACAGCAGTTACAGTCAGGTCCATAAATATTGGGACATCGACACAATTCTAACATTTTTGGCTCTATACACCACCACAATGGATTTGAAATGAAACGAACAAGATGTGATTTAACTGCAGACTGTCAGCTTTAATTTGAGTGTATTTACATCCAAATCAGGTGAACAGTGTAGGAATTACAGTTTGCATATGTGCCTCCCACTTGTTAAGGGACCAAAAGTAATGGGACAATTGGCTTCTCAGCTGTTCCATGGCCAGGTGTGTGTTATTCCCTCATTATCCCAATTACAATGAGCAGATAAAAGGTCCAGAGTTCATTTCAAGTGTGCTATTTGCATTTGGAATCTGTTGCTGTCAACTCTAAAGATGAGATCCAAAGAGCTGTCACTATCAGTGAAGCAAGCCATCATTAGGCTGAAAAAACAAAACAAACCCATCAGAGAGATAGCAAAAACATTAGGCCTGGCCAAAACAACAGTTTGGAACATTTTTAAAAAAAAGGAACGCACCGGTGAGCTCAGCAACAGCAAAAGACCCGGCAGACCACGGAAAAAAACTGTGGTGGATGACCGAAGAATTCTTTCCCTGGTGAAAAAAACACCCTTCACAACAGTTAACCAAATCAAGAACACTCTCCAGGAGGTAGGTGTATGTGTGTCAAAGTCAACAATCAAGAGAAGACTTCACCAGAGTGAATACAGAGGGTTCACCACAAGATGTAAACCATTGGTGAGCCTCAAAAACAGGAAGGCCAGATTAGAGTTTGCCAAACGACATCTAAAAAAACCTTCACAGTTCTGGAACAACATCCTATGGACAGATGAGACCAAGATCAACTTGTACCAGAGTGATGGGAAGAGAAGAGTATGGAGAAGGAAAGGAACGGCTCATGATCCTAAGCATACCACCTCATCAGTGAAGCATTGTGGTGGTAGTGTCATGGCGTAGGCATGTATGGCTGCCAATAGAACTGGTTCTCTTGTATTTATTGCTGATGTGACTGCTGACAAAAGCAGCAGGATGAATTCTGAAGTGCTTTATTATTCTGAAGGCAATATTATCTGCTCATATTCAGCCAAATGCTTCAGAACTCATTGGACGGCGCTTCACAGTGCAGATGGACAATGACCCAAAGCATACTGCAAAAGCAACCAAAGAGGTTTTTTTAAGGGAAAGAAGTGGAATGTTATTCAATGGCCAAGTCAATCACCTGACCTGAATCCGATTGAGCCTGCATTTCACTTGCTGAGGACAAAACTGAAGGGAAAATGCCCCAAGAACAAGCAGGAACTGAGGACAGTTGCAGTAGAGGTCTGGCAGAGCATCACCAGGGATGAAACCCAGCGTCTGGTGATGTCTATGCGTTCCAGACTTCAGGCTGTAGTTGACTGCAAAGGATTTGCAACCAAGTATTAAAAAGTGAAAGTTTGATTGATTTATTTATTATTATGTCCTATTACTTTTGGTCCCTTAACAAGTGGGAGGCACATATGCAAACTGTTGTAATTCCTACACCGTTCACCTGATTTGGATGTAAATACCCTCAAATTAAAGCTGACAGTCTGCAGGTAAAGCACATCTTGTTCGTTTCATTTCAAATCCATTGTGGTGGTGTATAGAGCCAAAGATGTTAGAATTGTGTCGCTGTCCCAATATTTATGGACCTGACTGCATAATCTGACTCATCTCAAGCAAGAAATATATGAAGGCTTTAGAGGCGACAGCATAACTAAAATGTTTTTGAAGAACACTTTTTACTTGTAAAGAGCAATTAGGAAAACTGTCTGTGTAACTCCCCCACATGTTGTATATAAAGCTCCTGATGCATCAGTTCCCAACTAATAGGGATAATATTCTGTCCCTCGTGCCCAGGACATTCAATTACAGAGCACGTCAGGATTTCACCTTGTGAAGGTGTCAGATTATACATGTAACGGGGGTTTGAGGGCGCCCCCTAGTGTCTTTGGGGTCCCTAAACCTAGTTAACTCACTATGCCTGACAGGCGGATCCTGAGCCTCCGCTATCTGGGAACTGGGGTACATGTCTGCGGCAGTGCCTCCACCCAGTGGGGCATCCGGGGTAGGGATGTGGGGTCCCACTGGGAACATACTTGGTGCAATGAGACTGACATAGCCTAACTGGAATTAACTTTATATAGCACGTAGCAAATGAACCAACATACATAGGAAAATACAATAGAGTAACACAGATAACAATACAATGTGGATTTTTTCACCCACCCACCAGCACACCTGCGTCCCACCCCCTTATCTTCGCCCTAGTGGCCGTTGGTGCACATAGGAGAGTTGGGGCCCTTATAAGTCCTGCTCCGCAGGGTCACTGAAGCAGCCTGAGCTGTGTAATGTCCGTCACTGGACCTCAGAGTCTTTATTGTGGTGAGGAGACAGGTGCCTTGACTCTCACAACACCATTAACCAGGCCAGTCAGCAGCAGTCTCCTTCCACTGGATTCACCAGACGTCTGGACTCAATGCTTGTCTTTGCCAGCGGTCCCTCTCTCAGCAGGTGTGATCTTGGGTGAAGCAAGTTCTCTCAGCAGGTTCTATCTCTGTGCTGCAGTCTCTCAATGCCAGACACATGTCCTCTCTCTGGCTGAGCAAGTCGTAACTTCTAGAAATCTTCCAGGACCTCCCTCCTCAGAGCATTGCAGGAAGTGTCCTTTCAGGACCTGCGATGATGTCACAATCCATGTGACTGATTTCAGCAGGTCATGTGATCAATACTCAATGTTTTATTAACAGCATACTGAGTCCATCTACTGGGCATTTCAGATAATGCAGCCTGTGTCACTTCACAGGGTTACATACAATTATATACAGTAGTCGATATTTCATCCACATGACATCTTTGTATGAAATACATGTCCAAGTGGAAGGTTTTTAAATAATGCAATTGAATCAGTGAAAGTATTAGAGGGAATACAAAGTCAAAAATAACCTAAAGTTCAAGGTTTTTTTTATGTGTAGAGGCAGGAAATTGAAGTGATTTTTTAAAATATATTTTATTAAGGAAACATAAAGGTCTATAAAAAAAAATGCTTGAATAGTGTCCACTTAGCAACACTTTGAGTATTGCTAAGGAAAATCCATCTTCAGCATGTATTGTAAGATGCAGAGCCAAGCTTGTCAGCCTGCCTCTGCTCTCACTAGCCCCAGCTGCCTACTCCCTACATAGGAATATTTGGCTTTCAGGTGAAATTTATGGAAAACGTAAAAAGTTCACTCTACAGTGATATTATATCATGAAAGTAAGGCATTTAAGTATGCAAAGGTGATTTCCTCATCTCAAACAATTTATTGAAACAAAAGCCAACACCAGTGGTGGGTATACCCCCACAAAAAAGTCAATGTCTCAATAACTTGTCATTTGGCCTTGAGCATCAGCTGAGGTATGGCATCCCACTCTTCTTAAAGGGCAGCCCTCATGTCATTGAGGTTCTGGGGTAACGAGTTACGAGCCTCTACATGGCGACTCAGCTGATCCCATAGGTTTTCAATGAGTTTCAGGTCTGGAGAAAGTGCAGACCACTCCATTTGAGGTTCCCCATGATGTTCCCTACAGATGCAACCTCTATGAGCTGGCTCATTGTCATCCATGAAGATGAAATTAGGCCTGTGCTGTTCATGCAGATGTCACGACTTTGCTCATGGCCATGACTCTTAGAGCCGCATGCAGTTGCCAGTGGCCAGGTTTGGTTGTTTACCGCAGGTGAGGGCTGTTAGTTGGTAGCCTCACGTGCGGTTGCCGCTGGCAACATGGTGTTGGCAGTGTAGAAGCCTGAGTTTGTTGCTGGGTGGCTCACTGTAAATGCATGCAGTTGCCTCTGGCAACGTGTGTTTGTATGTGTGCACTTTCTCCGTTTGGTGTGCACGGGGTTAAGGTGTGTTTGCTAGGTGTGGTGGGTGTGACCTCAGGCCTCCTTATATGTTGGTGTGTTGGAGCCTGTGGTCAGTTTGATTTTGTCAGTCTGTGTAGGAGCTCTGCTCCCTGGCTGAATGTCTTAGTCTGTGTGAGCCACCCTTATTTTGTTTCCCTTGCTCTGTCTGTATGTCCCCTCCGGCGTGTTTCTGTTTTCCCTCTCCCACCTGGTGTATGTTGTTATGGTGTGGGCCTTGTTTGGAGGTTATTGTGTGGTAGTGTGTTTCCTCCGAACGGGGGCAGCTTTCCCGGAGGGGTTTAAGCAAACATCTAGACAGTGCGTTTCCGATCCATCTCGTCGGCGGCAGGTAAGTTCTGGTAATCTAGGTTGTCTATTGCCTTTTGTTACTTACCTGTCATTCGGCTGTGAACCCTGTCTAGTTGGTGGCCAGCTGCTGGGCTTCTGGAGACACCATGCATCCGTTGTGCTGGATAAATGGGTGGTCTCTGCCCTGTCTTCAGGCTTAGGGCATAGCAGGGATACCTAGGGTTCTAGGTTGGAGAGCATGAGCCCCCTTACCTTCTGAGGCGGCTCATGCATTAGGAGTTTAGGGATATCTTCAGGGTCGCGTTAGGAGGTGTCCTGCTCCCTATTCCCTGCTTTCCTGCGTTGCAGCGAACGCCGAGGCACGGTGGGGGGTTTCCCCCACTCCCCGCCGTGACAACAGAGGCACAATGACTGGATTAATGATGTTATTCAAGTAGTATGGGCTTGTCACTGTACCATTCACAAAGTGTACGGCAGTTCTGTATTGACTAGACAAACTTGCCCACACTGTAACATCACCACCACCAAAGTGACCTTGTGATAACAGTGGCTGATGCATAGGGCTCTTCTTGACGTCTCCAAAATCGTTGGCGGCCATCATTTCTGCTCAGGGTGAATCGACTTTCATCAGCGAACAGCACTGAGGCCCACTGGTCCCGCATTGTGTGTAGATGCTCCCTGGCCCATGCAAGCTGATAGTGTGGTCAGGTACCATTGCAGATCATCTAGTATGCAGACCACGCTGATGTAAACGGTTTCGAATGCTCTGACGTGACACTCGGGTGCCTCTCACCTCCCTTAAATGTGCCTGGAGTTGTTTGGCATTCATCATCTAGTACCACAGGGCATTGTTCACAATGAAGCTGTCATCAGTGTGGGATGTGGCCAAAATACATCAACTTCTATGCTTTTCTGTGACTCTTCCAGTATCTTTGTATATCTGTTGCCACCTGCTGATGACACTCTGACACTCTAAGCCAGGGCTGGCCAACCCGCGGCTCTTGAGCCACATGCGGCTCTTTGCTGTGTCAAGTGTGGCTCTAGCGGTCGAGCTGGGAAGCAGCTGCGCAGCCTAATAGAGAACATGACACGCGCTGCCTTCAGCGCGCACCATGTTCTCGTCACTAGCACAGTGGAGTCCCTCCCTCTCTCTCCACTGTGACGCGGCTGCTGCTGCCACCAATGGGGAGATAGCAGGGAGGAGAAGGGGAGCGGCTGTGGCCACTGCACCACCAATGAATATAATTAACACATTAATTCAAGTATAGAAGGCAGCGGGTGTCGGCGGCGGTATCACATACCCAGCACCCGGCCTCCATAACAGGGCATGAGATCCGCCGAACCGCGGAAATTAACCCCTCAGGTTAATTTTCTTGGAGGTGGGGGAGAATGGTTAAATTTGATTAAGGCGCAGCATAAATGTACGTCACCACTGCATCAATACCAGCAGTTCAATAGATGATCAATCGACCTCTCCTTGCTGCCGATGCCCCATGTTCCCACTCTTGCTGCCTGTCTGTCTGCCTACCATCACATTACGTATGGCTGCTGCCTGACTAATGCCACTTGCCAACCGTCACGTTCCCTCAAGACACTTTTTTTCTTTTTATCTCATAACATCGTGTGTGTTTAAACATCATCTGCCCCGATCAGGGGCAATTTTTGGAAGATTTGGAATATGAAAAAGCCGCAGAGATGCTGTGTCTTTTTAAACACTATATGTTAACACCATCAAATGTGCATTTACCCATAGCTATGTATCTCAATGTCACTCAGACATCATTTACTATTGCTGTCATTGTGTGCCAGAGCTTGGGGAGGAGGAGGGGAAAAAAATCATAAATCATAAATGAAAACAGATAACAAGTTTTCCTAAAAAATGATGAGTCCTAGGAGGCTAGAGGGTGTTATATTCCAACTTTCAGGGCAATTGGAGCAACTTTTTCAAAAATTTGGCAAACCGGCCCCGAAACAAGTCTTGACTGGTTCGAACAGTAAGCGTAACTTTAGCAACCAGTGCCAGGCAGCTGCTGCCAAGGCAAATAAAATCATGACATGCATCAAAAGGAGCATAGATGCTCATGACAGGAACATAGGGGGTAGTTTATTATCCAGAAATCCACCTATGTTATGCAGATTTCATTTAGTTGTGCCGCAATCTGCGACTTTTCGCCGCTCACGCCAGGTCGAAAAAAGTGGATGTGGCGGGGATGGCCGGCAGGCCCGTCTCATTCATAACTTTCTACGTCTGTTTTGGGCATAGAAAATGGTCTAAATGTAAGACAGCAAGGAAGCTTGCCGTCTTCATAACTTCGGCGAATCCACTGCCAGTGCACGGCTTTATTAAGACTGGCATTTAAAATGTCGGTCTTAATAAATGACCCTCATAGTTTTGCTTCTATACAAATCACTTGTCAGACTACATATGGATCGTGTGCAATATGTGCCGGAAGCCCACTGCAAAAAGGGTTAAAAACATGTGGGAAATAAAGTATTTTGCATTTCCTTTCAGAAGGGGTTAACTGGCCTTGAGAACCTTTACTAGGTGTGGCTCCTACACCCTCCCCATAGGGAATGGCTTATGGCGGATTTACGTGTGACGATGAGCAGCCGATTATGGGGAAGGGAGCTTTCCTTCCCGACAACTGGCTGCTCGTTCAGTGAGGGCGAAGCACTCCATTTACATCACCCAAAAATTGAACCACAATCTCCACAAAGTGAAAATCGAAAAAACTTTATTGACAATGTATAATAAATACATACATGATAATGGAAGGCAGCACAAAGGTGGTGATATTGGTGGCTCTACGTTTTGTGAGTCAATTTTTTTCGTGATTCATTTCTGTCCGGTAATAATTGGACTCCATTTACATGCAGCGCTCACCTCCACGTTATGAGAACAATCCATCGCTATTGAGATCGCTCATCCTCATACAGCTGCATTGTTTCTAGGCAGCAGATCGTTGTTTAGACCCCATGATCTGCTGCCCACGAATGATAATATACTTGCCCGCATGAACGACAGTTTCACCCGTTTCACTCATTCATTTGGTGTTTGGCTGCACCTTTAGACAGGCAGATTGTTGGGAATGAGTTTTCGAAGGAACGTTCGCCCCCGATAATCTGCCCGACTGTCGGCAAATTTAAATCCACCATTAGACTTGGTAGTAGAAGGAGTTAAACCTGAGAGTGCATTGATAGAGGAAGCAAGAAATAACCCTAGCTAATCACCAGCCAGTTTGAGAGACAGAAACATAAAACAGCCTCTGAGGACGCGAATGTGAATCATCTTGAAGTCCATCAGCCTTTGTGAGGAGGGGCCTGCTCAACAGACTATGGAGATAATCTGCATTTAACTTTTGGACTCCATAGCACACTTGTCTGGGAGAATAGGAAGCTAAAGCACCAGGCATATTCTGGAGACAGACTGTCCATCTGCTAAGAAAACTACACCTCGCAGTTGAGTATCTGCCGTTGTGCATTTTAAGAGAAGTAAGGAGATTGAGAGATACAGAGAGAGAGAGAGATTTATGTATTGTACCCCTGTGGCTGAATTAGAGAGAGAGAGAAAAGTACAATTAATGGAAGACTGACAACTATGTCATCTCAGAATTGTGAGAAATGTAGAAACTGCCATGGACTGTGGAAATGGTCCATGCATGATAAAGACTGTGTTTGCTGTATTTGAACATTATTGCAAGTTAACAACAGTTGTTTGAAGAAAAACCGAAATCATCAATGCATGCACCAACACCTGTAGTGCCGCAGTTCTGCACTGCCTGGCACCTTTGTGATGGGGATCCTGCCTTGCACCCTCAACATCCACCAACATCAATGGCATCCCGAACACCACCAGGCAGGAGACCCCCCAAATCCACTGTGCCCTGGGGGAACCAGAGTTTTTCCCCTTCCCTCACCGTGTACCAGCCTAGGGAGGACTTTAGCCACTGTGAGGACTACTACCATCATCATTCCTCTGCCACCACTCCCATCCTCTCGCCTGGGCCACTGCATATGAAATGTGTAAGATAGACAGTTGAAACAGCAGAGCAGAAGAGAGTGATAAAGGTAATTAAGAGAATAAGTGGACTGCAGTGCCAAGACATGATGATCAGACTTGGGGATAGAGAAGATCTAATTACAATGTACAAAATGGATAGTATGGTAATGATCTTTTTACATCTGTAAGTAACGGTCACAAGAAGAAAGACAGTTTCACCATTAGCATAGATGGGGATTCTTTACTGTAACAGCAGTGAGACTATGGAACTCTTTGCCACATGATTTTGTGATGGTTAATTTGCAGTGACCCAGTGGACACTGCCATAAGGGGTTAATTTGATAAGATGTATCTCACAAGCTGCCAATATTGGGAATACTGGGGAATTGTTAGCTTCTAGGTACTGTTGCCAGACATGGACTGGTCCCACCCTAGTAGTTGTCATGAGAGTGAGGAAGTTGGAGAGAACAGCAACAAGCCACTGAGGGAGAGAATACTAGAACCTTTACAGAAGGTTGAGGACCAGTGAAAAGTATAGTGTGAGGACTAAGAAGCCAATGAGGATAACGCGCTTACAGCTTTAAAACTTCACTGCATGTGGATTGGGTTATTTTGCTTCAGGCGCTCTTACACACTACTGAGATGGAGCGGCCATCCATAGAATTACTGCACCCCGCAGTAAGGCATTGCAAAAATATTGAGTAAAAGAAAATTGCATGGCTTTGGTTGATTTTACTGTATAGCAGCAAAACAGGGACTCCCCCATTCTGTCTACCCTTATATGCAGCTTTGAAAATAGCAGCTGGAATACCTTCAAACTGTGCTTGGTTGCTGAAAATGCTGGAGCGGCATTTACCAGCGTGAGTACTACTACTCCTATCCTCTCCACCTCGCACCTCCTCTGCGTGTAAGTGTGCTGAAAATTAATTTAATTTCAAGTGGGTTTTAATGTATTTTTTAAAAGTAATAATATCAAAAGTTATAATTACAAGATTTCTGAAAAGGGGGCGTTGATCCGGGAATTTATTCTGATTGCCATATTGGAGCAGCAAAAGGAATTTTTAATATGGGAAAAAATACCATCTAGTTAGGATTTTCTTCTTCCTCTTCTAAGTGGACCCATTGTTTGGATTTGGCATAGTACTTTCAGTCAAATATCCTCGTCAATAAGATTCCTTAGTGACATCTCCTCAAATCCAGGAAACCTGTACTATGGGTTTGGACAGAATCCTGTAACTAATCCTGGTCTGCAAAGTACTGATTTAGTGAAGACAAATTTAGTGATGGTCATTTGGATCTTAGAAAAAATTAAGCACAAGGGATGATAGGGACTATTTCGAAAAGAAATAGAAATGTCAATCTAGTTGAACTAGGATTTATTTTTTATTATATTAGTTGCAGAGGTCTTATGCAATAACGGCTCATGCACACGGCCGTTGCCCCGCCATGGCTGTATTGCTGCCCGCATCACAGGGTCCGCAAACCCGGAGATGCGGTGCGGAAGTACGGTTCGGAACTCCACGGAAGTAATGTGCTTCAGTGGTGTTTCTGGCTGTGCCTCCGCACTGCAAAAAAATAGTGCATGTACTACTTTTTTGCAGTGCGGACCGTCGGATGCGGATCGCGGACCCCCATTCACTATGGGTGATCTGCATGCGACTGCCCCACGGTCAGTGCCCATGCATTGCGGACTGCAATTTGGGGTCGGCAGCACGGGCCCAGCCAGCACACGGTCGTGCATGAGCCCTAAGGATAATGTCTTCATAAATGGTGACAAATGGAGGATTTAGAATTTCAGCTGGGTGTAAGCTAACAATGTATAACCCCTGCAGTGAAAGCAGTGGGTCTACTGGATGCTGAGGCTGCTGCCAATTACAAGTAGGAACTCATAGCAGCAGGCATTAATGCTGATTCTTCTGAGATGAAGTGCTATATGTGGACACTCTAAATTGCTGCTAAATATCATATTCAATGTATTTAATATATTGTATTTCTTAATATCAGGCTGGCCTTGTCATTGCATCTATTCGCCCCTAGGTGGTGCTGGCGCCACATAATATATATAGCCAGGGGTTTGCTAATAAAGTTAGTTGAAGTGAAAGAGAGAGAGGAGAAGGAAGTTAATGGAGGAGGAGAACAGGCAAGTTCCACAATGTAGCTGCCTTTCTTTCCTCTTAGCCCTGATCAAGCCTGGAGAGGACAAACCAAGAGTTTACTGCAGCCCAGCACAAGACAGAAAGTCTAAGTATGAATATAGAACATGTCTAGTGAAGATTAGAGCTGAGTTTAGCTAAGGGACTTCACAAGCACAAGTGACCGAGAGGAACTTAAAGGTACCTGGACACAACTGGATGATTAGTGCGAAGAATTATCCGTTTTCACTAAATGCCTTCTGGGAACATAGTGAACCTGAATACTTCAGTAGAGCATCCTACATCAAATAATGTAGCAGAGAGTTTGCCTGCCACGAGGGAGAACGCCCTTATTGGATTGCTCAAGATAAATAGGATATAATTATATTCAGTACCTGAGTGCTAGAAAATGGACTTAGTGCAAATGTACCCATTATTTGCCTGTAAAGTAACAGCATTAGGAAAACTCCTCAACTGACAATTGCCAGACCTGTTATAAGGAATTCCAGTTAAACCAACATGCCCTGAGACGATTGATTCAGTAAATGTTCAACTGTTTTCTACTACAACTGACTCCTCATCCTTTCTACTACTCTCAACATTTTCACCTTACGGGGCTGGCATCACAAACACAGGGGCACAGCCACCAAAGCACCTTAAACACCTATACCATCAAGGGCACCTCAATGTCCATCTGGCTGGTGTTCCCTGCAATAGAGAGTGCCTCGGAGGATTTAGTGCTATCCTTCACTCCACTGCACTGCCGGCCATTGAGGCTCTGCTAACCGTGAGTAAATTAACTACTACCCTCATCGGCCCACCGTAACTCATGTGTTGCCCCTGTGGTCTGGTACTCTGCAAAGTGAACTACAAATCCCACGAGCACTTGCTTCTTCCTGTGGCCAAGAGCAGGGGGAGAAGCTAAGAAAGGAAAAGGAACAGCAGCCAGGAGGCAGAGAGACTGAGAGATCTCCACAGACAGACATGAGCCCTGCTTCTTTGCAGACAGTACAGCACAGTCCTGACAGCAACTGTGATACCAGTGTCAGAGGAGAGAGCTCAGCTGCTGCATTAACCCTACAGCACAGCCTAGACAGCTCCTGTTTTTCCAGTGTTAGAAGAGAAAGCTCAGCTGCTGCATTACCCCTACAGCCAAGCCTACATCCCAGGAGGATCTTTCCCCCAACTTCACGGCCATCCAAACTTCTGAATGCTGCAACCTCCAGCTGGTTCCCAGGCAGGACATTTGTAAGTGAACCAACATTAGCACACCAACATTTTCTTCAATCGGGCCCCAACGTTTGGACTGAGTTAATTGCTAGACAGTAGATTATAGAAAGCTGAGTATTAGGAGTAGATAGTTGGGAAGAGTATACTGTCACCCTTTGCCAAATAAATCTGTTAATCAGTTAACTCCTTCCTAGGGTGAGTGTGTACTGAGCTGGGCACAGGTTTCCCAAGTCGGGCCCTGGCAGAAGAGGAAGACCCTTCTGCTATTCTATAGAGCTCCAAGCAAGATTTGGGTGGAGGCACTGCACCATAGTGAGGTGAGAACCACCATACACCCAGCCAACTGAAGGCTTCCCAAAGGGGTGTTACAAATGTGAGGGAAAATATCTGAGTATTGTGCTAGCAGAACATGGTTAAGGTAGAATTTCTGAGCCCTGTTAAGTGTGATAGATTCTGGTATTAGAAGAATCATGCCATAAGAGAACACTTTCCTATGATCTGACCTGGGGCGGAGTTTAAGTTCAATTACATGTCCATACACCAACTGTGTTAGACAAATGAGCTCTAAAAATAAGGGTGTCCAAGAACTGAAAAAGGTGGTCTAAATATAATCCTGCTATCTCCATGAGCTAGATCCAAAAGAGATCAACTGAACAGCTAAATGTCTATGGGCCACAATATCTTCTACTGTAATTCAGAGATGCTTAACCTGCGGCCCTCCAGCTGTTGTAAACAGCTCCCACCATGGTCTGCTGTAGGCTGATAGCTTTAGGCTGTCTGGGCATGCTGGGAGCTTTAGTTTGGCAACATCTGGAGGGCTGCAGGTTGGGCATCCCTGTTCTAATTGAGCCCATTGTTTGGATTTTGCATGGAACCTCTAGTCAAATATTCTCATCAATAAGGTCGCTTGATGGCATCTACTCAAATCTGGGAGACCTGTATTGTGCACTTTTATGTTAGAGAGAATCCTATAGCTAATCTGGGACTGTGAAGTACTGCAGACAAATTTAGTAAATGGCAGGTATATATTAACCCTTTCAGGACCCTGCCATATTTTACCTTAAGGACCAGGCTGTTTTTTGGAAATTTGTCACTGTGTCACTTTATGTGGTAATATCTTTGGAACACTTTTACTTATCCAAGCCATTCTGAGAATGTGACACATTGTACTTCATGATAGTAGTAAATTTCACTAAATTTTTTTTATTTATAAACTTCCAAATTGACCCAAAAAGTTTGAAGAAATCATAACTTTCCAAATTTCAATTTCTCTGCTTTTAAAACAGATAGTGATACCTCATATAATAGTTATTATTTTACATTTCCCATAAGTTTAGTTTATGTTTGGATCTTTTTGTAAATGCCATTTTATTTTTTGGTGACGTTAGAAGGCTTAGAAGTTTAGAAACAATTTTTTCAATTTCCAAAACCCACTTTTTTAAAGACCAGTTCAAGTCTGAAGTCACTTTGTGGGACTTACATAATAGAAACCAACCATGAATGACGCCATTTTAGAAACTACACCCCTCAAGGTATTCAAAACTGATTTTACAAACTTTGTTAACCCTTTAGGTGTTCCACAAGAATTAAAGGAAAAAGTAGATGAAATTTCAGAATTTAAATTTTTTGAAATTAGAAACTCTAAAAAAGAGACCCCATTTTGGAAACTATGGGATAAGGTGGCAGTTTTGTTGGTACTATTTTAGGGTACATATGTTTTTTGATTGCTCTATATTACACTTTTTGTGAGGCAGGTTAAAAAAAATAGCTGTTTTGGCACCGTTTTTATTTTTTGTTTTTTACAATGTTCATCTGACAGGTTAGATCATGTGCTATTTTTATAGACCAGGTTGTTACGGATGTGACAATACCAAATATGACTATTTTTTTGTGTCTCCATATTCTGAAAGCCATATTCTGAAAGCCATAGGCCATGTGATATTTCTATACAGCAGGTTGTTATGGATGCGGCTATACCTAATATGTATACTTTTATTTTTTTATTTTTATTTTTTTGGGCGATTGTCTTAGATAGGGTCTCATTTTTTGCTGGATGAGATGATGGTTTGATTGGTATTATTTTGGGGTGGATATGACATTTTGATCGCTTGGTGTTACACTTTTTGTGATGTAAGGTGACAAAAAAATGGTTGTTTTAGCACAGTTTTTATTTTATTTATTCTACAGCGTTCAGGTGAGTAAGTGGATCATGTGATATTTTTATAGAGCCGGTCGTTATGGATGCGGCAATACCTAATATGTCTGTTTCTTTTTACAATTTTATGTGTTTTATTTTGGGAAAGGGGCTTTTTTTTTTACTTGAAACTTTATATTTTTTTATTAGGAAAAACACTTTTTTTTTACTTTTTATATTTGTCCCACTCTGGGACTTCAACTTCTGGGGTCTGATCCCCTCTGCAATGCATTACAATACATCCTGTCAGTGACTGCCGGGTCTGTGCCGCTGATTGGTCAGGTGCAGCTCCTGCACCTGCCCGATCAGCCCGCCGTAGATGTACGGTGTTGGTCCTTAAAGGGGTTGTCTCACTTCAGTGGCATTTATCATGTAGAGAACGTTAATACAAGCCACTTACTAATATATTTTTATTATCCATATTGCTTCCTTTGCTGGCTAGATTCATTTTTCTATCATATTATACACTGCTCGTTTCCATGGTTACAGACCATCCTGCAAATCCATCAGTAGTGGTCGTGCTTGCACACTATAGGAAAAAGCACTAGCCTATGTGCGCTCCCATGGTCCCGGCCACCAGAGAGGCCAATACTTTTTTCTGTAGTGTATAATGTGATGAAAAAATGAATCCAGCCAGCAAAGGAAGCAATATGGATAATAACAATACATTAGTAAGTGGCTAATTTAGTCAAGGAGAGCTGTGCTGTAGAAGGGACAGATAGTGTAGGGAATTGAATTAAATTTTTTTGTTAGGCAGGGTTGGTTGTCACGGGGTAGCGTCACGGTTATAAAGATAGAGCGGAGGTGCACCCCCTGAGCTGCCACCCGGTCCCCTGTCCCTGCCTACTTGCAATACTCGCCCTAGGTGACGGGCCGCAACTGGGCGACAGTCCCTGACCTGAGTAGGTGCAATCAGAGAGATAGAGACAGCAGGGAAGTGGACAGCTAATGAGAGGTAGCACTCGAGCGGACAGAGAGGTGGAACAAGCAAGGTACCACCAAAAACGGAATTGCGAGGCGGGTCAACTAGCCAGGGTCAGTCCAGGAGGTCACGTCAGTACGAGAGAGAAGACAGAGACAGATCCGAGAGCGGGCCGAGGTCAAAATCCGGGAGGTCACGTCAGTACAAGAGAAGAGGCAAAGACAAAATCCAAAAGCAAGCCAAGGTCAAAATCCGAGAGGTAGCGTCAAGGTTCAGGGAGCAGGCAGAAGAGGTGTCAGGAAGCAGATCAAGGGTCAAATCCAAAGGTAAGCTTAATAACAATAATAATACACAGCCTAAGGGACCAAAATCACAGGCGACCTGTAGCCAGCAGGTTGCCTGTATTTATAGTGGGGAGTGAGGGTCATGTGACGTGGCCAGCGTCACATGACCGACAGACAGACAAGTCGAGCACCGAGTGATCAGCTCGGCGCTCAAGGCAGACCTAGGAGCAGGGAGCCTCCCAGCTAGCAAAAGCCGCCCTGGGAACGAGGCCGAACACAGATCCTCGCTCCCGAAGCTAAGCAGCAGGTCTGCGGCTGATAGGAGACCGAGTGCGCCTTCGGCGCCCCGTTACAGTTGGTGTTAGAGACCCAAAAGTCCTTTTAAGGACTATTGTTGTGTCTGGCAGCAATATATATTTTTAATGCAACCTGCTCTAAATTGCGTGCTATTGTAGAGACCCAAAAGTCCTTTTAAGGAATAGTGTTGTATCTGGCAGCAAAATATATTTTTAGCGCAACCTACGCTAAATTGCAGGCAATTGTTTGGCCGCTGCATTATCGCCGCGACATTACCTGTGCTACATCTCCAGTATAACGTTAGCGCATCCAAAATATCAGTAATAGTAGTAATCCCAGCAAAAGTGCTTGCTCTTGCTCTGCACTGCAGTTGAGGAAGGCTGGACGGGCCGAAACGCGTCCTGTGAACCATTGCTTTTTGAAGATTAAAGTATATCATTAAGAGCAAGCACGTTTGCTGGGATTACTTCTATTACTCATATGGGGATTGCCCCTTTCCCGTGCAAACACTGATACGAAAGTTGGAAGCTGTCTGATTTGGATTTTGTCCAAAATATCAGTGACATTCAGTATACTTTTTTCACCGCTGGTGACAGCCACATTACCTGCGCTACATCTCCAGTATAACGTTAGCGCATCTGAAATATCAGTGACATTCAGTCTAATTTTTTCACTGCTGGTGTCAGCGACATTACCTGCGCTACATCTCCTGTGTAACGTTTGACCATCCGAAATATCTGTGACATCAGTGTAATTTAATTGCGCATACACAAGGTCGTGGCCCTGTGCGCGGTGAAACTGTGCCTGCTGCCAGAGCACAAGAAACACACTCATCCACGATGCCTAGCTTCATGTCCCAGTTTGCAGGGCGGTGCAGGACACCACTCTCGTCACACCCGTGCAACCAGGTGGCTGGTTGGATTGCAGCAGATAAAGCTTCCAGTCGGTTAAGCACCACCCTGTCTTCCACAAAGTCCAGTCTCAGTAGCCAAGAGTCTGGTCAACAGAATCCTCGCCCTGAACCATTTTTGCAAACAAGTGATCCCACACTAGGATATTCCGACGAGCTCTTTTCATCGCCATTCCTTAATTTGGGCCTCTCACCAAGCCCGCATGAAGAGGGACATGAGGAGATCTTGTGCCCTGATTCCCAAATTGTTGAGCATCCACAGTCAGAAGAAGATGGCGGTGGGGAATGGCAATTAGTGTTTCATGAGGTGGATGATGATGATGAGACACAGTTGCCAATAAGTGAGGTTGTTGTTAGGTCAACAAGTCAGGAGGATGACCAGAGTGAGGAAGTGGAAGAGGAGGTGGTGGACGATGAAATCTCTGACCCAACCTGGGAAGGTGGCAAGCCGAGCGAGGACAGCAGTACAGAGGGGGAGGGATCCGCAGCACCGCAACAGGCTGGAAGAGGCAGTGGGGTGGCAAAAGGGAGAAGGCGGGCCACACCAAACAGGCCTGCAACTGTTGCCTGAAGCACCCCCTTGTGGAAATCTCCCTTGCCAAGGGGTAGGTGTTCCGCAGTCTTGCGCTTTTTTGATGAAAGTGCGGACGATAAAAGAATTGTCATTTGCAACCTGTGCCGTACCAAAATGAGCAGGGGTGGGAACACTAGTAACCTCACCAGCATGATCCGCCACATGGCATGAAAGCACCCTAATAGGTGGGCGGAACGCCTGGAACCACAATTAGTGTCTGCGGGTCACACCACTGCCTCCTCTTCCCCTGTGTTACGTGCTGGACAATCCCCTGTCCAAGACGCAGGCTCGGATGCCTCCCACCCTGCACCTGCTCACATCCACTTCCGTGTCCCAGCCACCCACCCACAGGCCATAGCACTAAATGCGCACCTATCCAAATTGCTGGCCCTGGAAATGTTGCCATTTAGGCTTCTGGACACTGAGGCTTTCCGCAGCCTGATGGCCATTGCTCATTACTCAGTCCCAAGCCACTACTATTTTGTCTGGTGTGCCGTCCTCGCCTTATACGAGCATGTGTCCTGTAACATCACCCGTGCCATGACCAACGCAGTTACTGGGAAGGTCCACTTAACCACGGACACATGGACAAGTGCATTCGGCCAGGGTTTTTATATTTCCCTGACAGCACACTGGGTGAATATTGTGGAGGCCGGAGGCGAGTCGTACCCTGGGATGGTACAGGTGCTACCGACGCCAAGGATTGTGGGCCCTACTTCCATCAGGATTTTCGCCACCAGCTACATTAGTGGCTGCAACCCTCCCCCCCTTCTCCTCCTCCTTCACTTCCACCTCTGAATTGTCATCTTGCAGCACCAGTCAGCCATCATTCAGTAGCTGGAAGCAGTGTAGCACTGCAGTGGGGAAGCGTCAACAGGCCGTGCTGAAACCAATTTGCTTAGGTGACAAACAGCACACCGCCGCAGAGCTGTGGCAGGGGATAAGGGACCAGACTGAGCTGAGGATCTCGCCACTCAAACTACAACCAGGCATGTTTGTGTCTGATAATGGCCGTAAATTGGTGGCGGCTTTGGAGCTCACACACATACCATGCCTATCCCACGTGTTCAACTTAGTGGTTCAGCGGTTTCTCAAAACTTACCCCAATTTGCCTGAGCTACTGGTGAAGGTGCGCCGTGTGTGTACCCATTTTTGAAAGTCCTCTACAGCTGCCGCCGGTCTGGCAGCGCTGCAGCAGTGCTTGCAATTGCCAGCTAACCAACTGCATGTCCTGGAACTCCATGTTCCACATGTTGGCCAGGCTTTGTGAGCAGCAGAGGGCAGTAGTGGAATACCAGCTGCAACATAGTCGACGCCTTTCCAGTCAGCTTCCGCTCTTCACAAGCGAGGAGTGGGCATGGATGTCTGACCTCTGTGAGGTTTCATGCAACTTTGAGGAATCAACACAGATGGTGAGCGGCAATGCCGCTATTATCAGCGTAACCATCCCGCTTCTGTGTCTACTTAAACACTCGCTGCTCACAATGAAGGCGGGTGCTTTGCATGTGGAAGAGGTGGAAATGGGGGAAGACAGTATACAGGGTGATAGCCAGACCACCTTCAGTTCGTCTTCTCAGCGCGAATTGGATGAGGAGGAGCAGGAGATGGTTGCCTCCGCTACAGAGGGTAGTACCCATAGAAGGTTTATTCCATCGGTTCAGCATAGGTGGGCAGAAGAGGAGGAAGAGAATGAGGAGATTGAGAATCATCCTCCTGATGAGGACCCTCGCGTTGTATGCATTTTGGCCAACACCGATTACTGGTTGTTCACCCTTCTCAACCCGCGCTACAAAGAGAACTTCTCATCTCTCATTCCTGTGGTGGAGAGGACTAGCAAAATGATGCAATACCAGAAGGTTCTTGTGGAAAAATTGCTCCAAAAATTTCCAGCTGACAACGGTGGCGGCAGAGTACGTAGTTCCTTGGGCAACAGAGGAGGGGAGACGAGGGAAACACACAGCCGTTCCAAAAGAGGCAGGGCAACACTCTCCAAGGCCTGGGACAGTTTCATGACACCCCACCAGCACCCTCACCCTGATGCTCGGCCTACTGTCACAAGGAGAGAAAAGTTCTGGAAGATGGTGAAGGAGTACGTAGCAGACCATGTCAACGTCCTCAATGATCCCTCAGTGCCTTACAACAAGCTGGACACGTGGCACGAACTGGCGCTCTACGCCATGGAGGTGCTGGCCTGCCCTGCCGCCAGCGTTTTGTCACAGTGGGTATTTAGTGCTGCTGGGGGCATAATAACTGATAAGCGCATCCGCCTTTCAACTGAAAATGCTGACAGGTTGACTCTTATAAAAATGAACAAGGCCTGGATTGCCCCTGACTTCTCTACTCCACCAGAGTAAAGCGGCTGAACATAAAGGCACTTTAAATGTGGCTTTTATGGTGAATTGAATACACTGTATTCCCATTCACCCCTTCCACCACAAAAAAGGGTATATGGTACAATTTTCCTTTTCTTGTCCTTCTCCTCCATCATATCAACATGCTTATTAGGCTTCCCTCGCTCCTAATGTTTTAGAGGGTCAGCTCAGCAGCAGGCCCTCAACCATAATTTTTTCCATGGTCAGATCAGCAGCAGACCCTCACCCCTAATGTTTTAGATGGTCAGATCAGCAGCAGGCACTTGCCCCTAATGCTTTAGATGGTCAGCTCAGTAGCAGACCCTCACCCCTAATGTTTTAGAGGGTCAGATCAGCAGGCCCTTGCTCCTAATGTTTTTGAGGGTCACCAGCAGGCCATCAATCATATTTTTTCAAGAGTGTGTATGATGCCCTCCTTTATGTGTAATAAAGGGTGTATTGGAGTGCCGGTTCCTTGTAATTTTTGGCAGCCCTTTCCCTTAGTGCATACGCTTTATGAGTGTAGGAGTCCCACTACCTGAACAATTGTACTACAATGTGAATGAGGCCCTCTGTCGGGATTCGAACCAGTGACCAGCCATGTCCCAGGCAGTAGCTCTAGCCACTAGACTACCAACCCTTCTGGACATTTCCTTCTACTGAACTCTTTGATCTACCTTGTTCCAGCCTTGCCTTGTTAATCTCTGTGATTCCTTGCACCTGCTACTTCCTCTTTATAAGCCCAGCCTCTTGCACCAGATCCCTGCTGGTTATTGTTCTTCTGGACTTGATCCTGCTGCATCTACTGCTGTTCCTCTGCTGCTACTGCTACCAACTTGACTGCTGCCGACCTTGGAATTGTCCCCGACTACTCTTCTGCTTGTCCCTACCAACTGAACTGCTTCCACCGTTCCCGATCCGGATTGTCTGACCACGCTCACTGCCGCCTGCCCTGACCCACCGCCTGCTAACCGATTACGCCTCTGTCTGACTTCCTGCAACTACAACCTGCCTGCGGTCCTTGCCACTGGGCTCCACCTCCAGCCAGCTATCCTCTGACTCAGGTGAGCCTGTAGGATTGTAACAGAATAACCAGCCGCAAAAATGGAGTCCGCGATGGCCACCCTGCGCAAACAAGTCTCCGAACTTCAGGAGTTTGGCACCTCTGCCCAAAAGGAAATGACTCAACTTCAAGGCGCAATCCAGAACCAACAGAGAGAAATTATCGACTTACAGCGTCAACTACTGGACGTACGCAGCGCGGTCACAGACTCCCGCATGCCCCTCCCGTCAAAGTTTAACGGCGATCGGAGCCAGTTTCGGGGGTTCCTCAACCAGTGCCGTATCTACTTTCAGATGCAGCCGGGCTCCTTTTCCTCGGACAGAAAGAAGATCCTGTTCATCATTAACCTTCTAACCGACGAGGCCCTGGCATGGGCATCCCCATATGTGGAGTCCCACAGTCTCTTATTAAATAATCTAGACAACTTCACCGCAGCCATGAGCCAAGTCTTCGACGACCCTAACCGCTGCGCGACTGCCGAGGCTAGGCTGCACAGTCTAAGGCAGGGAAGACGCTCTGTAGCCGAGTATTCCTCCGAGTTCCGCCGCTGGGTCACGGACACCACCTGGAACCCCGCTGCTCAGAAAAGTCAATTTTGCCGCGGACTCTCCGAACTTATAAAGGATGAGCTCGCCAGGGTAGACGCCCCAGACGATCTGGATGACTTCATCCAACTGTGCATCCGAATTGACCGGAGACTCGCGGAAAGAAGGAGAGAAAGACTCTGGTCCTTAGATAACAGGCCCGCGTACCCTTTCACTCCAATGACTCAGCCGGCTCACCAACCCTCCACCGAACCGATGCAGGTCGACACACTGCGCAAGACTCTATCGGCTGCTGAAAAGGAGAGACGACTGGCCGCGGGCCTCTGCCTTTACTGTGGCGAGCCAGGGCACTTCGCTATTAGGAGCCCCAATAAGACTTGCCGAACCATTGCTGTTGTTGAGGAACGGTTGAGACGTAGAGTAGTCTGTGACCGGTCTGATCATCAGGTCAAGCCGGTCCAGACTAACAGAGATTTTTCCCTGACTTTGGGAAAAAGAACTGTGAAGAGTGCGTCCCTGAGGATGGTACAATTCAGGAGAAGGGAGCACGGCTGCAGTGTAGATGGACCTGGGCCATGCAGAGCAAACATCAGATGTTTTGCATGTGGTGGCCTAGGTCACATAGCGAGACACTGCAAAACACACAGGACAGGAAACCAAGTCACGTGTTTCAGGTGTGGGAACAAAGGACACATTGCAAGGAATTGCCCTTGTGCAAGTAATTGCAATGTGTCCAACAGTATCAGCCAGGTAACAAATTGTGCAGTGGGGTCTAGTCAGCCTGGCCATAAAGGAGTTACCTCTCGGCAGCATCACCAGCTGCTGAGGGGTCAGAGTGGCCAAGCTAGGCTAGGTAACACTTGACACCCCTGTACTATTTGTTACACCGTTTGTTCCCTGTGTATGTCCATGTTGTGTGTTTTTGTTATCTGTTTGTAAGTTTTTCTTGGTGTTGATGGTGGTAGTCCTTGTCTACGGTGTTCTACCATGCTGATTTATGTAGTGTTGTAAGTCCCGTCTGCTGTCTTTGTTTCATTCTGTGTCCCCTTGGAGTGGAACAGTGTTATACTGTGGATCGAGAACGTATAGGTTCGCGAGCAGATAATATCACACGGGAAATCCTGCTGGTCGGGAGAAGGCATAAGGACCTTCTCCATGCAGCACACAAAGGATGATGTGATATTATTCTGGGCAACCAGGGTCTCAGATCGATACAGATGGCGCTGTTGTGCTCCAGGTTTTAGGGATTGGACGCAGAGTGTTTGGCAGCAGAATGTGGACTGTGTTCTTGTGTTGTGGGGTCCTGGGGAGCCAGGGCATGCCTATGCCACTGGTTCTGCAGGCCTCCACAGGACGGGATCACAGGGGGAAATCAGCCTGGGTACACACGAGTGGACGGGGATGCGGTGCCATCAATAACAAGATGGTGCTTTGTCCACAGTACTCCAGTTATCCTAACCTAGTAGGGTGGCCATCCTTATCTGTTGGTGCAGAGGGATGTGCAGCAGAGGACTCAATCCTCTGAAGGTAGGGTGTTCAGACACCAGTGTTGGGATAATGAGGAGTCCTGTGAGACAAAGGGCAGCCCAATACCTTTCTCTACCCATGGGTCAAAGGTATTGGTGCTGGAAATTTCCACATTAATTGCACTGTTAGGGGAGAAATTCCCCTGGGAGCGCCTGGTGTTTTCTTCTGCCATAGGTGTGATTTTATATGGAGCGGAAGAAAAACCCAGGAGACGCCACAGAAGAGACCAGCTATTCCCCCTGACACTGTTGTGAAGCTCCAGAGGATCCCACTGGATTTTGGCAACTAAGGGACCTCTGCCTAGAGGTGTTCTAGAGAAGACTGTGCCACAATCCAGCGGGAGCATTATTTAAGGCTCTGGAGGAAGACTTGGGAGACGTTCGGGTGGAAGAACTTATCACTTGTTTCACCCAGTGAAACTTCTTCTGGTTCTGGTCATCGTAATCGGAGGGTCAAGGGACTTATTGACCAAATACACCAGAACCAGACAGAACTTTACAGAACTATCCGGAGGAGTAGGCTCAGGACATAACTCAAACATTGTTCCTGTAGCCAAATATTGTATGGACACACTTTGTTTCCTATGAGGGTTCGGGACGTATAACTTGTACTACCCTGAAACCCCATAGCACATTGTATTTATTGATTATGTTTGTTGGTTGATTGTGTACCCATAGACACTCTAGGTACAAATGTGTGACAGCCTATACCCAGGGAAACTCGCCCAACGCATTGCGGTGAGTTATTATTTGGCTGTACACATTTGCATCCTATAGTAGTTTCCCATTGACACAGGGGTCTGCGACCTACCTGTGTCTTTGGAGGTGTAGAGATATGCCAGGTTGCATGAGTCTCTATGGGTACACACATTTAATGGAATTTGGTGGTGTTGGGAGGGATGTGACATGTATTTTGTGTGAATGGGGATAGGTTAGGTCACGATAGGGACAGGCATAATTCATTTGCCACCTTGAACCCTGTAACGGTGAGGTTCTTAAGGGAAGGGCTGGAGGTGTAGTGTGGCGGAGGTGTTCTCCGCAGTAGAATTTAGGTACCATGACATCACCGCTTAAGAGTTTGACCTGCCTTGTAAAGACCTATTAATCTGTCCACGGGAGAACCGCACCCATCAAGATGGAAACAGACGTTGGATAGAAGAAAGTTGGGCAAAGACTGTAAGGGTGAACCCGCTCCAGAATTGGGGGGGGCGAAGATACCTGAAGATCGGCAGAATGACCGAGAGACTGTGGGGGTGTGGTCACTCCAAAGTGGGGGTGGCCAACACCAAGAGACTGTTATAGAAAGGTAAAGACTGTAAGGGTGAACCCACTCCAGAATTGGGGGGGGGGGCGAAGATACCTGAAGATCGGCAGAATTACCGAGAGACTGTGGGGGTGTGGCCACTCCAAAGTGGGGGTGGCCAACACCAAGAGACTGTTATAGAAAGGTAAAGACTGTAAGGGTGAACCCGCTCCAGAATTGGGGGGGGACGAAGATACCTGAAGATCGGCAGAATTACCGAGAGACGGTGGGGGTGTGGTCACTCCAAAGTTGGGGGTGGCCGACACCAAGAGACTGTTATAGAAAGGCCAGTTAAAGACTGTAAGGGTGAACCCACTCCAGAATTGGGGGGGGGCGAAGATACCTGAAGATCGGCAGAATAACCGAGAGACTGTGGGTGTGTGGTATCCTAAAGATGTCAAGAAGTAGACGGTGTATCCTGTGGACGGAGGAGGAGGTTACGGTGAAGGGCAGGTCGGAGGAAGATGAGGGATGTCTAAGTACCTAAAGATCAGTGTGCACTACAGTTCCTCCTGAACTTCCACCAAAGATGGGGTTGAAGGGGGGCAAATATATCTCAACCCGTTCCCCCAAGATATTGTCGTATTATATTCCGACAACAGGGGGATTGTTGAGGAACGGTTGAGACGTGTGCATATATATCCATGCATGCCTGCAAACACGTGCGGGCATGTATGGTATATATATGCATACATTAACCACCGCATCATGGGGTGATGCCCATGGTGATCCCCAGGGGCTCATGGTGGCCCCTGTGGGAAATATGTGGTCCCTGGAAGCTGTGCCCCCTTATAATCCCCCTTATATTAGTATATATATGTGCCCCCTTATATATGTCCCCTGTATGCCCCAGATATATGCGAGGGTGTGTGTATATATAGATATGTGTGTATGTATTTGCACACGTGTCTATGTATATACACTTATGTCAGCATGACAGTATGTATGTGGGCTTATTGCTGCCCATTCATACCCCCGGTTTTGTATGTGTTTATAGATGAGCCCCCAAGCATCTGTGGATATATATATGCATATATGCAATTCCAACTGTTATCAACAGAGTTGTTATAGCCTGTAGGATAACAGCTGATTAGCATCTAGTCCCCTTTTGTTCAGGCCCAAAGCAATCAGACGCTTTGGCACCGTTTGTGAGGGGACCTTCTAACCAGACATCAAGAACCTGAGAACCTGTTTTTCCACACCTCTGCCCATGGCTAAAACTCCATCCCACTACTCCCAGCATCTTTGGGACTAGGGGGGGGACTCTGGGGATTGTAGGCAGGCATACGTCACAGTGACACTATGATGTCACATCCCTGAGGAAGGAGGAGGGGGTTGCTTTTGGGCTATAAAACCCCGAACCGGCCAGAGGTGCGCTCTCTTGCAACCAGACTAGATTCAGAGACGCATAGGAGAGAGGAGCTCCATGATGACCTCCTGGATAAGGCCTAAGTATCACCCCTGGTCCTGTAACCCCTATATTTGTGTCCTTGATGTGATGTGACCCTGGGCCCTGATTTACCCTTGCCGTGTTACTGGACACCCTGATCCCCCAAGCCCTTGCCTTATTGTATCCTTGTTTGTACCCCTGAACCTGTGATCCCCCAAACCCTTGCCTTATTGTATTCCCCTGTTGTACCCCTGATCCTGTGGCCCTATTAGTACCCCTGATTACCCCCACTCCCTGCTGTGTCCCTGATCCCTGCTGTACCCCTGGTAAACCTCAGCACTCACTTGCAAGTAACCCTTGCAGTGCTGAATCTATAGTGTCTGTGGCCTGCACTCCCTTGCAGTGCCACCGTTAACCCCGTAGGGACAGTGAGTACAGACACCCCTGGTCTCCCCTGGTTACCCCTGGTTACCCCTGGTTCCCTGTGTGCCTGCTCTCCCCTGGTACACCCCCATAGACCCCTGAACCCTGGTTCCCTGCCTTGGTTCCTCTGTAGAGCATGCTTCTGCTCTGCAAACAAATCCTTATAACCCTTCGTCATACCCCGTAGGGACAGTGTATAGTCAGGTGGGGTGGATTGTAAATATACTTGTATGTGTGAACTGTATAGATAGTTTATGGGTGGAATTGGGAATGTGTAGTGTAGTTTAGGATTGTATATTTAGTGCTGTATTGTAGTGTACTGCGTGCGTAGTGTATTGCGTGCATAGTGTATTGTTAGTGTATTGCGTGGTGTAATAAATACCGTTATATTTGTACCCTTTTGTGTAGCGTGTACTTGTTAGCGGTAGCGAGTTAGTAAGGCGCTTGCAGTTAGCATAAGTGATCAGTGTAGAGCATAGCGAAAGTATTGTGTTATTATATAAAGGCATAAATGGGCGGAGTTATCACTAGATGGCTCCTCCCATTTATGAATATTAATTATTGATATTTGCATAAATATTGGTGATTAATATTCCCCCTTTACAGCTGTCACTGAATTACGGGAATTACAACAAGCTACAATTTCACCCTTGGCCTCTGAAACCATGGACACTACAGGTACCGGGTCCCACTTCATTGTTCCCATCCTTATCACCATTGGGGAACGACAGCTTCCCTGCTCCGCAATGCTTGACTCGGGGGCCGGCGGAAATTTCATGGACTTGACCTTCGCCCATGAGAACAACATACCACTGGTAACCAGGGCAGCCCCCATCGATCTGGAAACCGTCGATGGGACCCCGCTCTCTTCTGGGCCGGTTACGCACCAGACCGCTGATCTTCAACTTCTCGTCGAACCCGATCATCAGGAAACCATTCACTTCTCCCTGATCACCTCCCCTAAGTTTCCGGTGATCCTAGGCATCCCTTGGTTGGAAACTCACAACCCCTCGGTGGACTGGGATGCCCGCTGCATACGGTTCCGCTCGGACTTTTGTTCTCAGAACTGTTTACGTAAATCCGTCCCTTCTCCGCCCGAAGAACCTACCATATTCGGACGATCCACCAAGGAGCTTTTACCCCCTCAATATCTGGAGTTCCAGGATGTCTGTGACAAAAGAAATGCAGACAAACTGCCCCCGCATCGGCCTTATGACTGCCCGATTGAGCTGCTACCTGGGGCCGAAATACCCTTCGGCAGTATATACTCCCTCTCCAAGCCGGAACTAAAGGCCCTGAAGGAGTACTTAGACGAAAATCTAAAAAAGGGTTTTATCCGACCTTCCACATCCCCTGCAGGGGCCCCTTTCTTCTTCGTGGAGAAAAAAGACTCTTCTCTACGCCCTTGCATAGATTATCGAAAGCTCAACAACGTTACTGTGAAGAACCGGTACCCTCTCCCCCTGATTTCTGAACTCCTTGAGAGACTTCGGGCGGCAAAAGTCTTCACTAAGCTCGATCTCCGAGGAGCCTACAACCTGGTCCGAATTCGCCCGGGGGACGAGTGGAAAACCGCCTTCCGAACCCGCTATGGTCACTTTGAGTATCTGGTCATGCCTTTCGGCCTCTGCAATGCCCCTGCTACCTTCCAACATTTTATCAACGACGTCCTCAGGGACATGCTTGACCAATTTGTGGTAGCATATCTGGACGATATTTTGATTTTCTCAGAAGACCCTGAACAACATCGTGGGCATGTCCGCAGGGTGCTACAGAAACTCCGTGAACAGTCTCTCTATATTAAGCTGGAGAAGTGCGAATTTGAACAGACTTCCACCCAATTCCTCGGCTATATTATTTCACCGGAGGGCTTAAGTATGGATCCCCGGAAGATCCAGACCGTGACTGAGTGGCCCGCCCCGAAGAACGAAAAGGAGGTCCAGAGGTTTGTAGGTTTTGCAAACTTTTATCGGAAGTTCATCAGGAACTTTTCAAAAATCATCGCCCCAATCACTCAACTAACAAAAAAGACTGTCCCCTTCGGGTGGACTCCGGAGGCACAGGAGGCGTTTGCTAAACTGAAATCCCTCTTCACCTCTGCCCCGATCCTGGCCCACCCAAACCCTGAATTACCATTTACGGTCGAGGTGGACGCCTCCGACGCTGCGGTGGGCGCAATTCTGTCTCAACGTTCAGGGGAAAAGATGCTCCTACACCCTTGCGCTTTCTTCTCCCGCCAGATGTCCCCCGCTGAACGGAATTACGACATCGGGAATAAGGAACTGCTGGCAATCAAGGACGCTTTCACCGAGTGGAGACACTTGCTGGAGGGGGCCCATAATCCCATCTCTGTATACACTGACCACCGGAACCTAGAGTTTATCCGCAGCGCCAAGAGACTCACCGCCAGACAGGCCAGGTGGAGTCTGTTTTTCTCTAGATTCAATTTTGTTATCTCCTATCGCCCTGGGTCGAAGAACGGCAAAGCGGATGCTCTCTCAAGGATGTTCTCTGAACCCTCTCAGATCAATGAGGCTCCGGCCGGTATCCTTCCCGACAGAAGCATCATAGGAGCCACCTACTTGAGGGAACTTCTGGGTTCCCTCAAGGAAGGGTATGAGAACGATCACCTCCTCACCTACCCACCGGGAGCTGTAAACCTTACTCTCAAGGGTGGCTACTGGTTGTACCGGGATCAGCAGTTGTACGTACCAGAATCTGCACGACTTGACGTACTTAAACTCAACCACGATTCCAAACCGGCCGGCCATCTGGGTATCAGAAGGACCCAGGAGCTCCTCTCCCGTTCCTTCTGGTGGCCAACTTACAGAAAAGATACCGAGAGGTTTGTCTCCTCATGCACGACGTGCGCCCGCAACAAGACCCCCCGCTCCTCCCCCGTGGGCTTGCTATGTCCACTCCCGGTTCCCTCCCGCCCCTGGGGTTCAATCTCCATGGACTTTATTGTGGAACTTCCTCCCTCCAAAGGCATGAACACCGTTCTGGTCGTCGTCGACCGTCTCACCAAAATGGCCCACTTCATCCCCTGCAAGGGCCTACCTACCGCCAAACAGACGGCCGATCTCGTACTCCGAGAGGTTTTTAGGCTACATGGGGCCCCGGACGATGTTGTTTCGGATCGGGGAGTACAGTTCACTTCCAGGTTCTGGAGAAACTTCTGTCAAGCCCTTGGGATCAAGGTGAACCTGTCTTCTGCGTTCCACCCCCAATCCAATGGGCAGACCGAGAGAACGAATCAAACCCTCGAGCAGTATTTGCGCTGTTTCATCACCCATCTGCAGGACGACTGGCTGGACCACCTCTCTACGGCCGAGTTCGCCTATAACAATGCGGAGCACAGTTCTACTGTCATGGTCTTACCTTCTTGCTGTTCTCCTTCGTTTGACATGTGCTGGCGGCCATCTTGGTTTCTGGGTTTCTTGTAGCCTTCCACCCGGCGGCTCCTCCTTCCCACTGGGAGGAGCTGGATGCCTAGCTCATATATATAGGAGGTCTGTGGCTTCAGTTCCTTGCTTGGTCCTCCTGTGTTCACATGCTTCTAAGACTGCTGCTGCTTCTGGTTCCTGATCCTGGTTTCGTCTGACTACCCTGCTGGTTCCTGATCCTGGCTTCGTCTGACTACCCTGCTGATTCCTGATCCTGGCTCCGTCTGACTACCCTTCTGGTTCCTGACCTCTGGCCTCTCAAAGACTCTGCTTCGGTTTCACCATCCGTTTGGACTTTTGCTTTACAGCTTTATTTTCAATAAAGCCTTCTTATTTTCACTTATCTCTGGTTGTACGTCTGGTTCATGGTTCCGTGACATTAGGACCAAGCCATGAATTCTGACGGTACAGGGCCATCCTCGCTACCCATGCTGGTTGCCAGACTTGATCAGCAGGATCACCTGTTGGGTCGGTTCGCTGTGGCGTTGCAAACCCTGCTTGAACACACGGCTCATTTCGCTCCCGTTGCCGAGGGATCGGTTGTCGATCCTACTGCCGCTCCGGTTGTTGCGCCAGAGTCTACCCCGACACCTGTTGTTGCGCCTGCGGTGTTTCGGGGCATGACCGGTTCTGCCCCTCTTCCACTGCGCTTTGGGGGAGAGCCAACTCAGTGCCGAGGTTTCCTTAACCAGGTGGGCATTTATTTCGAGTTGCTGCCACATGCCTTTCCTACTGAGAGATCAAAGGTGGGCTTCTTGATCTCGCTGCTCTCGGACAAGGCCTTGGCCTGGGCCAGCCCTTTATGGGAGAACAACAATCCGGTGGTTGCCGAGTTTTCCGGTTTTGTTGCTTCTCTTCGGAAGGTATTCGATGTGCCGGCTCGTGCTGCCTCTGCTGCGAAGCTCCTTATGTCCATCAGACAGGGTCCACGATCCGTAGCTGAATACGCCATTGAGTTTCGTACCCTGGCAGCAGAGGTGGGCTGGAATAATGAGGCTCTGGTCGCTGCTTTCTCTCATGGTCTCTCGGATGCCTTGAAGGATGAGGTTGCAGCTAAGGACCTACCAGTGGAGCTCGAGTCTCTTATTTCTTTCCTGATTTTGATTGACACCAGACTCAGGGAGAGACCTTCCTTTAAGGAGAGCCTGCGGAGGTCTTCTAACAGATTGGCGTCTACGTTTGCTGTCCCACCCGTGCCTCCCTCTCCTCCCACACCTCCTGGGGATGACTTGTCTGGGGGTGAACCCATGCAGCTGGGGTTTGCTCGCCTGTCCGAGGGGGAGAGGGTACTCCGGAGACGCGAGGGCCGATGCATGTACTGTGGTCTCGGTGGGCATTTTCGGTTGGCATGTCCGAACCGTCCGGGAAACGCTCGCACCTGAGATCCTGTCGGGGGCAGATCTTGGGTGGAGTCTCCTCGTCCCCGGTTTCCCGTGTTGACAAACCACTGATCACTGTTGTCCTCTCCTGGGTCGGGGGCTCGGTGACGACCCAGGCGTTGGTGGACTCTGGTGCTGGTGGTTTGTTCATTGATAGTGTGTTCGCTGCCGCCAATTCCATTCCTCTGCAGGCTCGAGGTTCCCCACTGGCTCTTGAGGCGATAGACGGCAGACCCCTTCTGCCGCCACACGTGACTCATGAGACCCTTCCAGTGGGGATAGCCATTGGTGCCGTTCACAGAGAGTCGGTCTGCTTCCAGGTTATTTCGTCTCCACACTACTCGGTGGTCTTGGGGTACCCCTGGCTCCAGAAGCATAATCCGACTTTCGATTGGAGATCGGTCGAGATCCTCTCGTGGTCACCGCAGTGTGGGGCTAGTTGCATCCATGGGTCTGTCAAGTTGCTGTGTACTTCCTCGGACTCTCTGTTGCCTCCTGAATACGAGGAGTACCGGGATGTATTCGATAAGGTGCGCGCGGTTGCCCTACCTCCGCACCGCCCATACGATTGTGCCATAGAGTTACAACCTGGTGCCGTTCCTCCTCGTGGTAAAGTCTATCCACTGTCGGTAGCGGAGAATGAGGCCATGGAGGAGTACGTGAGGGAGGCGCTTTCACGCGGACACATTCGCAAATCCTCGTCCCCGGCAGGGGCTGGATTTTTCTTTGTGAAAAAGAAGGGCGGTGAGTTGAGGCCTTGCATCGATTACAGGGGTCTCAATCGCATCACGATCAAGAACGCTTACCCGATACCCTTGATTTCCGAGCTGTTCGATCGCCTTAAAGGGGCCACGGTCTTTACCAAACTCGACCTGAGGGCGGCATATAACCTGGTAAGGATCAAGGCGGGCGATGAGTGGAAGACCGCGTTTAACACCAGGACCGGTCATTATGAATCCTTGGTTATGCCCTTTGGGTTGTGCAATGCGCCCGCAGTCTTTCAGGAATTCATCAACGATGTTTTCCGTGACCTGTTGCAGCAGTGTGTGGTGGTCTATTTGGATGACATCTTGGTATATTCTGAATCCATGGAGGCCCACATTCTGGATGTCAGACGAGTGTTGCAACGGTTACGAGAGAACAAGCTGTTCGGTAAGCTTGAGAAATGCGAATTTCACCGATCCCAGGTAACCTTCTTAGGTTACATCATTTCCGCTGAGGGGTTCTCCATGGATCCTGAGAAGGTTTCGGCTGTCTTACAGTGGCCCCAGCCCAGTGGTCATCGTTCCCTGCAGCGCTTTTTGGGCTTCGCCAATTATTATCGGAAGTTCATCAGGGACTTTTCCAGGCTGGCCAAGCCTCTCACGGATCTGACCAGGAAGGGCAGTAATTCCCAGGTCTGGCCGCTCGAGGCCATCCGAGCTTTTGAGGCCCTAAAGTCCGCTTTTGTGTCGGCTCCGATTCTGTCGCATCCCAACCCTGGGTTGCCCTTTGTCCTCGAGGTGGACGCGTCTGAGACGGGAGTAGGCGCCCTTCTGTCTCAGCGTAGAACACCAGAGGGTCCTCTGCTTCCTTGTGGGTTTTACTCCCGGAAACTGTCTTCCGCGGAGTGCAACTATCAGATTGGTGACAGGGAGTTATTGGCCATCGTGCAGGCCCTTAAAGAATGGAGGCACTTGCTCGAGGGTTCGGTGGTTCCGGTTCTCATCCTGACGGACCATAAGAATCTGACCTACCTTTCGGAGGCCAAGAGATTGACACCACGTCAGGCCAGATGGGCTCTGTTCTTGTCACGTTTTAATTACGTGGTCTCCTACCTACCCGGTTCCAAGAACATCAGGGCGGATGCCTTATCACGGCAGTACTCCGAGCTGTCCAGGGAGGAGTCGATTCCGACTTCGGTCATACCTCCGAATCAGATCCTGGCCGCCATTCGCACCAGCCTGACCTCTCCCCTGGGTGAGCAGATTTTGGCGGCTCAATCTGGTGCTCCCTCTGGGAGACCCAACGGCAGATGTTTTGTGCCTGAGGAGTTGCGCATTCGGTTGTTGCGAACCTACCATAACTCCAAGACCGCGGGGCATCCTGGAAAGAATCAGCTGTCCTGGGCTGTTTCACGTCTGTTTTGGTGGCCTTCCCTACGTTCCGACATCGCCGCATATGTAGCGGCATGCTCCGTTTGTGCCCAGAGTAAGTCCCCTCGGCACCTTCCGTTGGGTCTTCTGCAACCCATAGCCACCGGGGAGCGCCCATGGTCACACCTGGGGATGGATTTCATTGTGGACCTTCCTGCATCCCGAGGCCATACGGTCATTCTCATGATTGTGGATCGGTTTTCCAAAATGTGCCACTGTGTTCCTCTCAAGAAGTTACCCTCTGCACAAGAGTTGGCCACGATTTTTGCCAGGGAGGTCTTCCGGTTGCACGGTTTGCCCAAGGAGATTGTGTCGGATCGGGGGAGTCAGTTTGTGTCCAGGTTCTGGCGCGCCTTTTGCTCCCAGTTGGGGATTCATCTCTCCTTCTCCTCGGCCTACCACCCTCAGTCCAATGGGGCCGCAGAACGATCCAATCAGGCCTTGGAGCAATTCCTTCGTTGCTATGTCTCCGATCACCAAGACAATTGGGTTGACCTCCTGCCTTGGGCTGAGTTTGCCAGGAACACGGCGGTGAACTCTTCCTCTGGGACGTCTCCCTTCATGGCCAATTATGGGTTCCAACCTGCCGTGTTACCGGAGGTATTCTCTCCCCAGGATATTCCGGCTGTGGAGGATCACCTTTCCGTCCTACGTGCTTCTTGGGTACAGATCCAGAAGTCCCTTGAGGTCTCTGCGCAGCGCCAGAGACTCCAGGCTGATCGCAGACGAGCGCCTGCTCCTTCCTACCAGGTCGGAGACCGTGTATGGTTGTCCACCCGCAACCTCAACCTTCGAGTGCCCACTCCCAAGCTGGCGCCTCGCTTTGTTGGTCCCTTCCGAGTGCTTCGCAGGGTAAACCCGGTAGCCTATGCCCTTGCGCTTCCTCCTGGCATGCGGATCTCTAACGTGTTCCATGTCTCCCTGTTGAAGCCACTGGTGTGTAATCGTTTCACTTCCTCGGTTCCTCGGCCTCGTCCGGTCCGAGTGGGCAATCGTGAGGAGTATGAGGTGAGCAATATCCTGGACTCACGCCTGGTCCGCGGTCGGGTGCAGTTTTTGGTCCATTGGCGTGGTTATGGTCCAGAGGAGCGTTCCTGGGTTCCCTCCGCAGGTGTTCATGCTCCTGCCTTGCTCCGAGCCTTCCACGCACGCTTCCCTCAGAAACCGTTTTTTGCTCCGCGGAGGAGGGGCCCTTGAGGGGGAGGTACTGTCATGGTCTTACCTTCTTGCTGTTCTCCTTCGTTTGACATGTGCTGGCGGCCATCTTGGTTTCTGGGTTTCTTGTAGCCTTCCACCCGGCGGCTCCTCCTTCCCACTGGGAGGAGCTGGATGCCTAGCTCATATATATAGGAGGTCTGTGGCTTCAGTTCCTTGCTTGGTCCTCCTGTGTTCACATGCTTCTAAGACTGCTGCTGCTTCTGGTTCCTGATCCTGGTTTCGTCTGACTACCCTGCTGGTTCCTGATCCTGGCTTCGTCTGACTACCCTGCTGATTCCTGATCCTGGCTCCGTCTGACTACCCTTCTGGTTCCTGACCTCTGGCCTCTCAAAGACTCTGCTTCGGTTTCACCATCCGTTTGGACTTTTGCTTTACAGCTTTATTTTCAATAAAGCCTTCTTATTTTCACTTATCTCTGGTTGTACGTCTGGTTCATGGTTCCGTGACATCTACCCAATACAGCCCGTTCTACGCTAACACCGGCCTACACCCAACCTTCATCCCTCACTTGCCCATTTCCACCACAGTCCCAGCTGTGGCCGAACGTCTTGCAAGTCTACAACAGGCACAGGAAAATATTCGGGACAATCTACATCGAGCCCAGAGCCGCTTCAAGCAGGCAGCGGATAAACACCGCAAACCCGCTCCGGAATTCCAGGTAGGGGACAAGGTGTGGCTCTCCACCAGAAACCTAAGCCCAAAGGTTCCCTCCCGGAAGTTGGGCCAAAAATACATGGGTCCTTTCCGGATCACGGCTCGAATCAACGAAGTCACCTTCCGTCTCGACCTTCCCGACTCCATCCGAGTGCACCCGGTTTTCCACTGCTCTCTCCTGAAACCACATGTTGAGAACACTTTCCCAGGCCGCCACCCCCCTCCTCCTCCTCCTCCGGTAAGAGTACAAGACCAGGAGGAATACACTGTGGCCAAGATCCTTGACTCCAGACTCCACCGTGGAAGGCTGCAGTATCTAGTTGGGTGGAAGGGCTATTCCCCCGAGGATAACTCCTGGGAGCCGGAGGAAAATGTCCATGCCCCCAGACTGGTAAAATCTTTCCACCAAAGACATCCCGATAAACCATCATCTGCGGTGCCCGGAGGTCACCTTGGAAGGGGGGGAGTACTGTCGGGATTCGAACCAGTGACCAGCCATGTCCCAGGCAGTAGCTCTAGCCACTAGACTACCAACCCTTCTGGACATTTCCTTCTACTGAACTCTTTGATCTACCTTGTTCCAGCCTTGCCTTGTTAATCTCTGTGATTCCTTGCACCTGCTACTTCCTCTTTATAAGCCCAGCCTCTTGCACCAGATCCCTGCTGGTTATTGTTCTTCTGGACTTGATCCTGCTGCATCTACTGCTGTTCCTCTGCTGCTACTGCTACCAACTTGACTGCTGCCGACCTTGGAATTGTCCCCGACTACTCTTCTGCTTGTCCCTACCAACTGAACTGCTTCCACCGTTCCCGATCCGGATTGTCTGACCACGCTCACTGCCGCCTGCCCTGACCCACCGCCTGCTAACCGATTACGCCTCTGTCTGACTTCCTGCAACTACAACCTGCCTGCGGTCCTTGCCACTGGGCTCCACCTCCAGCCAGCTATCCTCTGACTCAGGTGAGCCTGTAGGATTGTAACACCCTCCTTTATGTGATATACAGGTTGTATCGGAGTGCCTCTTACTTGTAATTTTTGGCAGCACTTGCACTTTATATACAAGTAAATATATTTCCTCTAAAATCGATTTTATCTTCAGTTTGTGCAAATTATTGTCAGTCTGTAAAAGTGGCGTACTACTCGGACAACATGGTTCCCAGCAGCGACCTGGGAGTCCAAGATGCATCCAGACATCCTCCCCATGCTGTTCCCGAACCATTTCAGTGGTGTTTCCATCAATTTCTGACCTTTTCCTGTGAACCAGACACCCTCCCCTCTTCAGAGCAGGGGGTGCCTGGTTTAAGGCTCGGGTTCTCCCATTGACTTCCATTGTGCTCGGGTGCTCGGTAGACCACTAGCAATAATAAAAAAAAATTGCCCCCAAAGGTTTACATAGCCTTTAAATATTGTTGAACCTATTAATGCCCAAGTAGTAGTATGAGAGGATCACGATTGTGCCACAAAATGCCATGGAAAGACTTTGAGGGGCGCAAGCACTATTATAGCTGAAGAGATATATTGCACAAATTACAGTTTTATAGTTCTAACCTAAAATGTCTAATCATTGGGTAGTTCCTGATAATTTGGTATTGGGTTTATGTGTGTTTGATATTTTCTGGATTACCTGGAGTTCTGGACCACGTTGTTTTGCAGTTCAGTTACCTTTGTTTCACTACTCCAGAAGATTCCCTTTAGCAAAGTGTAATTGTGTATGAAATTACCATGAAAATGACTGAGATAAAGCTCATTCAATGCACTAATCCGTTCAATGGACTAAGAAAACAGTGACTGGTGAGACATACACAGCTCCTTTTTATCTTTGCCTTTGAATTCTGACACAATTAATCAGACAAAGCTGCAATGAATTTAAGCAACATTCAGTTTATTAAAGAATACTAGGTACAGAAAACCTGGATTGTCTACTTGATTTTGAGAACCATTTTGGGCATAATGAGGCTTCAGAAAACAAAAATGAAAGATGTAACGGAACGCCTAGCACCCCGACCGGGTACCTCCGTTGAATGGATGCTACTAGTGCTTTCCGAGGACTCCAAGCACTCCACTTGACACCGTACGCACTGCAGACCCCACGAACCGCCGAAGCTTGGTTGAGGTCTCACCGTCTCCTACCCACCCTGGACCTACGACAAGGCTCCAGGCTCCAGTGGGTGAACCTCTCCTAAAACCCAGTGGAGCCTGGAGCCTTGTCATAGGTCCAGGGTGGGTAGGAGACGGTGAGACCTCAACCAAGCTTCGGCGGTTCGTGGGGTCTGCAGTGCGTACGGTGTCAAGTGGAGTGCTTGGAGTCCTCGGAAAGCACTAGTAGCATCCATTCAACGGAGGTACCCGGTCGGGGTGCTAGGCGTTCCGTTACATTTGGTGGCAGCAGTGGGATGGCGTCCTAGTGTGAGGAGAAGCAGCTCGGAGACACCGTTCGTGGATTTACTAAATTGAGGGCAACGCTAGTATCCGTACAGCGCCCCTGGCTACAGCAGGATGGAATCGGCTAGTCTTCGGACAGCGTTCTATGACGAGGAGGAGGAGGCAGCCGCAGACTACAGGGATGCAGACAGAAAGGAAGTATTCCCTGGGAGGGGGAGATGTGTGGCGAAACCAACCTCGCCACTGGGTTTTGGAGGGGCCTGGCTGCTGGCCTCTTGCCCCAGGATTATGGGCCCTCTCATCAGTCAGGCCTCATTTGTTCACAAAGGACTTGAACTAACTTGAACTCCTGGTCTAATTCGTGCCATTTTGGGATGTTAAATGTCTGTGTATTAAAAAGGGTTGTGACATTGTATGTTTAAATGGTGATTTCTGTTCTGTTGTCCCCACATGTGTATTGGTGATTTCCCTTTGTCTTGAGAGATAATTGGATTACTCCTCGGGTGTCTCCAGGGCAGAGAGGAGGAAACCATGATGCATTGTGGGGATGTATTGTCTCTGTGTATCCTGCAGTGCTGCATATCTGTCCTGTTTCACAGTCTTCATTCTGGTCCCCTAGGGGCGTGTTCACCAGATGGGGACCTGCATAAATACGGGCGGGTAGCCCTCAATAAAGTGTTCCTGTTTTATCCTTCATCATGTTGAGGCTGGTGTTTGGGTAACTGATCGATGCTGGGGATTGCTATATGCTGGGAGATTTGCTATACTCCCCTGGCTTTACTACTAGCTCTTGTAAGAGCTTGTTCCTGGTTCCTGCTCTCTGGATGTAGGAGAGGTTCACCCACTGGAGCCTGAAGCCTTGTCGTAGGTCCAGGGTGGGTAGGAGACGGTGAGACCTCAACCAAGCTTCGGCGGTTCGTGGGGTCTGCAGTGCGTACGGTGTCAAGTGGAGTGCTTGGAGTCCTCGGAAAGCACTAGGAGCATCCATTCAACGGAGGTACCCGGTCGGGGTGCTAGGCATTCCGTTACAAAAGATATAACAACAAAAAACGAGTGTGTGTTAGACTAACTAACACAGCAATGTAGATCTCTCTAGATCTCTTTTTTCTACCGGTTTTCTTGGATCCTAAGGTTACTAAGAGAAATTCCAAAAGAAAACCCTGCCCAACCTTTTAAAATGTTGCTGCCCAGTGGCAATCTACTACCGCTCTTTTTGCTGTGCTGATGGGTGAGGGGTGTGCAAATGTGTCCATGGTGGTAAGAGTAGAGTGTAGAGCCCCTTTTCTGTGGTGGCCATGGCTGTTAAGGACTATCCTGTAGGCATCATGTTTCTACAGTAGGCGATTCAATGTATGACCCTGCCCCATCAGTTACTGTAATTGGATGATAATTATTCCTGTTAGTCAGGGGCATAATTGTAGGAGAAGCAGCTGCTCAGAAGGAGCCCACCCAGGAGGAGGACTAAGAGATTTTATTGTCAGGGACACCTCAACAGTATTATAAAATGACATTGTATACGGAGCAAGGGGGGAACTAACTCTCCTTAGGGAGAGAGCACCTTAATCAGTGTGAGGAGACTTATAGGCCATACATGCTCCTCTGGAATTCCAGAGGAGCATGTATGGCCTATAAGTCTCCTCACACTGATTAAGGTGCTCTCTCCCTAAGGAGAGTTAGTTCCCCCCCTTGCTCGGACACAGGCCTCCTACCCAGTTAAGCCAGGACTCTCTGCTCTGCACTGATGAGGGGCAATCACCCCGAAACAGCTGTCTGCAGATGAGGTGCTGGCTTATTTAATATCTAAGTCATGTCTCAAGGCTTATTTTAAGAGCTGAACATTGACTTATAAGATAGCTGCCTTACATCTGGTGGCATTAGAGGCAGAGCTTGTTAAGAGCTCATTTGCATTTCTTCCCTCCCATTATATACAGAGACACTGTAGGAAACAGACAGAGCGGCGTCCAATGTTGACTAGCGGATGCACGGGAGAAAGGGGTTGTGAAGAAGTTGCTGAGGGGGCCCGTTAAAAAAAATTCTGTGGGTCCCAGTTATTTCTAGTTATGCCACTGCTGCTAGTTATTGGTTCACTGCTAAAAGTCTTTGTCAGCACCTGGGCGTTATTTTGACAGATACACTTACTAAAGATGAAATTAAAAGCAAACTTGAGCAGTTCCCAATATTCAGGAGGAATAGCAGAGTTTATAGAGGTGACAGAATGGCATAGTTTGTAGAATATTTCAATCCAGGCAAATTCAGTCCTACAATACTCTATTGTTCTAAGTTATATGGGGTGAATATTAAAAATCTCAGTCCTTGTCTGCTGCTTACTTATTACTGCCCATTTAATGGATAAATAGAGAAGGAACCAATATCACATTATAATTAGCATTGATCACGAATATTAATCGCGAATATTTAGAATATAGTGATATATATTCATAATTTCGAATATTCTAGAGTTTTTTTTTATCAGTAACCTCCCTTCTTGCTTGTGGGCCAATGAGAAGAAATGTCTTTGTCTGAGCTTAGCAACATCCCTAGCAACCAATAGGGAAGTTGCCTGCCCCTTACTATATAAGAACCTCCCCAGCAGCCATTTTCTACAGTTTTTTTAAAGTTCTGAGAGAGAGAGAGCCGTGTCATTGCTGTGCTCTGTGCTTTGCCGTGTCATTACATTAGATAGTTAGTTTGTTAGTTAGCTTATATATATAATACAGATAGTTAGTGGGAGATAGTCAGTGTCGGTTAGATCCTGATATAGTGTAGCTGTTGCAGTGCAGGGTGTTAGGTAGTGTGATTGGTTCTGCTGTCCATACATACATGCAGACCTGCTAAAATGTGAAGTTTCACCTATTGCGCCAAAATATTTGCATCATTAGTGCCAATTTGCGCATTGGAGAACTCTAACTGCATATAAAGCCATTTTTAATGTTTTGCCGTGCCAACCATTTTCTCCAGTCTCAGGAAACTTCTAGCAGCTTGGAAAATGTAGCAAAAGTGACCCACACCCATATTTTGCGTGAATTACGCGAATATCACATTGCCGGTTTTTTTCGCGATCAATAAAATAATCGCGAATTCATGACGAATATTCACCCAAATATTTGCGAAATATTGCGAATTCTAATATAGCTATATATAATATGGTCTGACATAGAAACTTTGCCCAATGTAGCCTTTAAAGTTTCCAAATTGTATTATTTGCTATCAGTATGGGCCTAATCTAATTGTCCTCACATTAGTACTTAACCACTAGTATATATAGACTTCATTCTCAATTATTACAAAAATATTTAAACCAATAACATTTATACTTCACAAAACCTCCACAAAAGATATACAGTATCTCACAAAAGTAAGTACACCCCTCATATTTTTGTAAATATTTTAGTAAATCTTTTCCTGGGACAACACTATAGATCTGATACTTTGATACAGTGTAAAGTAGTCAGTGTACGGCTTGTATAACAGTGTAAATTTGGTGTGCCCTCAAAATATGCATCTTATGCTATATGTGTCATCCACAGATCTCCCCCATAGCATTGTCATCCACAGATCCCCCTCCCCATAACAGTGCCATACACAGATCCCCTCCATAACAGTGCCATACACAGATCCCCCTCCCCATAACAGCCCTGGCCCCGCCGCTCACAGCAGTATTCCTTAACCGGCAGAAACTTTTACTTTAAATCACCGCATCTTCTTTTACCTTACAATGAAGTTCCAGTAACAGGCAGAGTGGGCGGCGGCGTAACGTCACTTACTCACGTGACGCGCCTGCTCCGCCTGCTTTATGAATGAAGCAGGCGGAGCATGCGCGTCACGTGAGTAAGTGACGTTACGCCGCCGCCCACTCTGCCTGTTACTGGAGCTTCATTGTAAGGTAATAAAGATGCGGTGATCTAAAGTTCAAGGACCCGCAGGCATAGTGCCTGACCGCCTGCTCCCGCCCGCATAGCAACAAATCGGTTGATTATTCGATAACGGGATTCGTTGACAACAAATCCCGTTATCGAATATTATCGATAACGTCGATTAATCGTTGCAGCCCTAGTCGATAGGTTTAGCAAGATGGTTCATTTTATTCCCCTGTCTAAACTCCCGAATGCCAAAACCCTGGCGTCTATTTTTGTGAAAGAGATTGTACGGTTACATGGTATTCCGGAGAATATTGTATCTGACAGGTGTGTGCAGTTTGTGTCCAAGTTTTGGAGGGCTTTCTGTCAGAAATGCCAGATTTCGTTGTCTTTTTTGTCCGCCAACCACCCTGAGAGTAATGGGCAGACTGAACGCCTCAATCAGTCTGTGGAACAATTTCTGAGGTTATATGTTGCTGATGACCAGCAATTATGGGTTAAATTTCTTCAGTTGGCCGAATTTGTTCTGAATAACCGTGTTAATTCTTCTGCTGGGGTCTCCCCTTTCTTTTGTAACCATGGTTTCCATCCCCGTTTTCATTCTGGGTCATCCGTCTCCTCCTCTAACCCCGAGGCGTATAAGGTCTCGTCTGAACTGTGCACAGTTTGGGCTCGGGTTCAATGAAACCTAGAAAAGGCTCAAAGTACTCAGAAAGTCAAGGCCAATAGGAGACGTTCTAAGGGGGTGAACTTTCAGGTTGAGGATAAGGTGTGGTTGTCCTCCAAGAATCTCTCGCTCAAGGTAGCTTCTTGAAAATTTGCTCCTCGTTTAATTGGCCCGTATAAGATTACGGAAGTGATTAATCCGGTATCGTTTAGGTTGAAGCTGTCATTCCACATTCACAATGCGTTTCATAAATCTCTACTTAAAAAATATTTTGAACCTGTTGTACCATTGAAAAAACCACGCCTCCGCCGGTTCTTGTTAATGATGCTGTAGAGTATGTGGTGTCTAAGATAGTGGATGTCAGGAGAGTGCGTAATTCCTTACAGTACCTGATCTACTGGAAGGGGTATGGACCTGAGGAAAGATCTTGGGTACCTGCTAGGGAGGTCCATGCTCCTAGACTGGTTAGAAAATTTCATTTAAAACATCCTGAGAAGCCGTCGCCTGAAGTCTTGGGTCCGGTGGCCCCGCATAAGAGGAGGGGTACTGTCACGGGACGCCGACAAGGTGCTCGCTCTCCTCAGCGCCGTCGGCGTCCCGCCTCTGTGCAGGAGCGAGGACGCGTGCAGCGTCCTTGTCTCCTAGGTGATAGGGGGCGGGACGGACCGGCCTCGCACGTCTCCTCAGCGCGGCCGGCGTCCTCAGTTCCCCCGGCAACCAGGGGAGGTCTGAGCACCGAGCTAGGCACTCGGTGCTCAGCTGTATTCAGCAGTGTGGGTCATGTGATGCTGGCCACATCACATGACCCCAGCTAGTCAGTATTTAGCAGGCAGCCTGCTGGCCACAGGTTGCCTGTTAATTAGGTTCATTTGCGATTCTGTTACCTGGCATACTTACCTGTTCCTGTGTTCCCTGATGATCATCTGCCTGCTCCTCCTGTACTGCGCTGCTCTACTGGTATTCCGACCCCGGCTTCCACCTGACGATTCTCTGCGGACTCCTGTGGTACTTTATTACTCTCCTGGTATTTGACCCCGGCTTCTCCTGACTATTCTCTGCTTACTCCATTTGTACTTTGTTGCTCTTTTGGTATTGACTCGGTCCGTTCACTATCCGTTGTTTGTCTTGTCTGTCCTCCCAGCACGTATTCTAAGCTAGGGACTGACGTCCAGTTGTCCCCTGTCATCAGGACTTGCGAGGCAAGTAGGCAGGGCCAGGGGTGAGGATGGAGTACGGTGTTCACTATCCTCCCCCATGAGTGTGTGTGTACGTGACTATTACAACAGGTGTGGTAAATTTGGTGTTATTGCTCTCACACTCTCTCATACTGGTCACTGGAAGTTCAAACTCTCTGACGATCTGAAAAAGAGAATTGTTGCTCTACATAACGATAGCCGAGGCTATAAGAAGATCGCCAACACCCTTAAACTGAGCCGCAGCACAGTGGCCAAGACCATACAGCAGTTTAACAAGACAGGTTCCACTCAGAACAGGCCTGGCCATGTTCGACAAAAGAAGTTGAGTACGTGCTCAGTGTCATATCCATAGGTTGTATGAGTGCTGCCAGCATTGCTGCAAAGGTTAAAGGGGTGGGGGTGAGCCAATTAGTGCTCAGGCCATACGCCGCACACTGCATCAAATTGGTCTGCATGTCGTCCCAGAAGGAAGCTTCTTCTAAAGATGATGCACAAGAAAGCCTGCAAACAGTGTGCTGAAGACAAGCAGACTAAGGACATGGATTAATGGGACCATGTCTTGTGGTCTGACAAGACTTATTATAAACTGGACTGGCCAAGTATTTCTCCAGACCTAAACCCTACTGAGAATCTGTGGGGCATCCTCAAATGGAAGGTGGAGGAGCGCAAGGTCTCATCATGGAGTGGAAGAGGATTTCAGTGCCAACCTGTGAAGCTCTAGTGAACTCCATGCCCAAGAGAGTTAAGGCAGTGCTGGAAAATGATGGCCACACTAAATATTGACACATTGGGCAGACTTTGGCCATTTTCACTTAGGGGTGTACTCACTTCTGTTGCCAGCGGTTTAGATTTTAATGGCTGTGCTCTTAGTGGAGGTGCAGAGAGTAAGACCCCCACGATCAGTTATTGACTGCTGTTAGGTCATTAATGCTTTTTTCATGGAAAACCACTGCCATTAGACATTTTGAAACTTACAAATAAAACCTAAATTATAGATTAATTCATATGAACCACCCATACCCATATATTTTCTAAAAGTAGACACCTGGCATACTGTCAAAATGCCTCTCAGCAATTTATACACAGAGGCACTTTCATGCAATTTTGCGGAAACATAATTTTAAAATAAAAATGCATACACATTTTGATAAGAAGTCCCTGTGTGTTATAGTTCCAGGGGGTGTCAGCAGGTGCTAACAGCTCTATCCAGGGGTGTAGCTAAAGGCTCATGGGCCCTGGTGCAAGAGTTCAGCTTGGGTCCCCCTTCCCTCAGTGGTTTTTATGGCCAGGGGCAGGGAAGCACATAGCCTTCGTGCTGCCTGAGGCAAAAATTGAAACAGCACCTCCCCCCCATGCCAAATTCATGACTTAACCCCTATCCTCCAGCCAGAGGTCTAACTTAACCATCATGCACTTTCTATAATACTGGTGTCTTCTTATGCGGCACAAGGGTCGTTGGGCCCCCTCAGGCTCCTGGGTCCGGTAGCGACTGCTCCCTCTGCACCCGCTATAGCTACGCACGTGGCTCTATCTCAGGCTTTATAGCCGGTGGAGATGTGAACCAGGTCTTGCTTTAAAGCTGTGGCTCTCTCAATATTGAAATTGGTCATAACATTAGCCACTATCGCCACAGCCATTGTGCTACTTGCTCTTCTCCCCTGATGAACCTTCATATTGAAGCCGGGAGATTTTGAATTTGGGACACCTATTGGATTTCTTGATCTTATTATTAGGCATCCTAGCATGGGACACTCCAGGCAGGGACTCTAATTCTAGGGGCTACGTTTATAAGTAGGATAGTTCTCCCATCCGGGGGTGCTGTCCTGCTTTAGGTAGGGATAGTATAGGCCAGTGATGGCGAACCTTTTAGAGACCGAGTGCCCAAACTGCAACCTAAAACCCACTTATTTATCGTAAAGTGGCAACACGGCAATGCAACCTGAATACTACAGTCTAATGTAGTGTATCTTCCATGTACTTTATCATGTAGCTATAATAGCCTGCCTACATTCAGTGCGCTGCCTGTGCTGTTCATAGTGCGCCCTGCACTGATGATGGCAGAAAACATCTAAGGCAATTTGGTACACCATAGACTTTTTCCAGGGTGCAGGGGCCCACAGAGAGGGCTCTGAGTGCCGCCTCTGGCACCCGTGCCATAGGTTCGCCATCACTGGTATAGGCTGTCAGGGACATTTATCCCATCTTTTGCCTATCCATGGATGTGCACCACAAGCTGCTTTCATCATATCCTTGCTGAGTCACTCTAACTTACCACCATCTGACATCAACTAAGAACTGTTTATCTAGTTCGGGACGTATTATTATTTTCCATACCATCCCACCTATGATCTACGGTACCGCGAGTAGCCGCATAGCGGTAACCCTTTGGTTGTTTTGCCTCTAATCACTTGATGATAGTTTCAGTGGGTTATCTGTCCTAACATTCATATTATCTATTTATCCTATTTATTTCTTTGTCTTTACCTTCGTGGGTTCTATTTTAACTTATATATTAAAAGTGACGTTTTAAAGGGTACATTTACTAGCTTCAGTGATATTTGTGTATACCTACCCTACCCTATCTATACATGCAGTGATTTTATTTATTTTTCCTCAATATTGATTCAAAAGGCTCAATTTCCAGCTGTATCATGGCTGGCATCAACATCCTGGTCTGCTATACAGCCTGAGATACAGCAAGTAGAAGCAGCTCCTTCAGAGGATAGGTGTTCCCTCCAGAAGATAGGTCAGCAGTATGAAAATCTCAGAAGGGCAGATGAATGGGGGCTGCAGTCGTGAGAAAATCCCTTGAAAGAGTGACAACAAAATACTAGAACATAAGGAAAATTGTTATTCATGTATGCACCTTCATGCAATTTTGTAATCTGTATGTGTACTGTGCATGCTGCAAAATATACAAGCTTTCCAAATGCTGGGAAATTGGTTTGACTGACATTAGGGAATGAGAAGGGATTAAAATTTAAAATAATAGGAGATGTGAACAGTTTGTCCTCGTCGGGCTGTTTATGTACATAGTTGTATGAGCAAAATGTTCACTGCCGCTGAGCGTGGCTGAGCCCATGTCCAGCGCACTCGGTGTTAAGCAGACTCTTCTCCTTTATGATTCTGATCACAATACAATATCACATCTGCTCTGTTGGATAAATATAAATGCGCAGCAGAGCAGGAAAGACGAAACACAAATGCATTTTTAAGCTAATCTATTCCTGTAAAGAAAAGAACCAGTGGACAATCAATATCATTCCATCAGTCCGGAACAGAACATTAACAATTCCACACAGGGCAGTATTTAAAGGGGTTGTTTGGCACAACAAACCCTTTTCAGGTATCCTAATAGGGCATGTGGAACTCGTAGAGCACAGTTTCTCTCTCTCTCTACCTCCTCTATGGGCCATAGAGGAGAGCTGCTGACAGAGTAAATCTCGCCCTGTGGGACCAAGCCCATCCATGATTTACATGGATGGCCATTCAATAGTATAACCACCATTAGAGATGAGGAAGGTGCTGCCAGCAGCTATATGGGAAATGTGTTATTAAACGCTGGAGATGAGAGAAATGATTTGTCTGTTCAAGCACTTCCACATGGATGGAAGTATAGTGGCGCATGCGCAGTTGCTGCTCGAGCAGCGGAAACAGAGCCTCTGCGCTTGCACTGCTACTTGGAGCACAGGTGTGAGATTGACTGAGCAACAGCAAAAGTTCCTGTATCTGCTCCTGTTTCTCTGTTTTCTGCCCAGTCCTTGCCAGTCTGTCTGACCTGTGGCTGTTGTCTTGTCTGACCTTACTCTGCCTGAGTCCCTGCCCTGATTGTTGGTCTCAGTTTAGTTCAGTTTCTGCTCTTGTTCCAGTCTGCCTGTTCCAGAGTCTGTGTGTTCTAGTCAGGGGCGTTGCTAGGTTAAAACATTCGGGGCCTGGACCCCTGATGTTTTGTCCCAGGCCCTGAATGTCTTGCCTGCCAGCTAGATACAACTGTATTGCCGTCCTCAGGCCGGCAATACTATTGAATCTAATGCCCTGCAAGAGCTGAAGGACCTGTGGTGACATCACAGTCCATGTGATCAGTTTTAAGTGCAGTAGCTGAAAAGGACCTGCGATTATGTCACCATCATGTGACCAGTGCAGGAGAGGACAGATCAGCAGTGAAGAGAAGTCCTGGGAAGAAGCTGTGGTGAGATTTGCTACATGAGGGGAGGTAAGTGAGGATTACTCAGTGTTAGAGGCAGAGCAATGTTGGGAGTTGCAGTTATTTAACTGGGACTGCATGTTAGGGCTGAAGGGAGGGAAGTTATTTACATGGGACAGTGGGGTGGAGTGATGTTATTTACATGGGACTGAAAGTTGGAGGTGGCTGGGGCAGGGTGATGTTATTTACATGTGACTGTATGTTAAAGGTGGCTGTGGGAGGGAGTGATATTTACATGGGACTGAGTGTTGAGGGGTAATGTTTTTTACATGGGACTGCATGTTGGAGGTGGCTGAGGAGGGGGTGATTTTATTTACTTGGGACTGTATTTTGAAGGTGTCTGGGGGAAGGAGCGATGTTATTTACATGGGACTGAATATTGAGGGGGTGATGTTATTTATATGGGACTGTATGTTGTAGGGGGCTGTGGGAGGGAGTGATATTATTTAAATAGGACTGAGTGTTGAGGGGTAATGTTATTTACATGGGACTGCATGTTGGAGGGGGAGGAGAGATGGTGTGATGTTATTTACATGGGACTGTATTTTGGAGGGGGCTGTAGATAGAGAGGGATGTTAATTACATGGCACTGTATATTGGAGGGGGCTGGAGAGATGGTGTGATGGTATTTACATGGGACTGTATTTTGGAGGGGGCTGTAGATAGAGAGGGATGTTAATTACATGGCACTGTATATTGGAGGGGGCTGGAGAGATGGTGTGATGGTATTTACATGGGATTCTATGGCAGAGGGAGGGAAATAATGTTATTTACATGGGACTGTATGGTGGAGGGGCTGTTGAATTATAATTTCTGAGGACACTAAACGGCGATATATAACTACAGGGGGCAGTGGCATAACTACCGGGGAAGCAGGGGAAGTGGCTGCTTCGGGGCCCGGCAGCATGTCAAGAGAAGTTACAGTTTTCAGGCCAGGCGCAGGCCCCTTCACATACAATGCGGCGCCCGCCCCCGGCAGGCAGGAGAAATAGCGCGGTACTCGGCAGGCCAGAGGAGCAGCAGCGGCGCTACAGAATATTGTCTGTCTCAGAGTTCTGAACATTCAATAAGGGAGGGGGGCAAAGAGACGGAGCCAATCAGCGCAGGCCCTACAGGCGTCGCAGCCAATGGTTGTCGAGGGGGCGTGTCGTGGAAGGGTTGTTCTGCTAGGTATTAGAGAGCTGTCAAAGGACCAGAGGTCACTTCCTTGGGTGGCAGGACAGGGAGCGGTAGGGGAGGAGGAGGTAGAGGGGGGAACATTTTACTAGCTGTTGTGCAGAAAGTACAGTCTTTGCCCAGAGCAGATGGGTTAAAGTGAACCTTTCATGGGTCCAAAGAATATGAACTAAGTAGCAGGCTACGTAGAGCGGCGCCCAGGGATCTAAGTGCACTTACTTTTATTCCTGGGTGCCGCTCCGTTTGCCCGCTGTGTCCCCCGGTAATTTCTCTACATTCAGAGCAGGGAGGAGGAGACGCCAGTGCCTCTACTTCTCCCTGACAGCAGCGCTGTCCAATCACAGCGCAGAGCTCAGAGCCAGGGAGTTTTTTTTCTCCTTGGCTCTGAGCTCTGCGTTGCAATTGGACAGCGCTCCTCCCTGCTCTGAATGTAGATAAATTACCAGGGGACACAGCGGGCAAACGGAGCGGCACCCAGGAATAAAATGAAGTGTACTTAGATCCCTGGGCGCCGCTCTACGTAGCCTGCTACTTAGTTCATATTTTTTGGACAAATAAAAGGTTCTCTTTAACACTGAGTGGGATGCGTTTTTGGGCACTTTACAGGAGGTGGGAACTCACTGTCTGCTTGCATTGCACTTGCTGCCGGTCATGCAGACCCTGGACTCCAGCCACAAGCTGCATGTGCCTGACATTTATTTTCAGTGCCCGCCACAGCTTTATCTTGCCTTAACCATCCCCCACTTCTCTCCAGTTTATTTCGATGGGCTCTTTGGCAATGATATATGACCCCCACCACACCTCCTCCTCCCACCTCCGGCCCCTGGATTTCTCAGTGTCAGCTAATATCCTGCAGTCGGTGCTCCGGCATCACCATGCACTAAGAGGTCACTTCATGTTGTCAACTACAAAAACTGTGCCTCCCTGGCCCCTATCTGCGCCCTGGACCCTGGCCCTTATCTATGCCCCGTCTCTGTTCTTTATCTGTACCCCTGGCCCTTATCTGTGTCCCCCGGGCCCTGGCCTGTGCCCCCACTGGTTGCGAAGCACGGGGGGGGCCTATACAATAATTTGCTGTGGTGCCCAGTCACTTTTAGCTATGCCCCTGACAGGGGGCACTGCAGGGTGCATTATAAATACTGGGGGCGCTTCAGGGTGAGAATTATAACAGTAGGGGGCGATATAAATACTGGGGGCACTTTAAATCCAGGGGACATTAGGCGTTCTTATTTCTACTGGGGGCTCTATAGGAGGGATCTGCATTATTTCTACTAAGAGCATTATGGGGTGCCTTAATACTACTTAGGGGTCTGTAAAGAGCTTTATTACCACTGGGGGAACAACAGAGGGGCCTTATTTCTACTGGGGGCTCTGTAAGGGCATTATTAATACTGGAGGGCTCTTCTATGAATGGAGGCACTTTTGGGGAGCACTATCACTGTTGGGGGGCACTGTAGGGGGCAGTATTACTAATGAGGGCATTCTAGTAGGGAATTACTATTGGTGGGACTATGAGAAGCACTATTACTATGGGGAAGATTATCTGTATGGCACTCATTTTTCTTCAGGATAGTATTTAGGGGTACAGAAAAGTGGGGAAGCTAAGATCTCCGTGTGTCACACTCTGCAGAGACGAGGCGGCTGAGAGAAGTTGAATTCTTCAGTGCTAGTGTCTGCGTGAGATTTTGCACGTTTCCTGATCCTGCCTGTGTTCCTGAGTCTGAAGTTCAGCTGCCAAGTACATGGGACCATCCCAGGAGGTAGTGGTCTTGTCGCTAACCCGCAGCAAAGTCCACATCCCTGTATAGGGGGTAAAGGGTGAATACCAGGGACCACTGAGGAAGAAGGAAGTATAGGCTCCGAAACGCTTTTGGTGAAATTTAAGTATACCAAAATTGTTAATAATGGAATGAAACAAAATATGTTTGAATAGCTTCAGCGGGGCGCTCCTGGAAAGTTTTAATAGATCCAGCCACAGTGCAAGAGACTACGGTGTGAGAGACCGCAATTACCTGACCAGACACGTGAGACACTGCAAAACCACAGAGATCGTTAAATTCAAGTAAATCCAGTGTGAGCGGAACAGTACGGGAAACGCCGCCATACCACGTGGGATGCCGAGCCTGAACAAGTACAGAAGCATATCTACGGCAAATCACATACAGACCGGGGCTGGTAAGTCCGTTCTTCCACCGACGTGGGACGCCACAGTTGGAGACAGAGAAATTGTAAGTAAACCACTCTGATTTCATGTATGCTGAATGAATAGAGAGAGTGCTCCGGATCCAGAAGAAGAGCAATAAATGGGATAGTTAATTATCTTTATGTCTATGCGTCTGGATAGTGACAAAAAGCGGTGCTCACTGTTAAAAGGACCATTATAATTCCATTTCTGCAGAACTGTACATCTTCCCTCTTGCAGGACCATATGTTCTAAAATAACTGCACTTAAAATGCTACATGAGAGAGGTGACTGCTGCTAAAGGGATTACTGTAATATTGTCTTTTTTGTAGGATTATACGTTATATGCTGCTAGAAGGACCATAGAAATTTTTCTTTTGCAGGATTATATGGCCTAGGATCAAACAATTCATCTGTTATAAAAACTATTAGTTATTAGGAATAGATATTGATTAAGATGGTTGCAATATAATAAAGGGATTCTGTCATCAAGATTTTCGATATGGAGCTGTTCATATCATCCTCTCAGTCTCCATTATCTAATTAAAAATATACTAGTTTTACCCCCACCTGTCCTTTCATTTTGGATAAAAATCGGTTTTATTATTATGCTAATTACCTTACTAACATGCCCAAGGGGCTGTCCCTCCGGCCGCGTTATAAATACTGGGGGCGCTTCAGCCGCGCCCCTTATCTCGTAGCCCAGGGCCGCCCCACTGCTAAGTATGCACTCCTCTCATCGCCATAATCTCGCGCATGTGCCCTAAATCCACTGGTCAGCGCCCGCGGGCGAAGTGCGCAGACAGCTAGTGCATGCGCGCGCTTCGTTCGCTGAGGCTGCTGCCAGGACACAGCGCGGGCACTGACCAGTGGATTTAGGGCGCATGCGCGAGATTACGGCGCAGCATCGGCGATGAGAGGCGTGCATAATTAGCAGTGGGGCAACGCTGGGCTACGAGATAAGGGGCGTGGCTGGGCACAAACTGCCGGAGGGATAGCGCCTTGGGCACGCTAGTAAGGTAATTAGCATATTAATAAAACCGATTTTTATCCAAAATGAAAGGACAGGTGGGGGTAAAACTAGTATATTTTTAATTAGATAATGGAGACTGAGAGGATGATATGAACAGCTCCATATCGAAAATCTTGATGACAGAATCCCTTTATTTTTCTGGATATCTATCAATATCTACAACCAATACAGTGGAGACATATATGATATTTTTGCATTTTTATCTTTTTAGCCAATTCTTTTATTAAGTTTTATTTTTATTTTATATTTTATGTACACATTATTATAATAAATTTATTTGATGGGAATCATGAGATCTGTAATTCCATAGATTGTGTGCCTGTCCCCCATTCATCACATACAATAGTTTTTTCTGACTGGGTGAGTCAGCTTTGGACACGAGCAGCAAATTCCATTGTTACCAGATAGAGAGCCGCCTATTCCCTATTTTTATAATTCCTGTTTAGACTGTGCCTGTGATTTTGCACGTTTCCTGATCCTGCCTGTGTTCCTGAGTCTGAAGGTCAGCTGCCAAGTACATAGGACCAACCCAGGAGGTAGCGGTCTTGTCGTTAACCCGCAGCAAAGTCCATATCCCTGTATAGGGGGAGTAAAGGGTGAATACCAGGGAAGCGTCAGAATAACACCTTTAGAGTTTGGCCCAACATCAAACCGGCCCCTTGGCACAGTGGTTCCATATTATCACTGATCTGTCTTGATCGGTAATCAGTGGATCTGTAACACATGTTCTCACAGTGTTTGGACTTCTTCCTATATTCCAAAAACATAAGATTAAGTTATCTAAAGACTATGTAGGTGAGCAGAAGTAGTTAAAGGCTATGAACTCCTTTGAGAGCATTTTTTTATGATTGTATTTTTCTCATTTTGGGCTCAAAATTATTTTTTAACTGGTATTTATTACAAATTTTCATAGGTTTTTATAACTAAGGATTAACCCTTTGCCTAGTTGTGAGCATCTTACATTCACTTTGAGCCTTTATTTGCTGGCTATGTATATCCCTTATCTTTGAACTACTAACAACTCATAAATACTTATTTAAGCCATATTCTTATCAGTAAGATAAGAATTGAGCTATAATGAGTGTTTATGAGGTCAGAAAATCATAGATGAGCCGTCAGCTGAGCTGCCTGAAGGAAAATAGTACAAACACAACGTCTGGTACTAGAGAATCTCAAGGTTGTACAGAGAAAGGGGCTGAATATTTTTAATAAAGACCAATGGAAAACATGTTTTTAGCTGAGAATGAGTACAATACAATAATGATAAATAAAAAAAATTCCCCTCAAAGGTGTCCATAGCCTTTAAGGATTCTTTCTAGTGCAACATAAAGGCCACATCTCTACCATGAAACACAGTGCTGGTACCATCATGATCTCACACTGCTTTACGGTCTTTCAATCATTGATGAAATTAAATATCAGCGTTTCCCAACAAGGGTGTCTTGAAACCTAGTCACAAGTAAATATGATTGGCATACAGATTTAATCCTCATTGATGCTTAGCAGGGAGGCGGACAATGCAGTTAACAAGTCTCATCCAGAACACAGAATCATATAAGTCTTTACCCACCAGTACACGAGCTACAGATAGAAAATAAAGCATGGCTTTCCCAGGAGTTAAACCATTTGTAGGAGTTACATCTGTGGTAATGAGGTTGGGAATTTCACCTAAAGATACTGAATTGTGCAGGAAATTCTACAAGAAAAGTATCGGCCAGTGAACTGAAACTCAGCAGAAAGACAATGACTACCAGGCCATACAAGAAACATAAAACATTTTTCATTATAGAACGGCCAAGTAAGAGTCCAGAGCTTCGCTTCAAACATCAATTATATCTGATGGATCTATTCCTCGGAAATGACAGGTTTCTTGCTGAGTAAGTCAGGGGGGCTGCCTGGGTGAAAATGGAGGTATGTCCGGGTTCAGCCCTGAACCCGGACAACCCCTGTAATGGCTTAGTCTGTCACTATTATGTCAAGTAATAAGGAACCACACTTTGAAGTAAAACTCTACTTTAACCCTTTAATGTCCGCCGATACACCTTTTTTACAGTGGTCATTGAGAGACCTTATTCTATGCTGTTGCCTTTTTTAGGAAGCCAAGAATAAGCACTGCACGGGTCTCTGATACAGCAGAGAGCAGAAGCTCGCATGACAGTCGGGCTTCTACTCTAACCTCCCAGATGGGCTGTGTATATGTCCTATTAGGCCAAGCCATAGGCTGACAGTTTAATACACTGTACTACATAAGTAGTACAGTGTATTATAGAAGCGATCAGAGAATTTCATATCAAAGTCTCATTGTGAAACTTGTTTCCATTGAAAAAAAGCTTTTCAATGGAAAGAAATGAAAATAATAAAAATAAAATCCCCTCCACATATTCGGTATCATTGCATCCTTTACAACCCAAACTATACAATTATCACAGAATTAATCCTGCATGGTGAAAGGCAAATTTTTTTTTTCAGAATTGATCTTTTTTTGTTTTTTGCTTATCCTCCACCAAACAAAAAAGGGAATTAAAAGTGATTAAAAAGTGTTATGTACCCCAAACTGATATCTATAAAGAATACAAGTCATCCCGCAAAAACCAAGCCCTCACACAGCTTCATAGAAAAAAAATAATGATTGGTCTTGGGATGCAGATATGCAAAAAACATTGTTTCTCTTTTCTTTTCTTTTTTTTTTAAATGGGTTTTATTGTGCAAAAGTAGTAAAGCTTAAAAAAACTACATGTATTTGGCATTGCTGTAATCGTACTGACACAAAGAATAAACTTATGCTATTTATGCTGCAAAGTGAAATTTGCAACGTAAAAAGTCAATGGCAGTAGATATGAAACATTTTCTACATACACAAAAGACCCCTTGCTCTCAAATATTGTTCACAAATCTGTGTAAATCTGTGTTAGTGAGCACTTCTCCTTTGCCGGGATAATCCATCCCACCTCACAGGTGTGGTATATCAAGGTGCTGATTAGACAGCATGAATATTGCACAGGTGTGCCTTAGACTACCCACAATAAAAGGCCACTCTGAAATGTGCAGTTTGATCAGGTGTGGATCAAAAAAGGAGAAAAACTATTAAAGTTTTCAGGTTACACAAAAAAATTTATGACACTAGTATTCAACCTTACTGTGTTATACGTGGTTGAGTCACATTATTATAAATAGAGATGAGCAAATTTCTCAAAAATTCGATTAGGCCGGTTCACCAAATTTTCCGGAAAAATTTGTTTCGATCCGAATTTATTTGAGACGCATGGCATTAAAAAACGGCTTTTTCCGGGCTGCAGAGAGCCTTTATATGAGTGTAGAACACATAGGGAGTCTGCTGTGGTAGTGAAATAATACTGAGTCCGTATGACATGCAGATGACAGGCGTCTCTCTTAGAATCACTGCACACTTCACTTATTGGGGCAGTCACAGGGCCAAAACTGACCAAATAACTCAAGTATGAACTCAGCCTTACAGGTCGATGTTAGCGCCAAGAAGAAGCGCACTCCTTTTACACCGTCATCAGCTGATTCCACATAGATGTCTACAGAACCTGGTCTATTTAAACGCTAATAAAAGTAGAGCCCCTCCCCCAGACAAATATGGCAATAAACGCTTTCAGCGCAAATAACGCCAAATGTTAACTGCGTCTATTTTTCTCGTATTGGAGTGAAATATGGCAATAAACGCTTTTAGTGCAAATAACAAAAGTGACCTGCGTATATATTTCTCGTATTGTACTGAAATAGGCCACTAAATGATATCAGCGCAGTTAACAGCAAAAGTGACCTGCGTATATATTTCTCTTTTTCCACAGATAAAAGCCACTAAAGGCTTTTGAACATAGCACTTGCACCCCAATAACTAATTGCTGGAATGACAGAGCTGTATTATGAGACTATCTGGATCCCCAAGTAATGTTTCCCTGCACTTATAAATCTTTTTTTCACGATGAGGATTTTCCTATGACTCTCCCTAGCACCTGCACACGTCTCTCCCTGCCTGTGAAATGATTTCTCTCACTATCTTTTCCCTGCATTAGTAAATCGCTTTTTTCCTTTTTTTGTTTAACAATTAGGTTTTCTTTCACTCTCCCTAGCGCCTGCATACACGTCTGTCCCTGAACAAAGTACGATGGTGAATGGCAGACTCTAAGATGGCCGCCGGGCTGGCTGGCTACTGATTGGCTGCATGCATGGCATCATGGGTGATCCCGCCTTCCCAGAGTTCCTTGCCCCATGTCCTCACACGTGTAGCCTCCATTTTAGCCGGCTAGCCGCCATGTTAGGAAAAATTGTGATTCGTTACCATGAAGCACGAGGAAATTCGCATTTGTTCAGAATCAAATTTTTCCTGAAATTCGGAACGATTTCGACTTCGTCAGCTTTGATTCGCTCATCTCTAATTACAGTTGCATGCAATAGTATGTGAGCCCTTTGGAATGATATGGATTTCTGCACATATGGTAACATTTAATTCTTTGTGTGTTATTAGTGTAAGCAGACTGTGATTGTCTATTGTTGTGACTTAGATGAAGATCAGATCACATTTTATGACCAATTTGTGCAGAAATCCATATCATTCCAAAGGGTTCACATACTTTTCCTTGCAACTGTATGAGCTATTATTCAGAGTAACCGCCATGTGCAGCAGGGACAGCAGCGAGACGGGCTGGGAGTGACTTAGTAAGGTCCTAGTAGGTGGTCACAGGTATCTGGAGCCATGCTGACTGCAGTGTATCCCACAGCGTGGGGGAGGATCCATAGAGTGAACACAATGATCGAGGTAGTCCCACAGATGCTCAATTGGGTTCAAGTCTGGGGAATTCAGGGGCCAGGGTAGTAACTGGAAGTCTTTGTCATGCTCGTCCAACCCGTGTGGGACATTTTTATGTAACATGTTGGATTGTCTTACTGAAGACCCCTTCCGACCCAGGGATGACAATCAGCATGTATGGGTGTATGTGATCTGCAAGGATGGATTCATACCCAAATCAGTTGAGGGTGCGTTTCACATGGATGATTAGGCCCAGAGAATGGTACGCAAACATCCCCCAGACCATATCGCTGCCACTACCAGCTTGTGTTCTTCCAGAAATGGTTGCATGGTGTTCTGATGTTTCTCGCCGGACACGCCAATGTCCATCGGTTCTATGAAGCAGAAAACGTGATTCATTGGAGAAGGCAAGGCACTGGTAATGTAACTTTGAGAAGACAGGTCCCAGAGGGAAAGAGGATACTGGCTGGCGTTCCTCTGTGCCTAGAAGTCTTCCCAAAGCATCTATAATAATAAACTGGGTACTCTGTTAAATAATCGACCTCGTTTTTAATATGGATGAATAGGCCGATTGTGATTCTGTAAGCTGCCTAGTTATATGTATTGCAATTGATCTATTGTGCCATGTGCCACTAGTGCAGGGGGTGGGAGACTTGGGGCCCACCCTTGCTTAGGGGCCCACTGGGGTATTCACCTGTTCTCCTGTGGACTAGTCGGGGCCTGTACAGATCATGCCACCTACACCAGGCATGGTGATATAATTCGTTACAACTGCATGAACTGAATGGTGGGGCTAACTACTAAAAACTAGCAATATAAACCCCCTTTCAAATACAAGTTAGTTTCTCCATCTCCATCCACACTCAACACCCATACCATCTTTTAACCTGGTCCTCCACAACCCTTAATTCAGCCCTGTTTCAAGCACATCACATCAGGCCTTGAAACGGATGAGCTACAACAGCATGCTTGGTTCTACATCTGACAGTCAAGGACAAGAAGCTGGGGCTAAAATTGTCTTTGTTATCCACCGATTAGCACCATTTATCCACAGCAGGAACAATGGCCTTATAACTGCTATTCTAATCTAGCTAGTAATTACCTGTATCAACTTGGTACACGTGTCTACATACAGGTGTATCTCAATAAATTAGAATATCATTGAAAAGTTAATTTATTTCAGTAATTTAATTCAAAAAGTGAAACTCATATTCTATAGATTGATTACACACAGAGCAATCTATTTCTAGCGTTTATTTCTTTTAATGTTGATTATGGCTTACAGCTAATGAAAACCCCAAAGTCAGTATCCCAGAAAACTAGGATATTGTGAAAAAGTTCAATCTTGTAGACTCATGGTGTCACACTCTAATCAGCTAATCAACACAAACCACCTGCAAAGGATTCCTAAGCCTTTAAATGGTCCCCCAGTCAGATTTAGTAGGTTACACAATCATAGGGAACTTCCGGCTTGACAGTTGTCCAGAAGACAGTAATAGCCACACAAGGTCACTGCTAAAGAAGCTGACTGTTCACAAAGTACTGTATCCAAGCATATTAATCCTTAGAAGTCCTTAGCACACAATTTACTGTATACCAATACCGATTTCACGCCAGTAACTGGTGCATGCGCACTGCATATCTGTGCCTCTGCCCACAGTTGGCATAACACTGAGCATGCCCGGGCCCGGCAGCGATGTGCAAATGGCCTATAAGGAAATATGATGTCACAGAGCCACAGGGCTGGCCGGAGTTTACTGAGGGGTGGAGTTAGGCGCTAGTGAGGCGGGGGAACTTGGGCACTTTCAACAAACTCTCCGCCCCTGGGCACTTGCAACAGCTCATTAGCATATCATAAAGACTACTTTTTGGATCATTTGGATGATCTGAAAAATGAAACAAAGGTACTATCTGTGTCCCACTGAACTATGTGATCGGTTTAAAACCGGTCAGGTTGGTGACAGACTCTCTTTAAGGCTCCATGCTATTACAGGCATAAAAGGGGACCGGCATCTGACCACGGCATCTGAGGTATTAAATATATGCATACATCCATCCCGGGTTTCTGCACGAGTGGGTACCATCTTCAATTGGCGACTACAGGTCACCAAGGGGTTAATGGAAGGTTAAGTGGAAGGAAAAAGTGTGGTAGAAAAAGGTGCACAAACAACCGCAGCCTTGTCAAGAAAAGGCCATTCAAGAATTTGGAGGAGATTTACATGGAGTAGACTGCATCTGCAGTCAGTGCTTCAAGAGCCACCAAGAGCGTATTTGGGACATGGGCTACAACTGTCTTATTCCTTGTGTCAATTCACTCATGACCCATAGACTATGTCGGAAGCGTCAGGCGAAAAAGGACTGGACTGATGCTCAGTGGCCCAAAGTCCGGTTTTAAGATGAAAATAAATTTTGCATTTCTTTGGAAATCAAGGTCCCAGAGTCTGGAGGAAGCGTGGAGAGGCACACCATCCAAGTTACCTGAGGTCCAAAGTGAAGGTTCAACAGTGATGGTTTGGGAGCCATGTCACCTGCTGGTGCTGGTTTACATACAAGTCCAAAGTCAGTGCACCTGTCTACCAGGAAGTTGTAGAGCACTTCGTGCTTCCCTCTTCTGACAACCTCTATGGAGATACTGATTTCATTTTCCAGCAGGACTTGGCACCTACCCACACTGACAAAAGTACCAATACTTAGTATCACTGCTTGATGGGCCAGCAAACTCGCCTGACCTATACCCCATAGACAATTTTTGGGGTATTACCGAGGAACATGAGACACACCAGACCCAACAATGCAGACGTGCTAAAGGCCGCTATCAATGCAACCTGGGCTTCCATAACACCTCACCAGTGCCACAGACTGATCGCTTCCATGCCACGCGGCAATGATGCAGTAATTCATGCAGAAGGAGCCCAGACCAAGTATTGAGTGCATATACTATACGTACTTTTCAGTAGGCAAACATTGCCCTATTAAAAATCATTTTTTTATTATTTATCTTATATAATATTCAAATTTTCTGAGATAGTGACTTTTTGGGTTTTAATTAGTTGTAAGCCATCATCATCAACATTAAAAGAAATAAACACTATGTAATGAATCTATAGAATATACAAGTTTTAAATTGAATTACTAAAATAAATGAACTTTTCGATGATATTCTAATTTACTGAGATGCGCCTGTAGGTGCTGTACACATAAAACAGTAGGATATTTTTAATCAAGATAACATAGAAACATAGAATGTGTCGGCAGATAAGAACCATTTGACCCATCTAGTCTGCCCAATATACTTAAATTTGCAAAGACGCAGTTGCTGAGTGCTCCTCAGGTCCCTTACGTTTGGACACTGCCTACTTCCAAAACAATCCATCCTAGCTGCTACTAAGAACCGGCTTTCATTCTGTTATGTTACAGCAATAGATGTCCAAATGACTAAAAGCTTTAAAGGGACACTGACAGGCCCAAAAAGCATATTTAGGTATATATAGGACAGTACAGGTCTTATAAAGTGTATAAGAATCATCTAAGTATCCCCCCTGTCCACCTTATCAATACAGTAAAATGAAGTTTTATAACCTGCTTGAATCGTCTTCAATCTGCCCAAGGGGCGGCGTTTCATCTCAACTTGCTCCCAGCCAGCCTCGCCACAACTGCCGTTTGAAGCGCCGCCCAGCTCATCAATATTCACTTCGCTGGGTGGCTACTAGTGTCCCCGACGCAAGATCCGTAGTTTCAGGTGCTGCACATCTCGTATCTTCACAGCATAGACGATTGCCTTCAGATGATACGAGATGTGCAGCACCTGAAACTACGGATACTGGAAGCCTGTGCTAGCATTTCTCCTGCGGTGTTGCTATCAGTGTGTGTAGAGTGGGAGAAGAGGGTTGCATTGACAATCCAACACAATGGGCAGCACATTGAACACATTTTATAAGTGGTCAGAAACTTGTAAATAACTCATGAAAGAATAAAGTTCCGTTAAAACCAAGCACACCATTGTTTTTCTTGTGAAATTCCCAATAAGTTTGATGTGTCACATGACCCTCTTCCTATTGAAAAAACAAAAGTTGGATTCAAAATGGCCGACTTCTAAATGGCCGCCATGGTCACCACCCATCTTGAAAAGTTTCCCCCCTCACATATACTAATGTGCCACAAACAGGAAGTTAGTATCACCAACCATTCCCATTTTATTAAGGTGTATCCATATAAATGGCCCACCCTGTAGATCAATGTGAATGACAATCTGAAGACCGATGGCTGCACAATAGGGTGCAATATCTCATCCCGAAGCAATGCTGCAGCCTCATACTGGTGCCTCAGAGCTCAGGCCATATCGCAACTGTGATTGTGGGGTTAGAATTGCGCAGCTCTAAGAACATGTTCTTAGCACTGTTCCTATGGCAAAGGTCAACTAATTTTTTTATACTGAGGTAATGGTATGTCTTTCTGTGTTCTATTACTGCACCATGTGCACCATGTGTACCATCACATCCCACCAAAGAAGGATAATTTCCAGTGAAATAGAACGGAATAGAACGGAATCGCAATCGCACTGTTCCAATGAGCAACAAGTAACAACAATAATACACAAATACACACACTAACATAATAAAGATAACATATAACAGAACATAATTTTATAAAAATCTGATTACTAATGCAGACTGAGATGAGGAATGGCCCACAATGACTGCTGACAAGCTGCCTTTCCCTTACACTTCTAGCAGCAGTGTAATGCTAATCTAGCTTTCAGCTTATTATTTGATATTATAAACTGGCTGCTAGGGATACACTACCTAACAACGGTAAACTCAATATTTAATTAGTAATGTTCTGAGGGTAGAGACAAGGAGTGCTGGCAGAACTCAGTTCCAGACTTACTGCTATAGTAATCAGATTTTTGAACATCTATGAAGAATATCATAAGGTCTCATGCACACGACCATACCCGTTTTGTGGTCCACAAATCCCAGATACGGAAAATAAGAATGTCGTATGTGTGCTGTCCACATTTTTTCTTTGCGGACCCATTGACTTCAGTGGGTTCATGGTCCACATTTTGCGGACATCTATCTTTTTGCAGAACGGACATATGGCTGCAGATGATCCATGTGCTTTCCGCAGCTGTATGTATGTGCCACAAAAAAATAAATAAAAAAAATAGAACATGTTCTATACTTGTCTGCAAAATGTGGACTGCGGACCTATTGAAGGTGAATGGTCCCTAAAAAATGCAGATGCAACATGGACAGTTGACCTCAAAATGGATACGGTCGTGTGCAGGAGGCCTTAAAGGGATTGTGCAAGAACAAGCCGTAGCCGTAGAGGGAAGATTACCTATCTGGCTCCCCGCTCCTATTCCTCCAGGCCTGTGATGTTCCTGTGGGCTCCCTCGATGTCAATATCCAGGTTGACATTGCCGTAGCCCATCACAGGCAGCAGCAGAGACCCGACCCCTTTGCATCATGTGACCATTTGACGCAAGGGGTTTTGCCAAACCCTCCCCCATTCTTGCACAACCCCTTTAAGCTGTATGTAACAAATAATTGTTAAATGGGTAACACGTCAGGAGATAAAAATGGACAAGAGCTTGAACACAGTCTCGCAATTTTCTTTTCCTCTTTGCACAAGAAAACTGGTCAGTACTTAGAAGTGTTTGCACAGCACCCAAGGGCCAATTATCCTTCAGGCAGATGGTGAAGAACAGCGAGCAGAACTCTCGGCTTAGCTAGTTATAAATCCAATTCATGGGTAATTGGGAATTCCATGGCAAAGCATTTAAAGTGCTAGCCCTCTTTTCAGATTAAAGCCTCCTTTGGTGATTAGCTGACCAGTGGTGGTCCAGCTTCAGATCTCCTGTGGAGCAGCTGTTATCTCTAGGTAAGCTACGTTTGGTTATATATTTGCCTTGCAGCAGCATTTTGCAGAAAGGAACGTCCAGCCCTCTGTGAACTGTCCACAAAACGGACGAGAATAGGACATGTTCGATTTTTTATTTTTTTTTGGGGGGAGGGGGCGTGGAATGGACACACTTTTGCTGCCCCATGGATTTGTGCATGAGCCCTAAATGTCTTCATACTGCTAGCCAATAAACATTAAAACCTTGTTGAACTGAGGAGACATTTTCACTGTATTCCTTGCAATTTCTGTTACTTCTAGTCTTTTCTTGCCTATTTTTTTGCAGGAGCCTCTACCGAAATCAGAAAAACAGCCAGATGTCATATCAGGTGGCAGATGTAAAGTAAAATGTGGGGAGCAGTGGGTGAAGGTAAACTGCCTGCCATCCACTACCCTCATCAGATGTAAAAAGGACTAGGATTCATATTTCAGACAATATCACTGGTATCATGAATGTCCATAATGACCATTGTTGTCTCTCTGCTGCCACTGACCTGATGTTCCCGGTTGTTAGCATTATATTGTGCTAAGGGTGGGAGTGAGCTGTACGCTGTATAAAAGCAGCCATCACCATAACAATTCCATAATAATTAATAGGAGGACACGTTGAGCTCCAGCAGACTCATCCTGAGTTATGCAATGGTAGAAATACTGAGACTGAGAAGTTTAAGGTTTAATGCTGGGGCTACACGCCGAAGAGTCACACGACATGAAGATTGTGATGCTGAAGTTGCAGCCAAGTCGCACAAATGTTTTTTGTCGTGCAACCTTTCTGAGGCTTGCTGTCTAGTGAAGCTTTAGGACACATCTGCACGACAGTGAAAAACAAAAGGACGTTAAACTGTCAGTTTGTCAGTCTGTTTTTTTCTGAAAAACCGCCATTAAAAATGGTCCCCTTCAAATGTTTGGGGGCTGTCGGGCCATAAAGGCGGACCAAATAGGACATGTCCTATTTTTTGATGGTCTATTAAAAAAAGGGACATTACTGTATTTGTTCTGAAAAAGGTTTTCACTGCCTTAGTCCTCTTTCACACTTTAGTGAATCATGAATGTGTGCTGTCTGTGGTCTCCAATTGTGTGTAATCACACATCAGTGGTTTTTCACGGACCACGGTGCTGGCCTGTAGTGACACCAGGGAAGCATGCCCTATTTTTCCCAGTAATTATGGATCCCTCATGAGCATTATAGTCTGTGAAAACCACGGCCATCTGTGTTTGGTCCGTGGTTTTCAAAGATTGATGCTAGTAGATACTCTGGAAATCTATTTTCAGTCTAACAGTGTCCAAACAGGGATCCTTCACGGAGGTCTGAACCACTGACCATCTCATCATGGATTCAGGCGTGAGAAAGAGGCCTTACATTTCATGTCTAGAGGATGACTGCTCAGCCTTCACCTACTATGTACCTGCAGGATTTGTACTCATACAAATTCACCCTCCTCCAGAAGTATGCCTCCGAAGTACGAGCTTGGCCAAGTATACACTATTCTATTGGTGCATATACAAAAAGATAACCTTGAAATACAACAATTTTATAATCTCAGGTAGCGACGAGTGAAGTTTTGAAAAATTTGATTTGACAACTTCACCAAAGTTAGCCAAGAAATTAGTCACAAATTGCTATAATTCAGTTATACCCAGGCCACTCTGCCTTAGGCCTCCTCCACACGAATGTGTGCTTCCCGTTGCCGTATTGCGGACCGCATTTGCGGATCCGCAATACACGAGCGCCGTTCCGTGGCCATTCCGCATCACGGATGCGGACCCATTCACTTCAATGGGTCCGCAAATCCGGAGATGCGGAATGGTGCAGAACGGAAGTGCTTCCGTGGGGTTTCGTCCCGTACTTCCGTTCCGCAAAAAGATAGAATATGTCCTATCTTTTTGTGGAACGGCCAGATAGTGAATGGGTCCGCGATCCGCTGCGGCTGCCCCATGGATGGTGTTCGTGCATTTCAGCCCGCAATTTGTGGGCCGCAGCACAACCAAGGGGCAGACACGTTCGTGTGCAGGAGGCCTTAGGATACGGCCACACGGAGCAGCCATGCTGCGGGCGGGTTGCGCAGCTGACTATACACACTGTATACTCCTTCTTCATTGTTAATGACCATGCGGCACCTTTAATGCACCTTTAAACAGGGGCCATTGTTGGTATGGGGTTTGGCTGCTTAGGTGGGGGAACAATATGCATATTATCGCTGTTCTGGCCTGCAATATCCTGCAGGTTATTTGACAGTAAACGACTAAATATTAATCAGCTCTGGCATACCCACTTCTCCAACCCCAGCACTCTCCTGCCTTACAGGTGGGAGCCCTTCTTCTGCCATTTACATTTTCTCCTTTTCCACATCATCTAATATCGATGAGAATAAGTCATCAGGAACATCCAGCTCCTCCTCTCTCTGCATCTTGCTGACTTTTCTAGGACATGGAAACTTTGAAGAATAATTTGGAAAAAGTAAAGCCAGCAAAAGATGAGGATGGTCAACATTAAGATATGCCCCCCCTAAGGGGTGCAGACTGTATGGTAATGGTTGGCATGCTGGCACTGGAATAATGAATTCATCCAGTTTGCCGAATTTTCCGAAAAAATTTGGTTTGATCTGAATTTATTTGTGGCGAATCACGTTAAAAAACTGCTATTTTCTGGCTGCAGAGAGCCTTTATAGTGGTGTAGAACACTGTGCCTTGCAGTAACACGCATAGGGAGTCTGCTGTGGTAGTGAAACAATACTGTAAGTCCGTATGACATGCAGATGACAGGTGTCTCTCTTAGAATCACTGCACACTTTATTCAGGTAGATACGGGGCGCACTCCTTTTACACCGCCGTCAGCTGATTGTCACGACTGCTATCCCAGCAGCAGTCGTGTCGCACCAGACGGAGGGGAAGGGGGACCCTTATCTACGGATGGGAATAGTATGGCCACCCCTGACTAACCCTAAGCTGGCACCTGTCTGCCCTGATACCCTAGACGGGGTGTGAACCTGTGCGGCGAGCTGGATGCCTAAACCCTCAGTCACCCTAACAAGCCTAGATTGGGGAAAGGCCGATGGGAGCACTAGTCACCATCACTCATGTCTAGGAGAACAGTAGGGGAAGACAGCAACAAACAAACTATAGCAGAGATAGACTTATCCAGTCACGAGCAGAGAAGGCGATCCCAATCACGACAGTCCACGCCGGACAAGAGCTCCACAGCAACACCATCAAACGATCTCCTTCAATGGTCAGAATAGAACTGGAAGTAAGTACTATATCTGGCAATTACTGCAAGTGAAACTGAAACTAATATAGTAGCTGGGAGTGGCAGACAGGACTCACCTGAGAAGGATGCCAACAAACTCCCAGTCAGGACAAAAAGGTTCACAAGGCAAAACCCAGATGACATACCCTGAACCACGGAGCAAACTCACAAGCTATCGCGAGTAGCAAGTCGCTGCGACCTTCTCCTCCCAGACCTGTCTGGATCAGTCACAGTCGTGACACTGATGCCACATAGATGTCTACAGATTATTTTGCCCTTCCTCTGATCCGTCAGAATAATAACCCCCAAAAACGGATCCTGTCTGTGAAGCATCCACCTTCACTCGGTTAACATTTGGACAGTAATCCATCAGTATTGCTAAAGCCCCAAAAAAACAGGATTGAATCCAAAACAGAGATGACACGTGAATGGAATATTTGCATGTCTTCTGTGTTTTGTCCCCACTCCTGCTTTTGGCTACCAAATCATAAGCCAATTCTGATGCATAGGGACCATGTCATGCAGGTCTTACAGCTGTTACATAGACAGGATCCGTTGTGCATCTCATTTTTCCTTCCTTCTGACAGATCAGAAGAAGAGTCAAATAAATGATGATGTCAGCCAGGCTGAAAGGCAAAATAGTGGCCCAGTCATGAAGTGGGGAGGGTGGGAACAGCATGAAAAGTCCACAGAGTGGCCCTAGGACATAGTGGTGAGGTGGAAGTAGCATGAGGAGACCACAGAGTGGCCCAATGACATAGTCTGGAGGTGACAGCAACATCAGGAGGATGCCACAGAGTGGCACAATGACAGAGTGTGGAGGTGGCAGCAGCATCAGGAAACCACAGAGTGGCAAGGTGACATAGTGTGGAGGTGGCAGCAGCATCAGGAGACCACAGAGTGACCCAGTGACAGAGTGAGGAGGTGGGTGGCAATACCAGTACCAGCTGAAGATGGTGGGTGAAAGAAGGAGCACTTGGCATCAGATGTGTGGCATCAGGCGGGTGGCAGCATCAGAATAGTAGCTGAGGCAGGTAGCCAGAAGAAAATGGTCTATTTTGTCAAAGTGATGATGAAGCCCCTAATTTACCCGGCTCCCAAGTGCGATCAGCTACATCATCATCATCGAGTACGGTCTGCACGTCACTGATGTCCTCCTGAACGGTCTCTGGATCAGGAGCCTCACCCCTCGCAACACCAGCTCCCATGCCAATCTCCTCATCACTACTTGCCCGCCTACTGGCCAGTAGCTGCTGACTGTCCTCTAGTAGCTCATCCTCGCTGTATAGTGGAGCTGAGCCTACAGCATATAATGCTTGTCTGGCTGAGGGAACAGGAAAGGACAGAGGCAGGTTGAGGACAGGTGAGGGCACAGGGCCTGCTCCCGGGCCATGCCAAATAAGGGTTGTGTCTGACAAACCCACCAACTCTTGGCTTGGGGATGTTTGATGTCACTTGGGACGATGTGGATGACTGAGTCAACCAATTAAGAACCGCTGGGTTGCTGGTCAAGACACGACCGCTAGATAACACTGGAAGCTCAGGCCTCTTGCTGCGGCACCTGCTGCCACTCCCCCTTACACTGCTGCGACCTCTGCCTGCGCCAGAAACATTTAGGCCTCTGCCACTACCCTGTCACTTCTCTGACATACTGTTAGATGAAATAAATAAATAAAAAGGAAATTAAAACACCCCAAAAAAGTCTGTAATTTTCTCACTTCAACCCAAAACGACTAATACTGTAAGTCTTTTTTTTCCCACTAATGCACGCCAAAGAAGGCTTTAGAACATATAACTGCACCGCTGAACGGCAAATAGGCCCTTATTTATTTCCACTTATACACGCCACAAAAGGCTTTAGAACATATAACTGCACTGCTGAACGGCAAATAGGCCCTTACTTTTTTCTACTTATACATGCCACAAAAGGCTTTAGAACATCACCGCTGAAGTCAAATAATATATATTTTTGTGCCACTAATACACGCCAAAAAGGGCTTTAGAACATATAACTGCACCACTGAACGGCAAATAGGCCCTTACTTTTTTCTACTTATACACGCCACAAAAAGCTTTAGAACATCACCGCTGAATTCAAATAATATATATTTTTGTGCCACTAATACACGCCACAAAAGGCTTTAGAACATATAGCTGCACCGCTGAACGGCAAATAATATATATTTTTTTGCCATTAATACACACCAAAAAGGACTTTAGAACATATAACTGCACCGATGAACGGCAAATATATATTTTTTTGCCACTAATACACGTCAAAAAGGGCTGTAATTTTCTCACTTCACCACACATCGGCAAATACTTTTTTTGTGCCACTAATACACGCCCAAAATGGCTTTAGAACATATAACTGCACCTGCCGGTAATTTCAACTGTCAGCGGCAGCTAGTGCTCACTGACACTATTGGTTATTTAGTGTGGCTGTAAAGCCGATCCGGGCCGGCTCTTACCGGCAGCAGCCAAAGTGCAGGGTGGGTGGCAGTTCCCCACGTTCCAGGCCGGGTTTTGGTCTGGGATATAAAAACCCAGCCAGCAGTCTCAGCTGTGTGGATTATCCTCCATTTCAAAATGGATTTGTGTTTTGAGATCTGCATGATGTGTGCCGTACTAAAGGGCTGAGAGCCGCATTGCTGCGAAGCAGGCTCTAAAGCCTGTTGTGGACTGCTGCTGAGAAAACCTCTGACAAGGTGAATATTTTTTGTTCTGTGGACTTGCCATGGTGTGAATGAACACCAAGACGACAAACTGTCATTTATGTTTATGTGTGAATAAACACTGCACTGTTTAAGTCAAAGACTTTGTTTTTGCCTCTGTACTGCGTCCGCTAATCTGCCTACCAGAGCAAATCCCCACACCACTAATACACGCCAAAAAGGGCTTTAGAACATATAACTGCACCGCTAAACTGCAATTTTTTTTTTTGCCACTAATACACGCCAAAAAGGGCTGTCATTTTCTCACTTCACCACAGAATGGCTAATAAGCCCTTATTTCCCACTAATACAAGACATATAACTGCACTGCACAAGGGCAAATAAGACGTAGAAATATTTCCTTGTAATAAACCCTGTTAATGGCTGTATCACACAGCACTTGCAGCCCAATAACAAGAACGGTTTGCTGGAATTACAGAGCTATATAATGGCAATTTGGATCGGCAGTCAGTGCAGCAAGGTGTAATAGGATTATTCCTATTACCCAGGCTGTAACCTACCCTACTGAACCCTGTTCTGCATTAATACTGTGGAATGATTCCTCCCTATCCTTTCTGTGAGCTTCTATACAGCAAAATAAAAGTTTTAAAGTTTTTTCTACCACTGTCCCTAGCGCCTGCTGACGTCTCTCCCTGCACTAAGTACACTGGAAAATGGCTGAATCCAGGATGGTTGAGGCTATTTATAGGGCTGTGACATCACAGGGCTGGCTGGCTGCTGATTGGCTGCATGCATGGCATTGTGGGTGATCCCTCGTTCCCAGAGTTCCTTGCTCCAAAAAATGGGATTCATTACCACGAAACGTGGGGAAATTCGGATTTGATGCGAATCGTTTTTTTTCCTGAAATTCGGATCGAATTCCACTTCGTCAACTTCAATTCGCCCATCTCTATTGGAGCCCAATACGCAGCATTTCTGCGACAGTGGATTTATATCAGAAATGCAGCATTTCAGTCCGACGTGAACAAACTGCAAGACTATAGTTACACATAGTAGATTTGTTTCTGAGGTTTTTGCAAGCGGAAATCAGTTCTATTTGTCTCAATGTTGATCTTTTGGCGACAAGCATACAGATTTCTGCAAAGCCCCATTCTAATGAATGGAACTAATTTTCAGACACAGAAGTCTATGCAACACATCAAGTACATGTGAATTTACCTTTGCGGTACGGCCACAGAGTCACGTTTCCTAAAGGATTTTTAAAAGCCAAAATCTAGAGCGAATTCAAAATTCTCTCCTTTTATGATCCACTCTTGATTTTGGCTTCCGAAACTACATCAAGAAACCTAAAAGTGTTGCCACACCTTAGCACAGCTCCATAGAAGTGTACATTTAGAGGAGGTGCAGTCTCCTGCACTGTCAGAATCTAGGTTGGCCAGTGTTCAGTGCTTTTTTTATTCCCAGGAACAGCACCATTCCTGTACATCTGCTGTGTCTGGAATTGAAGCTCTGTATAAAAACTGTGCACCATCCAAATGATGTAAATGCTTTTATTTGGAAACACATAGAATCCAAATATAGGTAAAAAAAATTTTGATCATCAAGCAGTGACCCGGTGGTTCACTTCTAAAGTGATCAAATGGTTAATTGTTAAAGGGAACCTGTCACCTCCCAAAACCATCCCAAGCCACCAGCAGTACCTGCGTGTAGCCAGCAGTGTGTTTCTGATGATGCCTTTCTTCCTGAAGGCAGATGCAGCAAAAGTACTGAAAACGTTGTTTTATCCCCTGCCCGACGCGCTTCTCCACACGTGCTTGAAGTCAAGGAGGCACCGTGACTTGAAGCAAGGAGGCCAGTGCCGGTATAGTGTTCTTTCCCTGTGCTGGCATCAGCCTAAGGGAAAGAACTGCGCATGCGCGAGCTCGCGCATCGCGAGATTACGGCAATCGATAGTTGATGAAAGGAGGAGATTTGGAGGACATAGGCGGTGCTGGGCTCCTTCACAGGCGCGCACGGCTGGGCACGGCTGGGCTCCAGGAAGGTTAGTACAGCCCCTTAGACACATACAAGACTGATTTACATATCTATAAAATCCTTTTTTAAAGAAATTAAAAGCACACAGCCCTATAGGACCGGTATATTGCAGACATGCTAGCGGCGATCTAGCCGTGCATGTCCGCAGCTCTATAGCCCAAAACTTGGTGACAGAATCCCTTTAACTGGCATTCCATAGTAATAGTTGCCAGGTGGTGAGCCGGCCCAACTCTCCTCTGGCTAGTGAGTTGTTGTCAAGAAGGCCAACAGTAAAGACATATTGGAGAGTGGTAAGCAGGCCAGGAGACATGACCTGTTTACAGTGTGCTGCTATCAAAAAACCCATGACAGAAGCCTGTGGGTAGCAGAAACAGAATTTGTCCAGGGAGGCAGCATCCGTATCTGATTTCAAGCTGCCAATAAAGCAACTGTGCCAGGAACCAACTTTTAAGGGAGAACAAAACAGACTTAATACAGAAGGTTGATGACCAATTATAAGGGACAGTACTTGGAAAAGAGAAACAGTAAAAAGAGAAACAATGCAAGTCACCCGTACATACTAAATGATAAAACACTCGGTAACACTGACATGGAAAAGGATCTAGGAATTTTAATAAACCGCAAACTAAGCTGCAAAAACCAGTGTCAGGCAGCTGCTGCCAAGGCCAATAAGATAATGGGTTGCATCAGAAGGGGCATAGATGCCATTGATGAGAACATAGTCCTACCACTTTACAAATCACTAGTCAGACCACACATGGAGTACTGTGTACAGTTTTGGGCTCCTGTGAACAAGGCAGACATAGCAGGGCTGAAGAGGGTCCAGAGGAGGGCAACTAAAGTAATAACTGGAATGGGGCAACTACAGTACCCTGAAAGATTATCAAAAGTAGGGTTATTCACTTTAGAAAAAAGATGAATGAGGGGAGATCTAATTAATATGTATAAATATATCAGGGGTCAGTACAGAGATCTATCCCATCATCTATTTATCCCCAGGACTGTGACTGTGACGAGGGGACATCCTCTGCGTCTGGAGGAAAGAAGGTTTGTACACAAACATAGAGAGGATTCTTTACGGTAAGAGCAGTGAGACTCTGGAACTCTCTGCCTGAGGAGGTGGTGATGGTGAGTACAATAAAGGAATTCAAGAGGGGCCTGGATGTATTTCTGGAGTGTAATAATATTACAGGCTATAGCTACTAGAGAGGGGTCGTTGATCCAGGGAGTTATTCTGATTGCCTGATTGGGGTCGGGAAGGAATTTTTTATTCCCCTAAAGTGGGGAAAATTGGCTTCTACCTCACAGGTTTTTTTTTGCCTTCCTCTGGATAAACTTGCAGGATAACAGGCCGAACTGGATGGACAAATGTCTTTTTTTGGCCTTATGTACTATGTTACTATGTTACTAGTAAAGGTAACGCATGTATACGACTTTACACTTTACTGCATGTGGTTTGGGTCATATTGCTTCTGGCGTCCACCAAACTACCAAGACTGGATTGTATCTATGGAGAACCATCACAGTAGATATTCCCTGTACACAGATTTTGGGAAAAGCCTACCATGTGAAATATCTGAGAACTGTGCCTACTGCCTGCATTTGTACTGTTCCACTCATCATCCACTCGTAAAAGAGAGATTATATTTTACTATAACCAAGCCAGCCTGGTAATTGGTCTCCATATCTGACCTAGGTACCTGTTCTCCTGCCTTGCACTCTGCTGCTCATCTAAAACTATTGGCACTCCAGCCACCACCATGCAAAAGACACCAAAATCCAGGGTGTGCCTGAGGGAAGAAGGGTTGTGCCCCTTTCAGCACTGCACTTCTGGCCTGGCAGAAAGTTAGCCAGCGTGAGGACTACAACTACAATGTAGCTCAGCCTCATTCTCAGGAGGTTCTTATTTTGTTGTCTTAAATATATAGGCTAGCAGGATGACCCCGCTTCATGCAGGTATATTTCGAATATTTAATTTAATGTTTGTGTGTGAAGTAAAAAGATATTGACAGTGCCCCCCATAACAGACCTCTACATGACCTCTACAACGCCCTACCCCCTTAATAGTGACCTCCGCAGCAGCCAACCCCCTTAACTTTGACCTCCACAGCAGCCGCTCTCTTAAACAGTGACCTCTGCAGTGCCCCACCACGTTGACTGTGACCTTCACAGCCCCCCACCCCATAACAGTGTTCTCCACAGCGGCCCATCCCCTTAACACTGACCTCCACAGCAGCCCACCACCTTAAGTTTGACCTTCACAGCAGCCTGCCAACATAACATTGACCGCCACAGAGGTCTGCTCACTTAATAATGACATCCACAGCACCTCGCCCCCTTAAGTGACCTCCAAAGTACAATGTCCCCTTAACAGTGACCTCCACAGAATCCCACCCCATTAACTGTGACCTCCACAGTGCCACCTCTCCTATATGCCCTTCTATTACTCCATATATCCTCTCCTATATCTCCTCCTATTACTCCATATAACCTCTCCTATATCTCCTCCTATTACTCCATATAACCTCTCCTATATCTCCTCCTATTACTCCATATATACTCTCCTATATCTCCTCCTATTACTCTATATATCCTCTCCTATATCTCCTCCTATTACTCCATATAACCTCTCCTATATCTCCTCCTATTACTTCATATATCCTATCCTATTACTCCATATAACCTCTCCTATATCACCTCCTATTATCCATATATCCTCTCCTATATCTCCTATTACTCAATATATCCGCTCCTATATATCCTCCTTTTACTCCATATAACCTCTCCTATATCTCTTCATAATACTCCATATATACTCTTGTATATCTCTTCCTATTACTCCATAAAATCTTCCTTATATCTCTTCCTATTACTCCATATAACCTCTCCTATATCTCCTCCTATTACTCAATATAACCTCTCTTATATATCTTCCTATTACTCCATATGACCTCTCTTATATATCTTCCTATTACTCCATATGACCTCTCCTATATCTCCTCCTAGTACTCCATATATCCTCTCCTATATCTCCTCCTATTACTCCATATAACCTCCTATATCTCCTCCTATTACTCCATATA